>NC_139048.1:6383957-6851457 GCF_965140915.1 Aythya marila
CTTCCCTCTTGTCAAATTTCTGCTCTGTGTGTTCATAAACTGTGATGGAGCTTGGGGAAGGAGAGCAGTGCTGCTTGGAAGTCCTGTGTAGGTGTGGCGCCTGACTGTGCGCTGTGGTCTTGGAGCAGCTCTCAGGAGGGCTTTGGCCATGCAGCTTGTGACAAATAGTTAGGTGTTCTCACATGGGTTCTTGTCCCTGAGATCTTCCTGTAGTTCTCAGCATTTCAGGTAATTTTCTCCACAACACATCCCTTAACCTGGGAGGTGATAGATAGTTTCTCCTGGGGGGAAGCAGGTGCTCCTGACTTAGCGGGCTCATGAAGGACGTCTGCTGGCAGGTGGGCATCTGAACCCCATCTCCAGAGGGTGAAGCTTGTGCCTTGAAGCTCCTTTCTTCTTCGTAGGTCTCCTACTCCTCTATGCTCTTAGGCCCTACCTCATGCTGCTGAATTACTGTGGTTGGTATTCCAAGACTGAACATAACCATCGCCTGTCCCTTCCCCACCCCATCTTTGCAGGTACAGTGACAAGGTTCCTAAAATGACTGAAGCTATTAATTGGGTGGGCACAGCTTCCTGCCCCTCAAAGTGACTCTGGGCTCCTGCAGTCACAGGCTCAGCTAGAAGATGTCTCTGGTCCCTGCATGTCCCCCGTGGCTCTGCTCCTGCTGGAGGGCCTGTTGTAGGGGGTGGTTACACAATTAACTAACACAAATTGCTTGTGGGCCTGGTGAGCCACCAAGATTTAATGCTGGTTGTTACCTTCGCTATCAGGAAATGCATACCCTTGTGGGAAAATCCCCACTGACTTCTGAGAAATAATTTTATGGCTTTGGCATGAGGGAGAGAGACTTTTTGTTCCAGTTGCAAGATCTTTTTCTTTGCTAAAATCAGATTTTGCTTGGTGTATTTCTTAGAGCTCCATAAAGTACAAGTAGTCACTAACATCAAAATTAATGTTAATGCTAGAGTAATGCAATTTATGAACAATTTTAAAAAGTATTCAGCACTTACATTTACAACAAAATTATAAGTTTAAAAAACATCTAGCTTTGCTTTTCCTCACACAGATTGCTAGTGTGACAGTCCCTTGCACAACAAGTCCACAAATCTTTCCAGAATAAGGCAAATACCCTGTTTTTGAAATGATTACTTACCTGCTGTTCTCCATCTCTGTGGCCATTGAGAGAGCCTGGGGATTTAAGAGTTCTGCACACTCTGTACTGTTGAAACTGCACTGACTATGGAGATTTGAATGTAATTTTTGGAAAGCAATTACAGTACAAGGTAAGGGGGGGGGTGAGAGGGAGAATGCCAGTGATTTTGGAAATTTGTATTTCACTTCTTGCTGTACTTCAGCTGTACCTGATCACTTAAGTACCTGCTTCAACTTTGGAAATAGCAGCCAGGTATGGAAATGCTGCTGAGCTTGGTATCACATATTTTTAGCCCTCTTCTGTCCAGTACTCTCGATGCTTTTCCAAGTACTGGGGTACTTAACTTTAAAAATGTCATATAGCCATGCTAAGCCTCCATTCCTCACCCATGAAGAGGCCATTATTGCTTTTTTCTCATTTCTGTTTTGGATATTTCACAGATCAGGGCACCTGTCTGTCTGTCTCTCTAGTTCAGCCCTCCCAGCTCTGTTTCCCCTTAGATGATGCTGCACAGATGATGATAAATCCTGTCTCTCCTTGCCTCATTAAGTAATTTTCAAGCTTAAAGTCTTGGTCTGCCTTTGACGTCCTCCTTCTTGCTGTCCACCACATTGTCTGGTTTGGACTGTACGCTCTCTAACGCACAGCAGCGTTTTGATGTAGATTGCTCCTAAATCCTGCAGCATACACAGCCGGGACTGGTGCTGCTCAGTCTCTAGAAATGGCACTTTTGGTAATTAGGTAGCTCTTTCCTTCCAGAGAGCGGTTGCATAGCACAGCTGGCTGCGTTCAGTGCAGCGTGTTCCGTTACTGGAATTGCCTTTCTCAGATCCTGTTTTCTCTGTGTTTCTGCCTCAAGGAGGGAAGCAGAGGTGACAACCACTGCCAGCTGAACAGATCCTGACCTGCCTCCGTTCCTCTCCTCACTCCTGCCCAGCTGAGCTTGCTGCTTACAGGAGGCTTCATAGCAACGCGATCAAAACTGACAGCAGGAGGCATGAAGCCTCTATAAGCTGCTTCATCCTTCTGTGCAGCACTGGAGATGAGGAGGATCGGGTGTAATTTTCACTGGTAAAATGCTGCCACATGTGGACGGGGCTACAGGAGGCTGGGGTTGCCTGACAGGCACGCTGCATGTTCCTGGTCAGCTCGTGGGCCAGGCAAGTGTAGCCTCTTGTTCTGTAGCTGGAGAAAAGCACCATCCACTGACCTCCTGTCCCACCCAGCTCCTTGACAATGAGCACTTTCCTGGATAAAGCACAGGAGAGCTGAGAGTGGGGCCCACCAGGGCACCCGCTGCTCTTCTTGCAGCCCGCCTGGCAGGTGCAGAGCAGCTCTCAGGGACAGCCTGCTGGGAGAAATCCCTGGGTCAGCCCCAAATCTTGTGCTTGCCACAGCACTTTGGTGTGAAACAAGCTCTCTGAAGGCTGCCTGAGCCTTTCACAAAGACTTTCTCATTGGATTTTTGTGGTATAAAATCAATAGCAGGCAGCCGGACTTCCTAGCATCGTGGCTCTTTGTTATTGTTTTGTATTAACTGGCTGAGTGAAATCCATGTTTGCTCTCTTGTAATGGTGCTGGGCTATCCTTGAGAACCTCTCTGTGTGTGTTAACATCTTTGAGTGGTGCTCTTTGTTCACCATGGACTCTGTAAGCACACAACTGATGCTCCAAGTGAAGATATTGATGCTTTGTTTTTGGTTTTTTTTTTGATCTCAGGGTGAGCAAGTTCAGAGATCTAAACCAATAAAGAAACAGACCAGGAAAAAAAAAAAAAAAAAAAAAAAAAAAAAAAAAAAAAAGATAAGGGTTTTTCTGCTGGTTGTCCTCCCTCTCCCTCAGCCTGTTGCCTGCAGATACTGGCACCTGTGCAGGACAAAGGCAATGGCAACATCACAGCGTAATAAGTAATGCCTCTTAACTACTGAGAAATCACATCCTCAGGCTTCTGAGGGATTTCTCTGGCTTTGGTGGCTGTGAGCATTGTTTCTTTTCATAACAGTTGCTAACCAAGAGCTGTGACGGTCCACAAGGGGTGTAGCTGCTTGCTGCTATGCTGCAAATGCTGCCTGTGCCAGAGTAAAGTGATTCACAATGGTATCAGCATGGTGTGCTCTCTGTGGTAGGTATATCTCTGTATTTTTCACCTGAAGGGCATTCTAGGTAAAGATTTGTTTTGCAGGCATCTTTTCAACACACAAACACATGCACACAGATTGGTAATTTTCCATATCACTATCAACTTCAAAAAGTTTCAATTCCCTTCTGTACAAGACTTTTCATATATGACTTGCAGAAACTTTGATACATGGAGATCAAGACCAGAATATTTATTTTTAAATGAGCCATGTCTTTTGAATTTGTTTTACCAGCTGTCACATTGGTTCTGTGTGGTGCAAAGATGATGTAGAATGGCTTGCTGCAAACTCCTAGCCTTAGAAAACTTCATGTTCTTGATTGAAAGCAGGTGAGCAGCAGAGCATAGAGGCTACTCCTTCTTGATTTGCATTCAGAAATAAGTAATTGATCGTTAATTTTCACGAAGGAGCACTCTGTCTTTTTCTCTAAATTTCTGGAATCACAAGAAAAAAGATATATGAAACACATAGCAATAAATACTATTCCTAATAAATGCAGAACTTGATTTTGGACCTGTAGCTATGATCATCTACAAATGGAGGCAGATGAGAATCACTAAACAGACATTTTTGTTTGATCAAAGGCAAGTTGAACACTGCAGTCAAAATTCAACGTGATTTCAGCTCCTGTGGGGCAGTACCTGAACTTATACTGGAACTTACAGCTTAAATAGACATAACAGGTAACCAAAGACTGTTAAGTTCTTCATGATTCAGAAATACATTGGTTTGCTTTAGAGGTTTTACAATTAACTGTCATTAGTAATTTCCATGTGCTGTCTTTGGTGCAAACATCGTTCCAGTCCAGTGTTCCCGATTTTGCAGTGCTGACTATGAATTCTTCCTCTTCATTTTTGGCATTTATTTAGTATTAACAAACTTCCTGGTCCCATGCTTCTTACTAAAGACATTCTGAAAAAGAGTGACACAAATTACTGTTAGTTTCCCATTGGCTATGAAATTGCTTTTCATTAGTAGCTGCCACAAAAGCAGTGCTTGCTTTAATCAACCCCAGTTGCATTGTTTGGAGAGGCTTGCAAGGCTGACTGGCTTTCTCAACTTGATCTGTGTTCACAGTAATGAGGCATCAAGCTAATGAGACCACTGCCATTACAATTAGCTGCTTATTAAATCCTAATTAAGGACCTAATTCTGCTAGGTGCTCAGTGCTGTTTGTAAGTAGCTGAATATCTCCATGTGCCTGTTTTGTGATTGCTAGTTGAAAGTGATACTTGGAGAGGATTGAAGCTCTCTGCTCACATGTAAGGAATCTGTGGTCTGTTTCAGCACTAATGGGGTAATTGACCCTAATGATGTTGGCTGGTATGTAATGGGCAGAGCTGCCTTTCCTTCTCTGGAGCAGCCTAGCATCAATGTCACTGTTAAATGGGCTGTGATTCACACAGCACCAGACTGCATGATGCTGGAGCACAGCGCTTCCTATAAAACATCCCGTGGCAGATTGCTTTCTGCACGTTCAGGCACTGGTGAAATGAGTTTGCAACTTTATTGTTCATCGGGGCCAATTACAAGCAAACTTTACATTAGCCAGATGTGCTTCATTCTGAATAAACAACTCAATTCTGTCCTCCCGAGGCTGGAAAATGTTAACTGTGGAGTATCTCTTTTAGAATTGAATTTCCAAGTGACCTTAGCACTGCCTGTGTTCTGTGCTGCCCAAGGTGCTGAGCTGAGAAGGGGCACTTTCCTGAAGGAGAATCTCTCCTCCCTGCCACAGGCTGGTGCTTTCACTCTTGTTTCTGTAACGGGAAGATATCTGAAGTCTTCTTGATCTTCCTGTGGAGATGAGCTTTTAAGCTCACCTTGCTAGCCCAAGGAGCTGTGCTGTTTGTGGCAGCAGAGACAAGCCTGCCTTTATAGGCCCCAGCTCCAACAATGGTTGGCCATTGCCTCCCACAGCTGAGCTCAGGGAGCCCCCAGGGATGGATCTGTGCAGAGAAAGGGCTCAATTGCGTGAATCAATTCTGTCTACACCTGCAAGCATGCATCCCTGCCTGGGGCAGGGCCTCTGCACCACAGGGCCCTCCTGTTCCCCTGAGCCGCCAGGCCTCCTGCGTGTTGGTGTGAGGCTGTGACTTCCCTGTGGAGGCTAAGTCATGTTAACATGACAGCAGTCCTGTTGAGCCATTCCCACATCCTTCTTTACGCCCTGCTGTTCCCATTTACCTCCCAGCACCCCCTGCCGAAGCAGCCTGCTGCTCTGCCTGGTGGGTAGAAGCAGCGCTATTCCCAGCGATGCTCAGTGAACGTGCACCAGATGTCTCCCATTCTTCAAGCAGCAGCATAAAACCCAGTCCTCTTCCATTTGAACTTGGGCTGATTTCACCACAGCTGTCTTTTAAGTTAGATACCTTTAAATTTCATTGCTCTGCCTTCTCAGCGTGAACACCTGCACCAGTAAAAGTGAGCTCAGATGGGGCTCCCACCAGCCCGTTGCCCCATAATGCTGCCCTAATCACTTTCCGAGCGTTAGTGAAAAGGAACTGAGCTTATTTTACAGGCTTAGTTGCAGTCATAAATTTTTGCATTGCTATTGTGTTACAGATGAAAGCTAATTTCCTGGGTTTGATCTTGATATCTCTGTGGCTCTGAAGAAGTGCTCTTGAGTGCCCAAGGTGCCTGGAGCCAATTCTGACTTGTGGAGGGTTGTTAGCACAGGATAATAGAGCATTCAACTACTTGGTATTAATCCCCAGTTCTTTGCTTGCTATGTTAATTGGAGGAATGATGTCTTTTCTGTGTTATGGGAGTGATGAATCAAATGCTAAATGTAAGAGGTAATTGCTGCTTCCTAGATTTAGAGATTCTGCAACTTTTATCAGTCCACATGGTTATTGGCATTGCCTTTGCGTAACTTTGTGATCTTTAGAGGCTGAGAACTCTTCCTGCTGGCTGTTTATTGGCCTTCCCCTTTGCAGCTGGTCCTGCTGGATCTAAAGTTGGACGGCCCAATATTTCACTTAGCAGCCTTGCTAATGAGAAACGACATCAAAACTAAGTAAACATTTTCCCCCCTGGGGACAACAAATTGACCAAAACTCCTTGCAGGAAACAACAAAAGCAGTACTTGGGTTTTGTTCCACTTGGGAGGTCTGTGTGCATGGCAGGTCTGGGCTCTTACCAGACCTGGAGGAGACCATCTGGCTTCTGTTATGGGAATATGTTGCAAGTGTGCATTTGTACCTTCACTTAATCTGCTCCCTGAACACAACAGTGATGCAAAAGTGTGCAAGGCAGGTAGAAATCCCTGTCTGAAGAGGCAGATGCAAGAGCTGGTTTCTCAGCTATTCAGTAATGCAAAAGGTCTTGTCTGTTTAGTTTCTTCCCCCACAATGTGAAATGTGAACAATGCACTTAGCTGTTACCATGATAACCAGGCTTTAGAGCCTTTTGAATACCTGGAGTCCTAAAGCACTGGCAGGCTGGATGTCAGAGGAGAGGTTCTGAGCCGTGAATATTCCTAAGGAAATCCAGCTTATTCCCTGACTTGCTTTGTAAATAAAGGTGTTCTTGGCATGACACCAGCTCTGCTTTCACATTTCCTTTTGAAAAGAGAGCAGAGATCTCATGTTGCTGAACCAATAGTTATACGTTTTATAGGATAGCAATGCTGCTTTGTTTCTCCTTCACTTACATTTTTTTTTCTACTATTTTGAATTAGCAAAGATCTGATCTTACTTGGCACTTGTGTAAAGACAGAAGGGGAAAATACTGGGCACTTAGCCCAAATTGTCCTGAGTGTTTGTCTAGGATCTTATAGCTTTGTCTGTCTGCTTTTGGACATCTCTTTTGGTAATAAAATGTTCTTGGGTTTGAAGGAAGCTGCTTGATTGGAGAGAGACTAGACCACTCAACCACGAAATGCTCGTCAGGTTCTTGCACTCTTATCTATCACATCCAGAGGTTTCTCATGTCACAACCAGTTTTCTACGTCTTTCCTGGTTATCTTAATCTTGGGTGAGAACTTCGTCAGCACCCAGCCCGAGACGGAAACACAAGGGTGCAGGGTGATAAAGTCTATCGCTAGTGACCAAACCAGCCTCCTGTCTGCCTTAGAAAGAAGCAACGCCCTAACAGCTTAGCTTTTAATAGTGTGCCCCTCTGTGGGTCACTGCGGGACTGTGTCCGTAATAGTCTGCAGGGGAAGTAAAAGAAAAACACTTAAAAATGTAGCCACAGGAAAGGAAATTCAAATACGTGTATCTGGGGTGCTATTATTCATCCAAGCAAGCATTTTAAAGATGTGGGTTCAATTTTCCACATCTAGCTCTGGATTTAATAATTAGGCCCAGCAGAAACGATCTGTTGGATTTTCAAGCCTTCAGCCTGACAGCAAAGTACATTTACTTGTATTGTTTGGAGTCTCAGATAAAAAAACAAAACAAAACAAAACAAACAAACAAACAGAAGAGTCAGTGCTAGACACTGGACAAAGCTCTGGGAGACATGAATCTGTGATATTAGCTCCTTAAATATGGTTGTTTCATTTCCTGAAACCTTTATGCTCTAGCATCAGTATGTTGAAAGATCTTGGTTGCAATTAACCTTTAAATGCTTAGAGAGTTGCAATGATTGCTGAATCTGCTTAATGCTTTAAGAGATTAAGGATGCCTTTTGATGGTGGGAATTCACCTTCCGGGCTGTCTGGGATGGGTCATTTCCATTGTCTCTCTCATATTTAGATTTTGTGTTGTGTGCAGTTCCTTTGTACTTATTAATTTCCTCCAGGTCTCTGTTGTCACACCTTCATCCGTACCCTTGGGCTTGTTGCTGCAGCCAAGGTAAAACCATTTAAAATCATGCATGAGCTGATGCTGTCCAGGATGTGCTTCAGGAAAATCTGTGGGTTTGGTTTTATCTGAAAGAGTTTCTATGCAGAGGGAGACTCCTGGAGTCCCAGGCAAGGCACTGAACTGGTGCCTGAGTGTGTGCATCCTTTTTTATTTGCTCTGCAAACAACACACGCTGCAAGCCACACCTTTACCATGGTCCTGAATTCGTAAAATAATCCACTTGTTGCTTGGAAGAAGCATATTTGCATTCTGGCATGTTACACTGTTCAGGGATGCAGTTCACCAAAATAAATACTCCTAAACTTTTCCAGTTTTCCAGCAATTTGACTGCAAGAACTCTCCAAGTAACACATTTCTTCCTGCACAGGAGAGTAGCAAAGATGTTTGAGCCATGAACTGGGGTCAGGAGTCCTTAGATATATCTGTTGCTATATGAATGGCATGTTCTTACCTTTCACATCTCTTTGTGCATCTATTAAAGTGGAAAACAATAACATTTACTATATTGCACATAAACTGTGGGGCTGAATTTTTCACTGGAAGTGCTCTGAGATGACTGATTCAGCATCCATGAATACGCATGATCTTGCTCTGTGGCTGGTAAATAGGCAGCTCTGTTACCCAGGTCTTGGTCAGGCTCCAAATACAGGAGAATTTTGCATGTTGGTGGTGGGGGTGCTTTTGGCATGGCAGGTCAGAAAGAGGAAAGGGTAATGAGAACTTGTAATGACTGATAACTGCAGGAGTTTTGGCCAGATGGATTAAGGCAGTTACTGATGTCATTAAGGCAGTTACTGATTGTCATTTGTGCAATTTTTTTTTTTTTTTTTTTTTTTTTTTTTTTTTTTTACAAAAAGGGTATGTTTTATTACCTTAAATGTTCTCTTTAATGCCCTTAGAAAATTACATTAGGTGTTCGACATTATCAGTCCTCATGTCCTGGTTGAGACATTATCCTTGTTGACTGTCAGTAGTATTTGTCTGATAATTCTTCTGAAAGTTATTGAAGATGAGATGTGCTTAATTAAAAAAAAAAAATAAATCACCATGTAAACCTAAAGAATTGTGCATGTATGGGCAGCCCATCAGAAGTCTGTTACCTAAAAGTTGCGTCATTAATGGTCAGAATACAGCTCACATCTTGCAGTCCAGCTTGGTTTGCAAGCATGGTATTATATAAGTGGGAGTATTTTGACTTCTGCAAATATTTAGCTTTTAGAAGTTAGCATTTTAGTTTGGAACCTTAAAATTTTTAAAAATTGTAATTGTGTATAAACAGGATCACGCAGGTTCTTCCCTCTTCCCCGATGAGTATCCAGAAAAGGGAAAGGGTGAAGGAACAGGAGAACTGGAAATGCTTTCTTGCTCTGTGGAAGGCAAAGAGTTTGGCAGTGTCATGTTTTAAAAGCTTATGACACTTATTTCCTACATGATTTTTATTTTAAAATTGTGATAAGGATGTACGAATTGCAAAGTGTAATCTGCTCAAATGAATGGGAATCTTTCACACAGGGCTTATTTTTTGACAGTGTCTTTCCTATTCCCCTTGGTAATCATGAAGCAAACTATTGGCAAACCAGCTGGGCCAGCCTGGGTGGCTGAGCAGCCGTGGGAGCCGGGGGTTTGGTGCCTGTGCATGGGGCTGCTGAGGCCAGTGGGGACAGTTGTGCCATCTGTGGGCTTAAAGTGAAGAATAGAGAGCAGAAAATCAGCACAGGCACAAAAACAGCCTGGAAGTAGGAGAGCTGAGCAGGCATGCTTGTTTAGCTAGTGAAAATACTACAGGGACACTTGATTAGAGCGTGTCAGTGCCTTCAGAATCCTGGAGATGATTCCTGGTATTAACAGGGCTCTTTTATGCAGCGACAGTAGTGGTAAGAGAGGCTGGTGAGAGGGGAAGCTGGAGAAATTAGGAACAGTTTCTTTATAAGGTAAAAACTGCTGGAACAAGCCGCTGAGAAGTGCTGAGTTCTCTGTAGCCAAACCTCTCCATATCTTTGGAAATATTAATCTTTTGCCAAATATGTTCTGTACTTCAGCCCCTCATGCTTTTAAGCACCCCTTAAAAAAAGATCCTCTCGTCGCAGTGGGCTAAAGCCAGGTCAGGCAGAAATCACCCATGGCTGATTTTTGTTCTGCCCACAAAGCCTGGAGAATAAAGATAGCTCCAGAAGGAATTGTTCTCGTGGAAAAAAAAAAAAAAATCCCGTGACACTCCTTTCACAAGCTTTAAAGCATAGGGCAAGCTACAGGTGTAGGTACATGGTTTGATTTGTAGTGAAATCCCTTTAGTAACCCTGACTGCTCTGCCTGTTGAGCTGTGCCACACAGGTGAGGTGTCCAAGACAGGTACTGAACCAGACTGGTGATGCTTTCAGATGACTTCTCTGGTACTGATGTTGATGCTGATGATGTCTGAAGGTGGAGGAGACAAGTGTGATCTCAGCCTGTTGCTGCTGGCTGTCTCTGGGAATGAAGGCTGTGCTGAGGGGCGAGGGGTTATGCAGGTGGTTAAGTTGGAAGCGCCCAGTCTGTGGGCACACACAACCAGGACAGTGGTGCTGGTGAAGTCCAGCTTGGGTAAAATGGACTTCTAAGTGAATAGCTTTAGGAATGAAGTCAGTAATGGTGTGACAGCTGTGCTGGGAATGGAGTAGATGTGAAGAGTCCTGTGCCCTGGGCAAAGATCTGTCTCCTGCCTTGAGGAGTTTCTGTCTGTTTGGGCTCAGTGGCTTCAGCAGGGGATGGGAACAGGCCCAAAGCCAGCATGTCCTTGGCTCTGCCGTGGGAGTGGATTTATTCACTCCTATTTTAGAGGGGATTCCTTGAAGAGAGGGGGTAATTCTCAGGGAGACAAACGGCGACAGTCAGGGCGAGGAGAAGAAGGAAGGATGTCAAGTCTGATGGCTGCTTGCCTTATGTTTACCTTCGAGGCATCCAGCATAAGCTACAAGGGGAAAACAGATGGGCAATGACTGTGTCTGCCTGCATCTCTGCCTCCTACCACCTAGCTCTGGCAGCGAACCCAGGCCACTCCAGTGAGCTCTGGAGGAGCTGCAGAGAGCATGCACAAGGCGTGCTGCTTGCCAGGCTGGGGATGCGACCACGCTGCCAGCCAGGGTCCCAGCTAGCCCCCACCTCCCATCAGGCTGGGCTTTGTGCTTGGGCAGATAATCTACTCAGTTGCCGTTAATGTGAAAACATCGCTTTGAGCCAAATGAATGTCACACTTCAGAAATCAAAGAGCAGCCCAATATCAATATCACATGCTTCTTGCCAGCAAGGGATGCCAGGAGGAACTGGAGGGCTCCCGAGGTGTCAGATCCAGGCAGGGGATTTGACTGGTGCCCTTCACATGCGAGGGGGGATGTTCTCAAGCAGGGAGACACTGGGTGCTGTGCTGCTCCCTGCATCCAAGGTGACAGGCCAAGCTCACAAATCTGGCAAAAATAGCTCACTTGGAAGTTAAGCACTTTACACAAACACGTGCCTGGATGTGTGAACACTGGGAAAACTAGTCTTATTTAAAAACAAGCACACTAAAGGACACAGCTTTTAGCAGAAATGATTTTTTCAGAGTTTTGGGGAAAGCAGGGAGACAAACTTGGTATTTCTGTGAATCTCACAATGAGAAACACTTGTGTGGGTTTATTCGTTGGCTTTTCATCTCATTTCAGTCCCTCATTCCTTCTGCATTTCCAATGAACTGCACCCTGGGCTGAGAAGCCAGCAGCTGACTCTCCGTACCCCACGAGATGTGCCCATGGAGGAACCTGGACGGGGTCTTACGTGGAGGCTGTGAGGACTGAGGTTTGTCCCATTGCTCGTCTGCTCTGGGTGCTCTCTTCATTCTTGCTTGCACACGCAGCCTGGGGAACATTGTATGCAAAGAGCTGTTTTCCCTGATTTAACCCTACAGCCATGACAAATCTATGCAAATTAGGTTGTGCAATGGTGCATGATTAATCACCAAGGTTTTCCCTCTGCTCTGCAGGTGGACAATCTTACGCTGCCCCAGCACAGTGCTTGTCTGTGGGTGCTGTGCCTGTGCTGGGAGCATCTGATGGTGGCACTGAGCTGCGGGGAGCTCAAGAAGGAAGAATTCCTCCTCTGTGGACCTGTGCACACCCTCCTTGCTCTACCTTGGCATGTCCCTACTCAGGGGAGGAAGGCAGATGTACAACACGAGGCAGATGAACAGCTCACAGCTTGCTGTGACTGGCTTCTGCTGGGGAGGCAGATAAGGCTTGTGATTTGGAAATAGCCAGACCATCAGAGAATGTTGATGAGTAACACGGCTTTCCAGCTACCATTCTGCTTTTAATCCTGTGCAGCTTTTGGACGTCACTGACAATGAGGGATCTTGTCTGAACAGGAATTTACAAGGAACTTTTCTTCATGGAACAAGCTGAAAATCCCCAGACCCCAGACTTACGCAAATTCAGTGCAAGGTTTGCTTTAATTTTTATATTTTTCATCACTATTTGTAAATGACCTTCTTCGACCTCGGGGTACCACAAGGACAGAATAAATTTTCGCCAGGCTTGTGGATATGGAGTCAATTTTCACGACAGCAGGAAACTGGTTGGGGCTTGTCGAGCTGCTGGAAGCCTGCTTCATGGGCAGAGAGGAGCACCGCGGAGCGTCAGGCCTGCACTCAGGCACAAACTGGTCCTTTGGTAGCCATTCAGCTGCATTTGGTCTGAGGCCTGCTCTCTGTCTTGTTCTTGGCTGAGGAGATGATTGGGGATGACAAGTTCATTTCCCCAAGGGACCTCAGCTCTGTGCCTGTCCAGTCTGGACTAAGAAGATAATAAATTTCTGTACTAATCCATTTAGACCTAAAATACAATTCCAGAAGATATTTGTTAAGTGCAGTCCTATTCCATGAGAGCAGTTGCAGTCTATATTTTCCATACATATTTGCAAAATCATTCCAAATATGTGCATTTATTTTTACAAGCGCTTGTCATCACATAAAGTATTGACAGGCAGCAGTGTCCCTGCTAGACTATCTCTGTAGCAACCTCCCGAGCAGTCGGCAGCCTAATGCATTTATAGCCTGATTAAGGGCTGCAGGAGACTCCACTGGTTTCTTAGAGCTGCAAAGGTGGAGACAAGCCTGGGGGCTGTGGGCAGGTTACAGCCCTGCGGCTCTTGGCTCTTCCTTCTGCCTTCAGTTCCCTCACCCCTGCTGCAGGGAATGTCCCAGGCAATGCTTGGCCAAACACAGGGTACCATTATCAAATGAGAGGTGTGTTGCATTTTAATGGACATCTATAGCCAAACACATCTGGTCCATTCAATTTGGATGGTGTTCAAGGAAAAAAAAACAGACAACTGGTGAGAAAACTCCTTGAAAGGTGTTCCAGCTAGATCTGGGTGAAGTTTTCAACAGAGTGAACCGATCCAAGAAAATGGATGAGAGCTGTGACTTCAGAGAAACATTAGTGAATTGCTTCAGCTGAGGGGAAAAATAACCTCTTCCTTACTTGGTCCCTTAGTTGGAAGCACTGACTGTCTTTTTATTGGAAACTTTGATATTTTTTTGTTTCCAAACAGCTTCCCTTATTTAAAAATTGATCCAAGAGCAAATGTTAGTAACAGATTAAAATGACCTTTCAAGTCAAACAATTTTGTAGGCTGACTCCAAGTGGACTGCTCTTGTTTGATTGTCTCAGTGACAGCTTGAAAAGAAAACTCTCAAGTTTGATTTATTTGGAGACAAACCATTTTCCAAAGTTCACCTCACAATTTTCAAAATTCATTATTTATCAAATTTTATAATTGTTTGGAGAGTAACATTATTTTACTTTGGCTAAAGCAAATATATTGGAAGTGCAATTAAAAAAAAAAAAAAAGTATTTATTTTGCAATTAACCATAAGTATTTTTTACATTCAAACCAATATACAGTGATATTTTGGTAAAGACATGCAATTTTCTTTAAGGTTACTTTAATACGTATGTCAAAATTGGACCTTTTCTGTTTATTTGTTTGTTTGCTTGTTTGTTTAAAGACTTTAATGCTAATTGATTAATTTGCCAATGTCTTTCAGTGACCTTTATGACTTGAAGCGTTCCAGAACTGACTTAATTAAAGATGGGATGGAACCAAAGTGAATTTAAAAAATGTCTGGTTTATTATTCCCTATTAAAATTCTCTTGAATTGCTCGGCTGTCAGATATGGAGCAGAATTTATCATTAAGTTATTCACTTAGGTAATTAAATGAACCTGCAGCTCTAGTTGAGGTGAAAGTGAAAAGAGGCAGTGGGATGCCACGTGTGACAAGCTGGCTTCCTGGCAGACTTGCTGGGATTGTTTAGGTGTCCACCCTTAATTTGAGGAGAGTCTGCTGAGTTTCTGCTTCTGATTTTTTACTCTGTAATAGCTTCTGAACAATACGCCGTGATACTCAGTCCTATTTGTGGATTCCCATCTTGCTATGCACCAAGGACATTGTTGTCAAGGCTATTTATTCAGTTACTGTCTCTGTGTTGCAGGAGGCACAGAGAACTTTCTATAGAGATCAATGTTTGTTTCTTGTCAACCAAATGGCATGGCTGAATGAAGACATATGCTATTCAATTATTTTCATTACACCCCCTGGATTAATTTTAAAATTAAAAAAAAAAAATACCGTGAAATGTGAGGAAAGCCTAACTATAGAAAGTTCTGACTAATAGGAGAAAGAGGAGCTTGCAGTGCTAAGCCTGGACCTAAGGATGTTTTTGTCTGTTAATGATTTAGCAAATGCTGTAAATTGGCCTGACCAGGATCCATTATTACCATGCTGTGATGTGGGGAAGCCTGCTAAATGAAATGGTAAAGGTCAGATCCTCAAGTGGTGTCAGCGCTGTGCATACAGCTCTGAGAACATACACTATTGCAGGGCTTAAATTTGTCTTCTGGCTGGAGGTAGAGGAGATGAGGAGCAGTGTGTTGTGCCTTACAGACCGTGATTGCAAAGAGAAATTATTCCCTTTGGTCAGCGTTAAACTTCCACCATTTTGGCAATTATGTAGCTGCAAATTAGATACCATGTAATAACTCCTGATCTGTTTATTACAGAGCAATTTCCAAACTATGTGATCTTAATTTTAATTAACAGACTCATGAAAACAGAAGCTCATAAATTCAGAGCTCTCTCGGGGCTCCAGTGATTGGATGAGGCACTGGTTTCAAACTTCAGTAG
Source organism: Aythya marila (assembly GCF_965140915.1). Taxonomy (NCBI): domain Eukaryota; kingdom Metazoa; phylum Chordata; class Aves; order Anseriformes; family Anatidae; genus Aythya; species Aythya marila. The sequence continues at coordinate 6,399,262 of NC_139048.1, forward strand.
CTCTTCTGTTGCACCTGCCAATGCTCAGACATTGGTTTTCCTGGCTGAGTGTTACTGTCAGTGAGTACTGTCTGTACCAACAAGGCATAAAAAAGAAACATCATACTGCAGGCAGATGCATCCAATGACCTTCCCTATTACTAGGGTCACTCTGAACACAAAGGTGTGACAGTCCTGCTGAAGTGTTTCCTAGCTACTTCCCCAAATCCCCAAATCTGGACTTCCTAAATCAAAAGGCTAATCTATGGATATCTCCAATAATTTCTCTTTCCATAAAAATGTATTGGTCTATAAAAGGATGAAGGTAAAAATAGATATTTTCTTGTACAGTGTTTCCTGTTAAAGACTTCACTTCTAGGAGTCCCCATAAGCACTGGATCAAGCAAGACCGATAGATCAGAAAGCAAAGTGGTACTTCTACCTGCCATGCTCTTTTCCCTCAACAGAGAGAAAGCAGCTATTCAGGGTGCTGAAGGTGAATGAATCGCTTGCAATCATATCAGATTTTGCTGATTTTTTTTTTCTTTTTTTTTTTTTTTTTTTGTTTTCTTTCTTTTTTTCTATAGAATGAATGTCCTCTGTAGTACAGCAGTTCTGATCCACTCTGGCAGTCACCCCTTGTACTTGCTCAATAAAGGAAAGTAGCTTTGCACTTCTGGTAGTGATGGAGTTGTGGATATGGTTGTAAGAGGGGAAAAAAGAAAAAAAAAAGATCTTGTAGCTTATCCCATAAACATACTTTGGTTTGCATTTCATTTAGGTTTAATTTCTATTTAAAAAAAAAAAAAAAAAAGTCATGTGTACTAAAAGCCATGTGATTGAGAAACTGATCTATCCACTTTAAACTCCCTAGGGAAGCTAATCAAAGATGGGAGAGCTGCATGCCTATGGGTGATAGTCTTCTTCAGAAATCCCAGGCTATATGCTAAGCTCATTTGTTACTCATACGTAGTGGCATTTGATTATTAATATTATCATACTTAATTTTCCATTATTATTATAAAGTACATGTATCTTTCCCTTAAATATTTTATTCAACAGTTTTACTGCAAAACAACGAAACTAAGAAATTTGTGGGAAGAGGGTTGTTGCTGCTGTGCTAATTTTTAGAGGGCTGGTCCCCCTTCCTTGGGGGCAGCAATGCCAGTGTTTCCAGGAGAAGTCAGGCTCACATCCAGGCTGATGGGTGCTCTGAAGTCTCAATGGAGTGACCACTGCCTTGGCTTCAGGTAATGCTACCTGTTGTTCAATGAAAGATATTTGCATTTGTGCACTGTTATTTGGCTTTTAAAAATTCAGTGGAAAATTTCATACAAACTCTTTGAGAGCTCTGGGGATTTAAGAAAAAAATAAAAAAATAAAACAACAACACTCCATTTCGTTTATTTTTCTTTAATACTTATGAATTTGTTAGTGATTTTAGAAAGAAGTATTTCTAAATGACACCAAATCAGTCATTTGAGTTAATTTCAGCCTCACTTAAAGGGTTTGCAGACCTTATTGGATTTTTAACTTGAGGTAAACAAACTGAAAAACAGATAATTATCGCATCTTGAAATATTTTATGAGTGCCATGCACATCTCTTGAGTGTCCTTTAAAGACGGAAAGCTCCATATTTATTTACATAGCCACATACTTCCACAGCCAGCTCTCTGCTTTTTAGCATTCAGAAACCAGCAGTTCCTGCATGCTACCAAGCAAAAAATGTGTCTTGGTGTCTGTAAAGGAATATGATTAATTCCTGTGAGGAAAATGATAGCAGCACAAAATAACACAGCAACTCCCTTTGGTTCTATCACAAAAAATTAGTCAAATTACTGACGGTGCTCATGCACAAAATGTACATAACAAAATGTAATGCAACTAGAAGAACAACTTATTGCTTAATTGAGAGAAAATAAGCATCTCCATCAGCTTCCTTTTGTTCTCAAAATAGTCAGTGTTTACTCTTACACAGAGTGCTGCGGCATGCATGGGCTCCGCAGGAACTTCATGCTGATAAGCCAGAGACAGTCTTAGGCATGTTTTTGATCTGCTGTGATATTACAGGACTTGTGGCTGCTCAACTAAAGTGCTATGAGAGGCGTGAAATCACAGTTCCTACACTTGGTTAGTCTAAGTCCTGAATTTCTCCTGTAAAATGAGTGAAAGAAAGCCCTAAACCTTTGGTTGTCTCCCAGCAGAAGTTCTGCAGCATGACACACTTGTGGGGGCCCTGAGGAGCAGGGACAGTCCACCGACCTCTGGCGATGGCAGCCAGATAGTGATGACACCTCTCTTGGGCTGGCCAAAAGAGCTCATAGGGATGACCGGCTGAGATGGCTGGGCTGTCTCAGCCTGTTAGTGGCCCAGGACACCTGATGGGACAGGGACAGGCATCTAGGGGCTGGAGATGAACAGAAAGTGTCAACAGAATGTTTTAGCTTGGACCAACCCAAATTCAAGGAGCTGTCTGGGGATGAAGTACAGAAAATGAGGCAGTGATGCCACTAGACTTTTCTGCTATGTGAAAGCTTCACTTCAGAGGTGAGGACTGCTTCCTTTTTGATTCTCCTCTGTGTGGTTTTGTGAAAGAACTCATCTCACAACATTAGTAGTGTTTGCATGTTCTTATTTTCGAAGTAGCAAAACTATATGTTGCTGGTTGTCCTTTGTTCTCTGCAGATAGAGAAGTTTATTGCAAAGCTATTACTATTATCACCATTCTTAGCGAGAGTTGCTGATCTCTGCTGTTACCACCTGAGATGCTCCTGAGTGTTAATTACTTCCCTTGAGAGTGTTCTTGGCTTGCTGATGCTCAGAAATGCAAGTGACTTGTATCTATGACCTGTTAGGTACATATCAATATCTGGAAGATGATTAGACTGCTCAATTTGAATATTATATATATATATGAAAACATCCAAAAATATTCCAGTCCTCTTTGCATAGAACAAGGAAGACAATGAATGCTGCTTACAAACAGCAAGTGATCAGTGTATTGGGTCAACTATTCAGTATTTATTTTGATTAATATCTCTCTTGGAAGGCAAAAACGTCAATGTTGGCTGCTACCAATCACTTAGGAAGACAATGTATTTAACAGCTGATGAGGTTTATGGTCCTTCTGCTTGTATGTGTGTCAGTGTGACTTTTAATCTTTTTTTTTTTTTTTTAATTTATTATTATTTTTTAATAATATGTAGATGCCAACTAGATTTTGTGGATGTTAAGAGAGTTCTTTAGGTCTGACAAATAGTGCAACATGTTGTAGAAGGCTGTGCTCCAGCTAGCAGATATGACTGATACTCGTAGTAGTTGTTATGTTACTGAACTGACAAATTTGGACTTACAAGAAAAATGTAGGTGTATGGACTCAATTATATGCTGCAGAAAAGGGCTGCTTAAGTGCATGCTTTGTTCTGGCATTTGTGTAGCTCTTTGTATCCTGAACACATAAAAATCAATTTCATATGCTTTTGAAATCAATAATTCTTCATTATCTTCTTTCAATTCCATTCTCCCTTGCCCTTCCCATTTCAGTACATATCCCTAGAAGTCATAATACATGCTCTCAATAGAGACAATTCCCCATCAATAGTATTTTATTAGATGATTTTGGAAGTGTTTATACTTATTCTGCCCATGGACCTGTTAGAGATAACCACTGAGGTGCTTTTGGGAGTCCTTTCCTAAAGCATTAAAAAGGTGTAACAAGTAGCCTGAGGGATTAACTATTTGTGTCAAAACAATCTGCTGTAAATCAAATAGCAATCAAACCAATTCATTTGTTCATCTGTTTTGGCTTTCAGCAGGTTTTCAGTTTGTTCTAGGCTACATGAACATTTCTTGTGGAGCTGACTGCAGAACCAGCACTGAGAGAAGCCCAATTCAAAGGCTTTCCTCCTGATGTGCATGGTGGATTTAGAAAGCTGGGAGCCCGGGGGTTTTATCCTGCTGGGAGGGAAAGCTTGGTGAGATTTATAGTGGGAGGGAATCTGAGACCAAGAGAGTTCAGCTAAAGGATCAAGCAAAGAGAACTCAGCAACCAAGTCCTTGTTCACACAACTGAATTGTGAACGATGGTGAGAAGACACTGCTTCAGCTCTTAGCTAAGAAGCTTCATCTCCAGAAACACAAGCCCTCTCTGGCCACAAAATCATTGGTAAGCTTTATGTTGGACCTGGTGAGGTGCAGCCCCTACTGACTGTAGCCTCTTTGCTATTGCAGAAGTCATACAGAGATATTGACTGATAATTTATTTTTGTAGTCTCTCTTCTTTGGGCAACAGGATTAGGAATATAATGAATGAAAAACTGGAGAAAGGGGGCACTGAAGATGGCAGAGACTTTTGTATTCCAGCTTCTTACTCATTTTTTCATGACTTGCCCTTCTAAATTTGGCGATGGCTCCATTGCCAAGTGGAAACTGGTGTATGTGTGGGGGGCACTAGCAGAGACAATAAAGGGTAACCTTTGCAAGGAATTGTGCACCCTGTAGATGATAGCGAGATGTGGATTTTCAGCATACTGAAAATCATTTCCTAGGATGTCCCAAACAAACATGCACTCCCTTAAAGCTCAAGTTTGTGTTCCGGGAGAGGTCTAAAGTGCAGAACTGAAGCTGCAGATATTGATCTGATCTGATTATATTGCTCCTATGTCGTTTGGATGTTGTTATAAAACTGCTCAGTCATTATAGCTGTTTATCTGTAGTTATTACAGTGTATAAAAACACTAAAGATAAATGCGTTCCAATGATTTTTAATGTTTCTTCAATGTAAAAGATTCAAATTGTGAATAAAAGTCCACATCTATGACATCTTTTATATATTGGCTTAACTTTAAGAATCTACTTAAGTCTGAGTGATTTTTCTTGTTGATTTAATTTCTGCACTCCTGCCAGACTGTATTATATAATAGATCAGAATGATGCCTGAAATCATCTGCATAAAGCAGTGTTCCTCAGCTATGCCCAGTGCTGCGGGGGCTTGATTGTAAACCTCCTGGAGCTTCTAAGATTTACTTAGGCAACAAACAAGCTCCAAATCCTGCATTAGGTAGGTAAAGACTGGTAGGTATGATTTTAAAGTAGAAATAGATAAATTACCCTGTCAATTCAAATAAAATAGAATACTAGTGAATGTTGGCTGATATTTAATATAGATCCAACCCATCCCCTACCCCCAAAGCTGCAATTCTACCAGCTGTAGGCCATGAATAGAGCAATTAGTTAAAAAATAAAAACTGCTAAAAGCTGGTGTCATCAGGTCATCAGGGATAGGATTTTATGAAATTCAGGTTTGAAGGAGGGAGTTTTATATATATATATATATATATGAAATTTTGACGACAGCATGGGTACCCTAAGGGTGGAAAATGCAATATGATGTTTTTCCCATGAACTAATATTAAGTGAAGTGTTTGGGAATCAATTGCACAACAACAGCAAACCCAGACTCTTGAGGTTGGTATTAGAAAACTGTTTGTTGTATAAGTCCTTGCCTTCCCCCCAGAAGAATCTGGAATGCTATTTTGGAAAGCTGTTGCTTTCAGTAAAAGGTACTTAGCCCACCCTTGATGGTTTCTAATGATCTCTCATAATGGTTATGCTTGTGCTGTTTTTGTTAATGATCCATCCATATCCCCATTCAAAAAGCTATAATAACCTAGCTACAATATACCATAGTAAGTTGAAACTGCTGCAAATGTCAACTTAAAAGGCATCTCCAGTATGTAGAAGGAAACTTCTGCAAGAGTTATGAATGCATACACAAGCTGAAGGGCAAACTTTTTTTTTCTTCTTTTTTTTTTTTTTTTTTTTTTTTCTGCATCTCAGGTCACTGGACTTTGACATGAATTACTCCCTTGAGTGAATATCAATACAGTTGACACTGAACTTCCATGTGGCTGGTGCTGCACCAGACATAATTTATTGGACTTGTGCTATCATCTTCAATGCAAGGCAAACTCCTGGCATAAGGAATGGCTAATCCCTTCCTTTCCCAATTTGGGGGAGAGTACATGTTTGGCTCAAATATGTAGATTACAATTGATTTTGGAAAGAGTTATTTATGGTCTTGGTATTCTGAGGCTTCACAGTCTGTAGTGAGCTGTCAGACGATGCGAGAGGCTAGGCTTAGTTCAGGCAAACCTGAAATTGATAAACTCTAACCTCAAGAAGGATTATTTTACAGATTTATGTCGTTCCCTTGGCAGCCTTGATCGCTCAGATTGACTGACTGCCTGATCCACAACTGCAGTTTAAACACATCCAGCAGCAGACATAGAGGTTAACAGTCTCAGTGTGTTTTATCTGTTTCGAGGCGTGCTGGTGAGACAATTCAATCCCCCAAACCACAGGTGTTGTGTATACCATGTATTTTTAAAACTTTTTGCTTTGTTACTTTTTAAGGTGCTTTGAAGTTTAATCAATTCAGGAGGCACAACCAATTTCAGGCTGTCCTTCCTGCTCTCAAAGTCATGGCCATGTTCTTGTAAAAGGCACGGGTAAGATTAGTAGTGAGGGAAGTTCTCATCCAGAAGTTCGATATAACAGTATAGATGTTCAATTCTCCCTGCACAGTTGAGACCAGTCTTTTATAGTTTGCAAGTCTTTCAGCAGCACCTCCTCACAGGTGTAGCATCTTATGCCTATTACAGTAAGCAGCATCTTCTGGTCCAGCTGACCTTCACCTTCCAAACAAGGACTAACCCTGCTCTTGGGAGAGACCTCTGAAACTGAAGCACTTGGTCTCAGAGCTTGAACCCTCTATGTTCATCACAGATCTGTGGCAGTAGATGCACTGAGCCCATGAGCTTTCTGCAAAGTGTTCAAAATCCAACCTTCCCTGGTTTAGACAAAACCATAAAATGAAGTATTTTTCTTGCTCAAGTGCACTTATTATTCTGAAACGTTTTCGACTGCAAGTCACAGGCCTCCAAGTCATCAAAGATCACCTGCATGTCAGTCTGCATGACTTCTCCCCAAACTCCAGGAGTCCCCTTCATTTTGTGGTCAGCTTCTTTTTCCTCAGCTGTTCCTACAGGAAAAAGAGCTTTTCCTTTCTCTAAATTCCTCTTTTGCTCTGGGAATTCATCTCAAGTGCCAATGGTTCTGTGCTTCTTAACAACCCTATCTATTGCAGGTGAGATGAGGGAGAGTTTACTCCCATAGAAGAGAAGTTAGAGAAAAGGGAATGAAACATGAGCTGCATGAAGTTTTTCTCCCAGGCAGGATTCATTTATCTACTAGCATTCCTTACAGGCAGACAGCTTCATGAGCTGTGTGTAAATTCCTGAGTCACACAGCAGTACATGCTAATCACAATGCAGGGATCCTGCAGTTTGGACTAGATTGTTCTGATATCTATTATTGTAATTCATCTTCTATATTTAATGTCAACACTTCAATTAAAAGTGAATTAGCATGTCTTTTACACAAGGTTGCTCATTTGAATAAGGGTTTGGCCTTTCTTTAAAGTATCCAGCAGTGGTTTTCCAAACCAGGGTATCTTGCAGTCTATTTCAAGTGAAACAAGAGACAGCTCTAAGGTTTTTGCCTTGTGTTGTGAAAAACTGGTGGAAGAGGTGGAAGAGAAAATCTAGCAGAAGAGAGAGCTCCTGGTGTGCATTCTGCTGTAGTTCACCACAGTCTAATTTCCAGGGACAGAATTCACCTTCAGTTATTAGGACTGTTGGTTTGGTTTCTTCAGCTCAAAAATAACTGCTCTGGTGTTCTTAAAATTCAGTTTTTTAAATGATTAATGATAATATAAGTGTGGTAATTTTTATGTTCTTCCCTTATTCTCATTTTTTTCCCTGTTTCTCTGGGACTGGATCAGCACAATGATCACCTTCCTTTGATTGTGGGTTGTTCCAGGTAAAGCAGTTGCTTTTTCTGAGGGGAGAGTGGAAGTGTTGAGAAGCCAAGGTTCAATTCCCGTAGAGAAACAAAGTAATATATACTTTTTAAATTAAGCTATTTCTGTTCTCTCTTGAAATGACTGTTTAAAAGATGCCTGGAGAACATTTTGATTAGACATTATTTTCCTTCAGTGTTTGGGGAAAAGAAACAAAAGTGAAAACATTTGAGATTCTACAATTCTGAAATACAACCAAGAACAGCAAAAATAACACACAATCTTCTGGTCCAGAGAAGTCCAGAGATCATTTTTGTCTGGCTTTTCTCTGTTTGTGATGATCACTTTACTTATTTTTAGGTGTCTGGATACTCGTGAGTGGCTGTTTGAAAAAATAATGCATGAACAAATGAATGCAAGGGAAATAAAATGCTTTGGTGGATGTCCTTTGTGTCTCAACTTCAGAATTTGTTAAATATTTGACACCATATCCTCTAAGACTTGCAGTATCTTAACTGTCATTCATGCCAGATCATTGTTGATTTCTTGTTTGAGTGTTTGTTTTTACAAAACTGAACCATGGCAGCTCTAAAATCTGAGTACAATTTAGAATGAAATTTAATGCTATGAAGAGTGGTGAAAAGTTGAAGGAGTGACTTATTTTTGATGCTGAATTTTGGTAGAAATTTTATTTAAAATAGGTAGAAAATTTTATTTAAAAGTATTTGGGCCTTTCCTGCTTCATTCATGCATCTTTCCTGTTTGTTCTTTATCTTTTTAATGGGAATTGTACTTATGATTTGCTTTATTATTACTATTATTTTTTAAAAACTAGAATTTTAGTTTTCCTGTTTCAAGCCAATGATATGAAAATGTACCTCTCCTGTGAACTAGCTAGTTCTGTTGGGTAAAACTTGGTAAGTGCTGACACTCTGGACAATGTTTCTGGCAAATGAACCATTATCAGAATGACACGAAAGTAAGGAGGATGTGTATTTCTGGAGCTGCTGGATATGAAACAGCTGAGAATGATTTGGGTCAGCAGTAATTGAAAAATCGCACCTAGTTTAGCAACATAGAAGGTAGGTGTCTAATCTTAGTGCAAGGTCCCATTATGAAAAGTGAGACGTAGAGAGAAAACACCGCCACAAAGGGTGCCTACACTTATTGCAGCTGGAAATGAATCATAAGCTTTCTTACATTGATTAGAGGAAGACTTGATAACTTACTAAGATTAGATAACTGCAGTTAAAGATGACAAATCCCAGCCTCTGTTTTTTGAGACATATTTGACTCAGCCATCCCAGAATCTGTGAAAGGTGATAATACCTTACACTGCTCCCCCTTGGTGCCCAATGATGCAGTATTTAAAGCCAGAAGAGATCATTTGATCTTAAGTTTGCCATGGGCCATTAAATTTCAGTAGCGAATGCTATGCTGGACCCAACATGCTGGGCTCAGCTGAAATACAGCTTTTGTTTTGAGCTGGAGCGTATGTTTCAGGAAGACACATCGCAACTTGCTAAAAGGATCAGAAGGAATGGAGACTGCTGAGCATTTGGAATAGACTTGAGCATTTACAACGAATTTACTCTTTTTGTTTTCCTTTCATATAAGTTTGTCTGGCTTTAGTTTCCTGTCATAGGTCCTATCACTGCTTGAAAAAGATGCATTCAACATATATTTCACACCCATAAGAATTCCTTGTATTTTTTTTTTTTTTTTTTGTTTTATAAGTTTGAATAAACTCCATTTGCAATATGATTGTGAACACGTTGTGTGCCTGGCCTTTTCACATCAGTCATTGACACTCACTTATGTCAATTTATATTTCCAGTTTACTGCTGGAAATGCTGACTATAAATGCTTCTATTTAATGATTTTCCTGTTGACAACAGGTTTTTTTTGGGTCTCTTATAATAAGGCAGATTTTTTTACATATTGTGTCAACTAAGTCTTGATTTAGTTGCCTAAACACAGGGATCTAATACCCTTTCATGTATCTTTCTTGACACCCAACTGTGGCTCCAAGAAGGTGTGGGACATCCTTGGTCTTGCATCCTATCTTCCAGCCTTATGTGAATATCCTAAATGCTCTAAAATGTCTCGTACATGCTTAGAAGCCTATGTTTAGACATCTGGATTGATCCCTTGCTGCCATATAGCACTAGCTTTTTAATCCTTATATCTTACAGCCCTTAGGTAATCACATTTGCCAGCTCTGAGATGTTACTGTCTGCAGTCCTGTGAGGCAGGAAATGATTATGTGCAAAGAAAAGGAGATTAGCTTAAATCACCTCATTCTGGCCTGCTGTTAGGAAGTTATCTGCAGTCCTTAGAAACAAATGATTTTCTTTTAGTAACCAAGATCTCTGATGTAAAACAGGAAAATTCTCTATTACCGGAGCTGCAATCTTTGCTTGTATGAGGGCAACGTGCTGATGGAGCAACACTTGCTGCTCTCCAGCTGAATTCAGTGGGCAGTAACAGCACCCCACCAGTCCTGGCTCTCGTTCTCTCTCGCTGCCACATGGCCTAGTGGAAAAATGAAAATGAAAACAATTATGCAAATGTGGGCAGGAAGGACTTTTGGCCACCTGTGAAGCTGATGAGCACCTCTGGGAGAAGGGTGTCCTTCCCTGTGGCTGCTTCGGGACATCTGCTCTGTATACCTGCATGGGCTGCATCATAGTTTAGGAAGATAGGAGAGAGAAAAGGATCCAATTCCTGAACAGTTGGGGTTTGCCTCTTCAGAGGAGTTATGGCAGGGTACATCACTTCCTTGCAGCATTCCTGACACACAGCCTCAGGCACTCAGAACTGGGAAGGTTCAGCGTCTTCTCTGTTTGTATGCCCTGATATCCCTCATGAAGACCAGCCATGATCTATAGTTAAAACCCATTCCTTTTAAGAACATTATAACACAGAGTAAGCTTATTGTTTTAGCAGTGTGTCCCACATTAACTTGAGAAAGACATAAGTGACATGTACGTGGTCAACACACAGTTGGCTGCCTGCTTTGTGCTATCTGATGTGAAGGTCTCAGTCAAGAGGATTTTTATTTCTTTTTACTCTGGTTGTTTTGGTGCTTCTGGCCACTGAAGATGGCATAAAATTTCATTGGAGTGGATTGAAATTTCTCAGAAATGAGAGTGAGTGTGCAGCACATCTGAAGCAGAAAAGGGAATAGCCTGCTGAAATAATTGTCAGTGCCCAACTGGTATTCCAGAGTGCATTCTAATGATCACTCACAGAGAAATTGGTTTTATTATTCCTTTGGGGCCCATGGTTTACTCTGAGCATTTAATAAAAAGACTGCCAGAGAGGAAATCCTATTTTTACATTATGTGGTAGACCTAAAAAGGTTTCATATATTAACAGTTTGCTTCAGTCACCACACCAAAATAATAACAAGAAAACCTGCTATATGTATAAGATTGGTTTAAACATTTATGTCTAAATCTAAGAGCATGCGAAGTGATATTAATAAGCCCTGAATAAACTCCCTTGCCTTCAGGTCCTGGCCATATCTCAGCTTTACAAAATTCCCTGAGGAATATTTGAGGTGGACATTTACTAAGAGGTCATGCAATATTTCATGTTTGGCAATTCAGCTTTACAGGAAGTTCTATCGGATGGACCTACATGTGGAACGTGCCAGGGAAGAAATACATGTTGCATAAAGTACACAGGTGGAAGACAATTTTTTATTGGACTCCAGTCACATAGAATTTACAGATGTATGAAAGGGCTAAGCACAGAAAGCACATGCTGTATGAAGAATTTAAGTCTGATAAGTATGGTTGTCTTTTTGATACCTGTGCATGATATACTGTGGATAACACATATGGAAGGGAAAATTCCTATTGATTAATATTGGCTAAATTTCTCCAATTTTCAGATGCTTTAATGCATGACCTATTCATTGATACATGGTCACAAAAGTAGGAATGTATGGAGCTCTGTCTGACTGTTCATATATTATAGCCTTAGCAACAGGTACCTTAGCATGTGTTGTAGCATTAGAAGTTATGGATCTGTTCAGTTTTCATTTTTTTTTTTTTGTTTTGTTTTGTTTTGTTTTGTTTTGTTTCTGTTTTGTGTTGTTATAGCACATTCTACTTGGGCCTACTGACAGAAAAAAAAAAAAAAGTTCTTTTTGAAGACAAACGAATATTACGAATATTCTGTGTAACATCTGGAATTCTAGAATTATTTCTGTTCTTCTAATACACACTAATCAGATACTAAAGTCTAGTAGACATGATTTTCCTGTTCTTAACTTTTTTAATATGTGCAAAATCAGAGCTTGGATGCTGACATTTTAATAAATGTCATATTCCAGAGATCTCACTTCTTCTGTGAATAAGATGAGAATCTTGGTCTTAGCTTTTTGTTTTGTTTTGTTTTAGTAATGCCCTTAGCATTGAGTATTTAGGGTCAAGATCACTTGAAATCAATGGAGAAATTATGATCCATTTCAATGGTTTTTGAAACAGAGCCATGAAGACTAGCTGAAACAACTGCTAACATTTCAGGAAAACCACAGGCTATATAGCTGAACTTTGGCAGCACATAATTAATTACTGAAATGCAATATCATATTGCACAATACATGGCTCTTTACTTAAAAGCCATTAAAAAAAAAAAAAGTTTCTATACACCATTGCAAGATACATTTTAAAAGTCACTGACATGAAGGAAAAGAATGTCTTTCATTATGTTCAGAATTGACTTTTTAAAAATTCTCATCAGAGGATAATGAAAACAGCTTGTGTTAAATTATTATAACTCTAAAACATTCCCTGGCATATTTATCTTTCAATATGCACACTGCTGTCTTGGGGAAATATTATACAGTGCAGAGAAGACCAAGAATAGTTGTGTAGCAATGCTCCTGAAGATTGAGATGGAAAATCCTTAACTGCCTCCAGTCACACAGTTCATCTCCAGACCAGTGTATGATACTCTATTTGATATGGTATTTAGAATGACCAAATCATGAAAATTTTCAAGAAAATACCCTCCTAACTGTTTTAATGAAAATTTAAACAGTATCTAAATAATCAATCAGAGGAGCTTACAGAAGCCACAGTGACTTCAAGTCCTTGAGAAACTGTTATCTAGCAGAGTTAGCAATAGGAATAGTTGAATGCCAACACAAGAACAACAGCAAATCTGGTTTATAGTTTTCAGTTGCTCCAAAACAGAAAGCCATAAAATACTTCGTGGAGATTGGCCTCCTGATCTGCTAAATCTTGGCTTAGTGACTCAGACAGCAATCTGTTGAGGCTTATATAGTATATAACAATCAATCTCCAAAAGTTTTTTTCTTCCCTTTTACAATCATATATTTTTATTCTCACAGTTGTCTGAATTTCATAAAAAGAACATGACTTTATTGTTCACTGTCAAGAAGCTCTTCTGCTGAAGACAGGATAATAAAAACATTTGTAATTTCTGTTGTAATGAGACTGGGAAGGAGGAAAAGTCAGAGGAGTGTTGTGATTTTTCTCTTTCTCTAGACATCTACTTCTATCTTTTAGCTTTGTTCTTTAGGATAGACTCATAGCAATGGTTTTTATCTAATCTGCAGTCAAGTATTGAATGAATCAGTTGCCCCTTATTGATCAATAGTTTAATCGTATAAAATTAGTATTAGTTGTTCTTTCACAGAGTGAAATATTAATAAGTATTAGAGAAGAAAGCAGGAAATAGCTGGAAAGTATAGCAGCATAGTGCCGATATGTGAACTTGCATGACTCGGTTCTGTCTCTTGAGAACCAAGCTCTAACACTTACATTTTCATCTTCAGACTAGTTTGGTTTGCTTCAAACTGCAGTGACCTAACAGTCCTGAAATATCTCTAACTATGGTTGGGAGAGGAGATAGATATTCACCACACTTTGTGTCACTCACCACTTCTCAGGCATGCTCCAGGACAGAGCCGGTGGTGGTGACTGCCTCCTGCCCAGGCACACAGCCTGCTCTGGAGAGGTGGGCAAGATGCAGCTGAGGCATAGCTTTGCTGATCACAAAGTTCTTAGGTAGTTCCTGAAAGGAAATTACCAACCTGAGGACACTTCAGAGTGGAAAAATTAAGTGATGATATAGAAAAGAGAATTGCATATACTACTTCGGAAATCAATACCTAAATGTACAGGCTAGCACTGAAGGACTTTTCATAGCAGAGTAGTAAAACTGGTACAGCAAGGACGTCGGAGAAACTGAAAAGAAACTATTAGATCATAGTTTACCAGATTGAAATTTTTGTGATCTGATCATGCATTCTTTTATCTGATTCATCCTTCAACCCATCACATTTCAGTGGAAGCTCCCAGTGGAAGGTTCTTCAACTAGTTGTTTATATATTTGCATTTTCTCACTAGCTCATGTGTATCAAGAGACTCTTTAGAGTCCTTACAGGGACAAATGCTGAATCATGGAGCCAGCCCAGCCTTTGAAGGTCAGTTTCAGTCATAAATTGATGATTCTCCACAAGTGGTACTTTGCAAGTATAAAACAACTGGCTCATCTTTGTGTCTGTCTGCTCAGAGCACCCCAGTATGTCACTGGAGTCAAATAGAGGATTTGCCTGCAGGACTCCTTTGGACAAGTATTGAAATCTTTTAAAAATAGCCAGTAGGTCTGTTTTAACCAAGCCGTGAGATATCTCCATCTTGCTTTCCCTGGTGAATGGAATATATTAGAAAATCTACACAAAATCCTTATCTCAATTCTCAGTACTTAAACAACCTCTAAACTGAGATATTTTTTCACTTGGTAAGGAAAACAAAGAAGTGAAAAACTCTTAGATTGTGTGATGAATTGTTGAGTAGGTGTTGGGGGGATGGAAAAAAAGGGATGGTTAAGGATTGAAAAGATTTACTAACTCTGATCTGTGATAATAAAAGCATGCTTTCAGCTTCTGAATGTACAGCAAGCAATGGCCCACTGGAATAACAGATAAGAAAGTGAAAAATGGATCAGATGAAAATAAGACAGATAAAGGGAACCATAATTCATTTAGATCTGAATTGTTGCCTGAAGTGTGCTCTTTGTTGGTAGATTAGCTTTGGGAATAGCAAGACCCTTAAAGGAAAGAAAGGCTTGAATTCTGATGTGTGGAGAATTGGGGAAGAATAACGGCTTTCCTGTATTGAAATGTGTGTTCTTGTGTGCAGGTTCTGGGACACTGGGAGGGGATTGATTAGCAGCACCTTGCTTTTGAGGGGTCTGAGGTAGCACTGCTTGTCTTGGTGATCACAGGGCAGGTGGTGGGAATTAATGGAAAGACAGCATTTATAGGATGATGCCCTTACCACCAGGGAGGCCATTTGATGTGGGACATTAGGCTTTTGGTTCCTCTGGCTGAACCTGTAAGCCACAGAAGAGGCTGATTTCACACTCATTTCTAGGAGCTTTCTACAGCATTGGACCACTGGGGCCAAGGCTGGCATGGCAAGTGGATATCTTCCTTAGGGAATTTCTGTCAAAATACAGTGGCTTGACATTGTAAAGTAAGGAGTGAGTTATCTGGAGCTTGTCTATTCACCAGCTGGTTTTCTCCTGTAGTCAAGTGTTGGAAGTGACTGTCTTCATGATCTGTGTAGTTCTACCCTCCATGTCTATGCTGCAGGCTATCTCTTCTCCAGCATAATGCTTCACGTTTACCACTTTTATATCACATGCTATTTTTCTCAGATCACTTCTCCAGTCTGACAAGATCCTTTTGTATTCCAGCCTTACCCTTGAACATGCCTGAAGCCAACTCCAGATGGTTGTTGAATGCATTTTAATAGGCATCCTTTCTCATCTATTATCCAGGTCCACACTAGAAGTACTGGATGGGGCAAGATCCTTCTCCTCGAAATCTTACTATATAAGATGAGCATGTTTGACAGTGAGTATTGCTGGATGTGTCTGAGAAGGATTTTGCACTTTTGTCAATATGTTTTGCTCTAGAGAGAGCATGCTTTTTAGTTTGTTCATACAAGAGCAAGAAGTCCTACTGAAAGTTGGCATGTGTGATAGTTTTTGTTCCTGCCTATCTTTAAGGCTTGTCATACAGTCAGAGAAAGACATTAAATCGGTTTGCTGTGATTGTTAAGTAATTCTTTGACATGGTTTATCTCCTGGTTTAACTTTAGGTCTTCAAGAGCAGTAAACTTTCTGAGGCTATGCTGATGGGTATAATTCATTTGCTCCCTTTTCCATCCCCATGTATGGCTGTGGCCATTCTCTAATGTGATGAAACAAGTTTCTTGTTAGCATGTATTTGATAGAACACAGTGAACACAACAGTAATTAAAATCTCCTTGAACTTTGATCTCATGTTCTTTCTCTCTTACCAGCAATGAATGTTTTAAAAGATGTTTTTTTACCAGTACTTTGCAATATAATTAATGTTTTCCTGACCTGCCTTTCACGTGTACCAGTGTCACCTCTCACCTTCAGTCCTGTGGAGAATTGCTGTCTGCTCTGAGAGTGCAGAAATCTAGAGTGGTTCATTGTGTACTGAATAAATCACAAAGGATTTTCTACATGCTGGTCCTTGATGCAGTGCAATCTTTATTCTGTCTGACCTTTTCCCTATTATCTTATACCTTCCTCAACTTGTTTACCAACTTTTCAGCCTCCTCATTAAATTTGAGAAATTGTGCAACTCCCGAGAAAAGGCTATGAATATTGACAAACACTTGAAACAACAGATCTGTTTCAAAGAGAAACTGGAACTGGTTTACAGGCCCTGAGAACAGTGTGGGTTGGCAACATACATCCTATTCTCACTTTAGGCTATCATGTCAAATTCCCAGGTAGTGAAATCTCATCACAAGGTGGCAGCTTGGAAAACATCACACAGGCTTTTTTCTCATCAAAGAGCAGGTGTTTTCTGCTCTTGTTTGCTTCGTGTTCTTTCCCCTGAGAGATAAAAAGAATATGCTGTTAGACTATACATGAAATGTACATCTGGGAATCAGCTTAAAAGGAACCGTGGAAGGAAATAGAAATAATAAAACTTAGGAAAAGAACAGGCAAAATTAGAGGAAAGTGAGTAAAACAAAAGCAGGAGGTATGTTCAAGAATCTTGCTTTCTACTCAGGTTCCTGTTAACATACTCCCTGGGCAATGATGATGAAATAACCGCAGGAGAAATACCTCTTTCCAAAGCCTCTACCTGCTTCTGTAAGGGCAGGGTGGCCAAGGCTGTGACATGGGGGTGTCAGGACACATTGCAGGTACCACAAGGTACCAATGCACACAAAACTATTCAGTAATGAATAGCCAAAATTCACAAAGAACATAAGGTACTTACTGGATGGAGAAATATAAACAGGAAAGCAGCACTCAGGGGAGAAAAAAAGGCTTAGGTGCTGGCTGGACTGGAAGCTGAGGATTCTGAATAAGGCACACAAATATTTAGAGCTATTGAGAAAGAAAAAAAAAAATCAAATCAAGCCTCAGGAACATAAGCTCTGTAAGATGGATATAGCCTGTGGTGCCATTTCAAGCCGCTTGAAATCACACTATTATTAAGAAATGCAATAGTACTACAAATACGTGTATTAATAAATACTTTACTAAATGCGTTTTAGAAAACTCTTTAGGTTTCAAGGAAAAACTTCCCCAGAAAAAGGACAGATAGCCCACAAAAGTACTACTTGACAGGAATGACATGGTGAACAGTTTAAAAGCCTCTGAATAGTTCTTTGAACCAGGAGACCTAGGCAACAAAGACATAGAAAGGCCATAAATATTTTATTCTGGGACACAATGTTCTACTATTGACAGTAATGAATATATGGAAAATAAACTTATTAAAGGTTAGGTGGAAAACTATTCTGACAAGGCGTTCTTTACAAATGTCATCTGGCTTCATGGAGTTTCCAATTTGGGTATAATGTTTTTATGTCCTTTTGGCAAAAGCATAAAAATACAGATGATTCATGTATCAAGATTTATTAACAAGAAATGCAGATGACATTTTAGACTGAAAAAGTTATTTTGATTATTTGCAATTAAGGGGGAAATTAAGTTAAAAGTGGCCCCACTCTGAAATCAGCATCCAAATGAAAAGATTGGAATCTAGATTTAAGTTTTGTGCCTTTGCTTGGAAATAAGATCCCTTCTGATGAAAATATGAAAAAATCACAGACCTTGCCAAAATTAAGCTATGAAACAGTCAATTCATAGCAGTTGATGAGAATTATTACATTTTGTTGCTTGACTTTTCTCTCCCTCTTTTCATCTCTTGAATCGATTATCCTTTTGTTCCATTGGTTGCCAGTGGAAACAAGCACATTTTAAAACAGCCTCTGCTTACCCTTTGCAGTCTATCTGGCAAAGGCCAATAGGGCTGATATATATTCAAAAGCAAGATATACCCAGCTGTTAGAATTTTTCTGGTGAGCAGCTTCTCCACTGCGTTTATTTCAGTCATCATCTTGGAAAACTCCGGTATATTCTAACCAGCTTTTAAATTACCTTGAGGATTTATTTTTTAATTGTCACTCGGATCAGAAATCCAGGTGATGGGATGGACCCAGGTGTCTCTTTGCAAATGATTTATGGAATTGAACTGAAGCTGAAACAATGAAGGATAATTCACTTTTCTTTTCTTTTTTTTTTTTTTTTTAACTTTGAAATCTTGTCATACCAGCCAAATATTGACAGAATAACTCTTCCCAAATTCAGTATATTATTTTTCTACTTTGTTATGAAATCTTCATATCACAGACTATTTGCTAATGAGAATGGGATTCTGCAGGAGACAGACTTGATTTTGGCCAAGTTTCTAATTAACCCTGTGGTCAGCTATCAGAACAGAAAATGTACAGATTTGAGGCTTGGAAGAGACACAGGAGGATGACCAGAAACCCAGTGCTTTGGGTTAGTCCAGCAGACAGCTAAGCACCACACAGCTGCTCACTCATTCTCCCCACCCAAGAGGGATGGAGAAGAGAAATAAAAAATAAAGGCTAAACACTTGTGGGCTGAGAAAGAAAGCAGTCCAATAGGACAGAAAAGGAAGGGAAAATAATGGCAATGATAATGAAAAAAGAATATACAAAGCAAGTGGTGCACAGTGTAATTGCTCACCACCCACTGACTGATCCACAGACAGTCCCTGAGCAGTGGCCCCCAGCCCTGTCCCATATTTATTGTTCAGCACGATGCCTTAAGGTATGGGCTGTCCCTTTGGTCTTTCTGGGCCAGCGCCAGCTGTCCTGGCTGTGTCCCCTCCCAGCTCCTTGGGCACCCCCAGCCTCCTCACTGGCAGTGCAACATGAGGAGTTGGAAAGTGTTTCCCCTTATTTGACTAAGGTGAGAACAGGACAGAATCTACCAAAATGTACGCATAATTTTGGGTCCTAGGCTTTTCCTCTGCTGGGCGGCAGGACTATGGTATCAAGCTATCACTGGGCCAAATTTAATTTAAAGTGGAAGAGGCTTCTCTTGCAGCAGCTGGATATGGAGCAGGCCCTCAGGTCCTGGCCCAGGAGGTACCTGTACAGACAACATTCTCTTAATGTGTCTCTGAATCTATTTATTTAAGGGATTATATACCACAGGGTGGCTCTGCCGGCTGGAGGCAGTGCCTTAGGATTTCCCTTCAAGTCCTGTTTCCTAAATTCAAATTACCAGGGTGTAGTCTGATGGGATATCCTGACAGAACATTTCAGATTTGTGTGGCTTTCATCTCTTGTTCAGAACAGAAATTTTCACAGAGTACAGATACTATGTATTAAAATTAAGGTTTAGGCGAGAGCCCATATTTTTGGCATTGTCTGATGACAAATGCAAACAAGCTCTTTTTATTTATCTAGCAATCTCAGCCCCTGGCTAAGAACACTCGGTTCCTTGCTGTGTCACTGGCAGATGGGCTCGGATGCGAGTCTGGTTTCCATCTCCTTTGTAAAAGAAGAGTATCTGTCACAGACGAGAGGACAGCTGTTCTCTGCCACTCGCATCTACCCCTTCTCAATGAAGGCAGTGTCCTGCAGCGTCCCTACAGCTGCTGTAATCCCACAGGAGAGGTCTGGGCAGTGAGCAGCAGCCCCAGCAGTGTGAACCTATTTAATTTCAGGGCTCACCATGCTCCTGAAATGAGAAGAGCGGTGTTTATGCAGGTCGTTATATGGCATTTCTCCTTCTCGCTTGGCACAGTGCCCTTTGAAGGCATGTAGCCACCTGTTTGAGTGTAGTGCTGTGATGGGAGGACTCTGCTCACCGGCAGCCATCCGAGGGCACACGGTGTGCAGGCGCTAAACTGGAGCTGAGAAGGGAGGATCTCGCCCCTGCTCTGCTGACGTCCGCGAGCCTTTGTCAGGCTGCGTCAGGTGCTGGCTGGCCGAGCGCTTTGGTTGTAAACAGGATGGAGGAGGTGCTGCATGGAGGAGCAGAGTCATTATCTGAATGGTGCTTTGGCTCTGTAGGCATGACAACACCAGGGAAATTTGAAGTTAATGGAGGGACATGAACTCAGAGCACTAAAATCAGTGTGCTGACTCCTGTGGTAGCATGATTTACTCAGGTCCAGTAGATCTATCTATATGGATGGACACAGAGTATGCTTTGCGATTGATGGCTGACATTTTAAGAGTGGATGTTGCCAGGTGTAATCACGAGGGCAGTTTTTTACCTCAAAGTTTATGGCCACCAAAATACAAGTTCTGGGCTGCAAGAGCTGCTTTCCTCCATCTACTCTTTCTTGATATTAGAAACATCCTTTATGAAATGTCGTTCATAATACTGAAGCAATGATGAGGAGGAATATGGAAAGACAAAAGTTTTCCACCCTTATCCTTTGTTCCCTGCAACTATTTCACAAAACACAGTTGGAAAACACTGTTAAAGAAGGATTTGAGCTTGATCAGGAGAATACACAGGCTACAAGCTGGGCTGCTTCACTGATGAAGAGATCCTAATCCTTCCTGCTGATGCTGTTTCAGCTCTGAACAGTAATCAGTGCCGTGCAATGTAAGTCCTTCCAAGTTGGAATACCGAAAGTTGCAGTTAGATGACTCAGGCAGTTAAATCCGCCGCAGATTGAACCCCGTATGATCACAGGCACAAATTGCTGCTTGGAAGGGACAGGATGGGTGGTAGAAAAATATTTTGATGAGAAGAGGGCAGCACTGGGACTTGAGAATTTGTAAAATCCTTGGAGGTTTTCAAGCCTTCTTTTAAAACAAAACAAAAAACAAGTAAAACAAAAACAACACTGCTGAATTTGAGTATTGTATATGTATTGTGAGTTTTCTTGGGATGTTGTTGGTAGGTGACCTTTAAAGGTCTTTTCCACGAACATTTCTTCGATGCTATGAACAACAGCCTGAAATGCAGGAAAGTTAGACAATTTGTGCCATTAATACTTTGGTCCTGAAAGGTTTAGCAGTGCTGGGGTGAGCTGCTGGTGTTGGGAAGAGCAGCAGAGTGGAAGGTGTTGGAATGTACTAGCAAAGGAAACTACCTGTAGTGGGGATGAGAAACAAGAGAGGGCGGGGTGCTTAAGTGTCTTTACCAAAAGGCTGAGGGGTGTGTGAGTGTGGTCTCTGAGTAGAAAAGTCACTTCAAGGGTGAAGGATTTCTTGAGAGCAAGGGGAAGACAAAAGTTGCAAATGTGAGCTGAATTTAGGAAACAGATTCTGCTGGAGGGGAAAAAAAAAAAAAAGCTTAAAAACATGTCTCTATTCCACAGTCTGAAAAAGTTTCACTAAAGAATTACCCAAATATTTTGTTTTCATATAATTTTTCCCCGAAGAATAAACTTTGACTTTCTATACTGAGGTAGTATATTTTGATGATCGAAGAAAAGTTGGAGTAGCCCCAAATGGGTAAAGCATTGCCCAGAATTAATTTTTTCCTTGTTTTGGTTTGGTTTGGCTTGCTTGTTTTACTCCACTCAAACCTCTCTTTTCTTATGTTTATCCTAAATTTTTAGAATCGTTTCATAATTCTTCCCTCAACCTGAAAAATCCATTATTTATCCAGCAAGCCAGAATAGTCATCCTACCTGACAGCATATTAAGCTGAAATTCTGTTAACATGAGCTGCAAAGAAGCAGCTGGTAATTGGCAAAGCAGAACAGTGAAGGGCTGTGCCTGCGGGATAGGAGGGGGTGGATTTGAACAAGCACTTGAGAGTACCAGCTTTATGGGCTCAAAGGGCTTTAGTGCTCTGGTTTGGTTCTTTACACCTACCAAACGCATTGAAAATTGGTAGAAACTATGTCAGAAGCATCCCCCTGAGTGAGAAGCTAGTTACATTTCAGGCACAAGCTTATTTGTGCTTGACTCATGCCCAGTTTGCTTTGTTACGAAGGATGGTGCCAAAAACTACACACCTAGAAAATCTTAGTCCTGAGAATATCACGTCAATCTCCCAAAAGCACGACTTGTGCAAGTGGTGTGTTGCGAATAGCTATCTGCATTCCCTGTGGTTGTGTATATAATATGCACAATATGAAGGCAGCGTACAGGGGAATGTGCTGCGCTGTGAGGGACTTCCCAAGAGCAGCATGCAAACCAGCTCTGCAGAGATTCGATATGTTTGCAAACGAGGTGCGTGGCACCCTGTGTGTCACACCAAGCACTGCAGAATTCTCTTGTACCAACCGCTTAAGACAAAGAAAAGACACAACCAGCACAACAAGATGGGGACATAAAAAGTGGAGCAGCTTAAAGGGTGGTAGCTGAGCACTTTGAGGCAAAGGGCAGTAATTTTGGTGCCTGTATGCAAAAAACAGACCCCTTTAGAATCTGATGCTGGGATTTAAGAAAGTGTGTGAGAGCCTGATATTAAAAGAGTCCAATCTTGTAATAATAATAAAAAGTTACACATATTATTTAAGGAGATTTTTGCTTGTTATGGGTCAACGTAAGGACTTCAAACAGTTCCATGTTCTCTGACATGGCATACAATAAATAAATCCAACAGATGATAGGGAAAAAAAAAAATATATATATATATATTTATTTATTTATTTTACAACTGTTGCTAAAAGAGAATGAAACAAAAAACTAAACCAAACTGCAAAGAGTTCATATTTATTTCAGGTATTTTGTACAATTATCAGAAAAAATCAACAGAACTATGGGCCAGACACACAGTCTGCTATAATTTGTATGAACTTTTACCTGTGGATGTGGGAGCAGGCTCATATAGAAGTAGAGTTCTTGCCTTTCCTCACCTTAAAATAAAACTGCTCAGTCCCTCTGCTGTGTGCTAATCTCTGTGCTGAGAAGATGTACAAATGGAGAAGTGGAGGTACGCAGAGAAGAGACAGAGTGTGATGAGGGAAATGTGCCTTAATTCTGTGCATTGATGCCTCGTTAAAATAGCACGAGGAGTGAAGCACGCTTTGAGCTGGTACAATGAACACACCATATTCTTGAATTGCTTCTGCTTAGCTTTTGAATGTGTCAATACTTGTCCCAGTACTGGTCTTTTGTTTAGGAAACGCTCGGCTGCTGTCCCTGTAATTTAATTTCACTTCTGAGCCTTCCTCATCACAGAGCAATAAAAACTCACAGCCATTTATTGTTCCAGACTCAATCTGAAATTGTGCTTGTGACCCAGGGATGTAGTCTGTGGTTCATGAACATCCTTGACAATAACTTTAAATAGAATTCAAAATCCTTAACAAGGTGCCCAATCAAGATCCCAGGCAAAGAACAGGGGATGTACAACACACACGGGTGTGGGGTGTAACTCTTAATGCATAGATCTGTATATACTGCTCTTACTTCCTGAGGAATATATTGTCTCCTGGAGCAAGGGGAGTTTTCTTTGTCTAATTGAATGTCATATACAGCACAGGCAAACTCAATCATTCATTCAAGCATGTAAATCTTATGTAGGCAGCAGAATAGCATTTAGAAAGATAATCAACCTTTAAATCTTAAAATCTTTAGAAAGATTTCAAGCAACAGAGAATCTGTATTCTCAGAAAATGTCCAATTAACTTTGTAGCTAATGTTTTGTGCCTTATTTTTAGCATGAATTTATCCATCTGTGTTTGGCCTCCAGCTCTTGTTGTGCCCTTGGCAGATTAATAATCCTTGCATTATTAGATGTCCTCTTCATGTCTGTATGGATTGGAACTGCTTCACCTTTTAACCTCCTCTCAGATGAATTTATATTGAGCTCCTCTGGGTCTTTCATGAGAACAGTGCAGTCTAGGAAAAACAGCCCGAGTATTTGTTTCTCTAGCACTGCCCTTTCACAAGGGTACTGAGAAATGGAGACAGAGCAAATAGCAAAGTAAACACAAAGCATCCAGCCATGGCACTATAACTGGCAGCAGTGAGGTGGGCACAGCCAAAATCCGTGTTCAAACAGATTTTGCTGGTTCTGTCCTTTGAGGGAAATGGGTCTCTGGGAGGGGTAGGCTTCCTAGGGAGCTAGCTACTTGCTTCAATAAATGGGGCATTTTGTATGTGAGCAGAGGGGCCATGCAGAAAGTCATGGCAGGGATGGAAATGTGTCAGGGCTGATCTTTAGTAAGGGCCATGAAAGCAGTCCCTGGTCTGGGCTTCAGCTCTGTTTCTAACCAGCTGGATCATTTGCCATCAAACATTTCTCTTCCTCTGGGTGACATTCCTCTGCTTTTACATCCAGGGCTCTAGTTTGCACTCTAGCAGCTCAAAGCTACAATCACTTTCTTTAGCTGCTGTGTACTAACTACATGTGAATACAGCCTTACTTAAAATGTGAGCGTGAGACAACACTCTCTTTCTTCACTGTAAGGTCAGTTTCCTCCAACCACTACTTGTCACAGGAAGAAGCTGGTGCACAAGGTGCATTTGATGAAGGATAATATGGGATCTCTGACCCCTACACTCTTAGCCAAGGCTGTAGAAATGCAGGCATGTGTGCAGGGATCTCTCTTTTTCTGTCCCTCTGTGATACATGATGTTTCACTCTCTGATTGCATCTCTGTTGCTGCTCTTTTAGTGCTAACCAGTCCCTTGTGACATCTGCAAATTTTACAAAAACAACCAAACAAGTCTCTCCCCTTAGATGGTGTGATAATCTGTTACTTTCTCAGATATGTGCCATCTATCGCTGAGCTTGCCTTCTACAATACATTGGTTTTGTGTATATTGTGTTTTTTAATCCACATGCCATGTGCCAGTAGATTAAATGTTTCACAAAAGCTTAAAGATATTAACACATATTCTTTCATGAGCCAAATTTGTAACTAGTGAAAAATATAAAATGTATTTGTGTGTTAATGTTCACAACTACAAATATTTCTTTTAAGACAAATGCATGGGGTTGACTCAAAAAGCCTGTATCAAAGGTTGCTGGTAGGGGGAAGATAAGATGCGTTAGAAACAGAGTAAAAGTGATTTCTTAGAAAATACTCCCAGGACTCATGATTGCAAATCTACATTTGCATAACAATCACCTAGTCTAACTACTTTCCAATAATTTGTGTAGATGAAAGCATAATTTTCCTTTCAGTGTTCTCCATTTTCCTTACTTTGTATAGAAGTCAATAGAATTCTATTTAAAAAAAATGCAAATGCTTTTTATTGTAGGTCACTCTCTTTATTTCTACATTTATTTATATGAATTTTACTTAAGAACACTTTAAATACTTAGTCATCTTTTCGTAAAAATGAATATCCTTTTAATACCTAATTATACCTATTATACCTAATTGTCATACAGAGCAAACAAGGTTTAAAAGAAAAAGTGATGACTGTCTAATGGGGAAAGTATCAAAGAAAATCTTCCAGTTTAATCAGTGAATCTTCAGATCCTACTCTTCAAAGGATTCCTATTGATTGTCCAGAGCACTACACTGTTAAGTCAGATTCCCAGCTTGCCAGGCAGGGCTTTTTCCATGGCACACTGCTATGTGGCCCTTGACATCTGCTCTGTGTTGAGTCTCTACAAGCTGTGGATCTGCAGAGCTTAATAGGACACGGCATGAATGAAGGTGGGTGCAGAGTCCTGTTGGTGCTGAGCGCAGCACAATACCAGGGGGAGGAAAGTAATTCTGCATGGCTAGATACTCACAGTGTGATTACAGACAGCATTTGTGTCCTGCACAGCCCTCCTCTAGCTAATACTTTGAATATCTTTCACTGGAAGAAACAGAAAGGTTTGTTGTCTGATGAAAGGGTCTGAAAACCTTGTTAAAGGGTACACTTATTTCTGGGTACAGATAACCTGGAAGAGAGTCAGAGGAAGGAGCAGTGGAAATGATCACGTCACACACAAAAACAAAAAGAGGATTTTCTGTTTCTTAGTTACCTATAGTCAGAACTTTTTGGTTCACTTTTAGGCATGGCAATTCTGTATTGCCTGTATTTTGCTGATTGGTTCCTTTAGGAATATTTTAAGACCATGTTTTATGCCTATACAGCAAACAGGTGTGTGGAGCCAGATTTCAGGGTAATGAATGTTAAAATGGAAATTTTGGAGGATGTGTCCAGCCTGCTGATTCTTGACACAGACCTCATCTTCCTTGCTGCACCCATGTGTGGGGTGGAAAGGTTGTTATGACATGGTGAGTAAACGGGCTGGAATTTTGTACGAATTGCTGTTTTGTGGGGAAAAAAAAAAAAAAAAAAATGTAATTAGATAATTTCTGAGGATGACTCAGATCTAGCTGCCTCTCACTGAAAAATAGGCGTGCATGTGAGAAGTGGCAAAAATTACCTGGATCTATGGGTAGCAACAGCATATTTATGCAGGAAATGTTAAGGATACGTGGATGGCTCTCTCTAGCGACACCGATAAGGACATCTCGGGGTGACCTGGGCACATGATCTGGTCAAATAAGATTTTCCTAGGAATCACTGGTGTTAATGTAATCTTCTGGCTTTTGGTCCAGAGGGAATCTTTATTAGAATTGTGGGCACCACCCTTGCGCTGCTTTGCAAGCGCCTGCAAGTTTTATGCCATTATCAGGCACAAGAGCTGTGTCAGCACGATGGTCTGTCCCCATATGGCCCATGGGACTACTGAGTCACAGACCCTGTGTTTTGGAAACAGCCTGTGAACCAGCCGTGGCTATTAATCATTGTGCTTTTTGCTGGGTTATTTTTAAGTCAGATCAGTTCTCCCGTCCAGCTTGCAGGCAGCTGCCCAAAGGCTTTCAGCAGCACAGCTGAGGGGCAGAGCAAGTCCTCAGTAGGAGGCAGAGAGAGGAACTGGGAACTACATCAGCTGGCTCTGCTGTTTAAAGGAGTTCTGCATTTCAAAGCAAAGCAAATAAACTCATCAAATGGTAATAGCAGCCTTGACACTGTCACTTCTAGGCTAGTTAGCTGAACACAGGCATGTAGAAATTTGAACCTGGGCATGACCATAAAGGCAGAAGAAGAAAAGCTGCTTCAGGTTCTGCGGGGTGCAGTATGTGCCCAGAGCTGGCAGGCGTTGAAGGAAGGAATCCATGTGCTTGTCAGGCAGCCACCAACGCTCCTTGGCTGTCCTTGCCGTGAACCAAAAGGGGACTGACACTGAACAGGAAGCTGATATTTGGAAGATCCAGAACTTGAGAGCTTAGTCAGCTGAATTCCTTTCCAAGGACAGTGATGGAAGGATGGGAATATGTGACCTTTGTCAAGGTGCACATTTTTCAAAAGGCTTCTACCATTTTGGAAGGTTTAGACCTAGAATGTCAATTTTGCAAGCAAAATCTTCACTCTTGATCATCTTCAGAATAAAATAATAGTAAATCCTTGTCCTTATAATACTTAAAAATCATATATGCTGTGATTAATAATTTCTGGGGTAAGTGTTTCTAAGCACTCTGCTTAAAATACCCTTTACACTCTTGAGGCTCAGGCAAAATCTCCCTAACATAAATGTAGAGGAATATCCCTCCATCTTTGTTTGTGAATGCCACTACGATGTTTTAAAACAGCTATATTCAGGCTTTTAGAGTGTGATTATCATTCTGGAAGCAGTTTAAGTTGGGAAATTCATTGTTGCAATATTGA
The DNA here is from genome assembly GCF_965140915.1 of Aythya marila. Lineage (NCBI taxonomy): Eukaryota > Metazoa > Chordata > Aves > Anseriformes > Anatidae > Aythya > Aythya marila. The sequence continues at coordinate 6,427,067 of NC_139048.1, forward strand.
CTTTCCAGTCATCCAATAAATAGGAAAATGCAAGAGCTTTTATGAATAGCTTTAAATTACAAAGGAGTTCAAATTCCAATAAATTGCTTAACCTGAAATCAGTGACTCTGCTGGGAAATGCATGAATATCATTCAAACAGAACTTGAATTAATAGGTCAATGAAGTGGTTTCTTATTTGGAGAAGAGAGAATTATTAAAAAAAATACTTTGTATTTCTTTCTAATAGTTTTTATATCTATTAGCAATAACTATGCGAACCAAATCAATATTGATTACAGATAAAGTATGCAGAATTTTTAAAACTATTCAATTTATTTTCTTCTGAGATTAAACTGCTGATCTTGCTAAGATGACTAATATATACAAGATATTCTTAGCTATTAAATTATGAATTAATTAAATTACTGAAGGAGAAATGAGAAGTGATTGTTGTATGGAGAAGTGAACACTTGTTGATTTTGAATGAAGCTTGTGGTAAATTATTGCAGTGCTAACACTGGCAAATAACTTTGTACAGCTCATCATGGTTTTGTGGCTGCCTTATACCAGGTTTTGCTGAGGGGTTGAAATTAGAAGCCGAAATTGCTGATCTTATTCACATCTTTGGTTTTCTTACCAAAGATGCTTAATCATTTTGATAAGCTCTGACTAGCTGGTTAATGTGTTTATTTCATGGCATCCAGCTCCTGTAGAGATCTCTCTACAGTAATATGAGATTGGAGATGTTTACAAGAAATTCACCTGAAAGGACCCCAAAAACAGCGTTTGAGACTCTCCTGTGGGAATTTATAAGAAGTGTTTTCAAAGAGAAAAAAGGAAATATTTGTAGGTTAAAATAAGCGAACAAACGATCAAAGCTTCTGAGGGTCTCAAATTACTGATTTTCTGGTTGTTTCTCAAGCATCACAAGCTTACTGCTCCAGGCAGAAATAATTAACTAATGACGACAGGAAAGAATTGCAGAGGCAGGGATGGAAGACAAAACTTATTAAATTTTAACAATAACATATCTCTGTTTCATGTAATATCTACTATGTTGATCACTTTTAGTATTAAACAGTATTTTTTTTTCTAATTATGCAGAAGTAGTAGTATCCTGTAGTATATAGTTTCTTGAACTTCAATCTGTGTTTTTTTAGCAGTACTAAATATTTTTTTTTCTTGTTCTATAAATTAAATATGTCAGGCAGTCAGACAGATTTTTTGCCAAAAAAAAAGTGCCATATTTTAATTTTGTAGCTTTGGGTTTTAAACCTATTGCCTGATTGACAACTTTATGGAATTGTTGTAGGAAGCAAGCTATGTGGTAGAGCTTGAGGAAGCAGAAACTAGGAAGCAACTCATAAAGTTGTCAGGAAATAGGCTTAAAAAACAGAGCTATATAATTAAAATGTGGCACATTATTTTGGCAGAGATTATTTTGGATATGTAGTGAATGGAGATCAGAAAACAATTAATTAGAATAATTTGTGGAAGAAAAGACTATGGGACATGTTTATGTGGATTTAACTGCTGGCTTAAATAAACCTAAAATGTTAACTGATGGAAAGCCATTGTAGGGAAGAATATATACTGATTCTCCTCCCCTTTTCCTTCTTCCAAGTGATACTAACAATGATAGGTGACTGGGTTAGATAGTTTGACCCAGTGCTGCCATTCTTCTATTATGCAATTTCAATTCATTTTATCATGGACTTAGCTTGTGACTCAAAAAGTCACAAAAAGTACTCAAGGTCAAGGAGCAGAAAGGTTTTGTTAGTGTTGAACTCGTAGTTACTTTTCCACAGCTCATTTTGTAGCCATAATTTACCCCTTTCACCTCATGTTAAGGGAATATTTCTCTTGTCCTTCCATACTAATACCTTTTGGATTATTTTATTATTATTTTATTATCTTATTTACATCCCTAGATCATATTTCTAGTGAGGCTTGAGCTCAAACTCTATGGAAGTATCAAAGACATGTATTATTCATATATAGTAGCATAAATTCCATTAACTGCATGATCCTCTGTGTTCCTTCTGAAAGACCTTTATAAGATCCTTTTTTCACATATCATTGTGCCTCATTGCCACCCTTTACCTAACTTTTCTGAAAACTTGTATTTTTATTTTCAAGATACATATATATTTTATAGATAACTGTGTATGTAGATAACTTCTGCACAAAATAATTATGCTTCACAATGCTAGGCAGAAAGGCTAAGCTTTCAACACCAAACCTTTATTGAGTTGTAAAATTTATTTGCTGTGATAGCACAGTACATGTGTGTGTTGAGGGTTCCTGAAAGATTATATTATTTTTGGATTAGAAAACCTGAGAAACATCTGGCTAACAAATGAGTCCAGCAATAGATTTAGTTCGTCACCTTCTTTTTATCCTTAGGACTAGCTTCATGGCTAGATATTCCCAGTGCTAGTCACTCCTCACCAGATGGTGACTATAATGGGGAGCCGAGAACAATGTGTGAGCAGGTCATAAAGAGCATGAGTGTGGGACAGCTACAGTGGTATGGGAAATGTAAGATATACATCTATATGGATCCAGGCTTTTGTTGTTCTGCATTTTATGGAACAACCTGTGATAATGAGGACCCCAAGTTGTTTGTGTGGTCATCAGTGAAAGAAAGTCTGATGGCTTATTAGGACTCCAAATGCCTCGTTATGTGCAGGGACAATGCAGACAACTCATTTTCTCCACCCAATGTTACTAATACCTTGCCAAGCAGCGTGAGTCTCCCCACACAAGTCTTACAGCAAGATGATTCCTTTGGCTGCTGGAGTTTACATCCTGTCCTTCCAGCTTAGCAATTTTAGACTCTCCAATTCACTGCTTAACACAAAGACCCTGGGAGCCACAGAACTATACTCATTTTTGTAGCTGGTGTAAGCCATTTCCAGCTATCTTCTTAAGGCTGAAGGTGGCTATGTAGCAGCAAAGCCATGCCCATAATACATGGCTTGGAAGGTGCTCTCAGGTTGATGTAGTGAAGTGTAGGGAAACCTGTGTGGCTTCTTTTGCCCTCCACATTGCACCAAATGTATACTTCCAGCTGAGCTTTCCAGATGTCTTTCTTAAGTTTATGGATGTGTCTGATCTTGGATAAGCTGATGCATACAAATTGCTCCAACAGCTTGGATGTGCCTTTTTCCATGATAAAGATGTGCAGATATCCAATTCTTTGCATTTCAGGCTCTCAGAGATCTTTGTCTGTTTCACCTTCAACCAAAGAGCAAATTTTCGCAATTGTCTCCTCTATGACCTTTGAACATGAAACATGTTTTTCAGCCAGTCACAACTTCTGTCATCTCTTTGCTATCTTGTTTCTTCCTCACTGCTTCTGCAGCATTTCTGTAGCCTTCGAGCAGTGTGTAATTTTAGTCATGTGAAATAGGGCTGTATATAGCAACCGATCAGCTAGACTAGATGTAGGCAACTTGTGCTTTACAAGGCAGAAAATAGAGTAACTCCAAGTGCAATAAGCATTTCAAGTGGCTTAAAAAATTCTTGATTATGAATTATAAACTATATATTCTGTCCTGATAATGTGAAATGTCATCCACTGTGATTCATTGCAGTTAAGCAGCATTAATTTCAGAGAGAATTGTGACAAAAGGGAAACTGCTCCCTTGGTAATGGGGTATTTTATGTGGGCAAGCACTGTAGCTACACTAAATTATTTTACTCTGTTCATTCAGATCAATTCTTCTAGGTCCTTTTGACACTGAAGTTCTGTACTATACAGCAAAAAGTAAGTTAAAGAGTGTCTGAGTAATACCTCTTAAACAGTTTAAGATTAACAGAATAGAAAAAAAAAAATACACCCAAACAAATAAACAATAAAATAAAAAAGATACCAAAAAACAGACATAACAGAAAAATCTCATATTTTCACACACAGGGATTAAGATTTCCTAGAGTGTGAAACTACTTATAAGATCCTTGGGTGCCATTTGTATAAAGGACTGGTAAATCTAAGTACCGAAACCTCATACAAATTAAATGGGTTTTCAGAAAATGCTGAGCTCTAACCACTGCTGACTTAGTTTGGATTGCCAGGTTAGGACACTTCCAAGCTGCTAGCTGTTCACTGGAAGCTCCTCTACCTTATCTGGGTACTGACTGTGTTTCCTAGTGTTAAAAAACACCAAGCACAATGTTTCCCAGTGAAGGAGAATGGGAATGATAGCTTGATCAGTATGAGTGCTCTGAAAACCCCTGAATTGTTGTGTGTGCCTTTTAATCTTATTTTTCAGGATATCAGAAATGTCTATCGGTACAGAAGTTTTGAAGACTTCATCCTTATGTCGCATTATAGAAGGATATTCTTATAGCACTGAGGTTTGGGTGAGAAGAAAAGGGCAGGGGTGATGTCCAAGAGGCTAATCCCCCCTGCCTCCTCACTAAGGAATGGGGATGGGAAGGAGAAAGAGGCAGGGTGAAGAAAAGCAAGGTTTCTGCTGTCAGTGATACAGAAGATGAGCTTAGCTCTTTTTTAACTCACCTCTTAGTCTCGTGTTCCACTGACCTCACAGGAAGCCCAAGGAGTTATATCTCACTAGGCTAAATTTAGTCCTTGTGAATACCTACCTCTGCCACAGACTATCATACTGTATTAATTGAGAATCTATTTTAGCAGGAAATTATCTCATTATGAAACATGAATGTTGAGAGGGCATTACAGATTACTATTTTGTCTTGGACGTGTGTGTTCAAATTCAATCAGATCAGTATGGCACATAGTGGCATTTAATTTAAATAGAATTAATCACTAGAGTACATTAGACACATCATTTTAACACTGTCTTGGTAAAACTCTTGCCCTGTAGAAATCAAGGACAAAACTCCTGGACATGGTGTTGAGATGACACCATGACATTAGCTCTTCTGCAAAATTAATGCAGCAAAATAAATTGCTTCTTTCCTCCCATGTCATTCTTCAAATTTTGAACCACTGCCATTTGGACATGCATCCTCCAACTTCTGTTTTCATTTACCCAACAAAACTACTGTAGAGGTTACTAATGTCACAAGAGTTTAAGATCTCTCTGTCTCTTTTGCTGTTGAGCAAGTAGCTTAGCTACCTCTTATTTTTGTTCCTCTTTTGCAAATTAAGGGGCAGCATTTTCCTCCTCAAAGTGTGCTCTGAGGATAAAAAATTCCAAATTTGAGGAACTCAATTTCTCCATGGACCATGTCCAAGTCTGGGGAAAAATATTAAATTCTTGTGTATTTTAATCAGATTAATTTCATTTTTTGACCTCTCCTTTTTTTGCATACCTTCTTTCTTTATGTATATATATATATATTATTTTCCTTTTCTGATTATTTGAACAAAATAACATGGCTAGCTGTCATCATAGCATCTTGGAAATTGGTCCAGAAGACCAATTTCCCCACTGTAGCTGAGGACACACTATCACAGGTGACGGTGGGTCACAGGAGATCCCACAAGAAATGCACCATGAGACGAGGCATACCACCTGGCAGTGACACAGGTAGGTCCCTCCTTGGCACCAAACCCAGAGGACCAGATGTTTCTCTCAGCAGAGCACAAGTCCCTCACCATGTAGGGTGTGTTAAGTGGGATGCTGAGTGACCAGTCCCTGTCCTGAACTAGACTGTGAGAAAGTACTGCACTTTCCATGGAAAGATGCTGAACAAAATAGAGCAAAGAGCTGATAGAAGTTACAGAAAGTGCTGGGGGGAATGGCCAGTTCACAGGTGGTGAAGGGGAAGTTGGATGAAGGAACAACAGCCTGACTCTGGTGGGAAGAAAAAAACTACCCAGAGTCCCTAAGCCCACTGGTTTTATTTCCCCTGAACTGAAGCCTATAGGAAATGCTGAGATCTGCTAGCGGTTTGCAGTGCCAATCTCTCTAGCTCTAGAATATCACGATTTTCCTTAGCAAGCTTATTTTCTTTCAGGGATTTTTTTTTTCCTTTTTTTTTTTTTTTTTTTTTCTTTTTCATTGATTTGGATTAAAGTTGCAATCATCACTTTAAAGCTTTATTTCCAGGGACATGCATTTTCATGTGAAAGTTAGAGGATGATTAGTAATAATGATGGCTTATGAGGACAGACTTGGGTTCAGGGAGGGCAATTCTAGCCTTGTTGGAGCTGAAGCTTACCATTTATTGGTAAATAGATGGGCAGAACTGTGTCTAATGACTTGAACAAGTATATTAAGAGAATTGGACAGTCACAAAGGATCTTAGGGAAACTGAATTCAGCTTTGCTTATCCATATGAGTTAATTTCAATTATGGAGAGAGGTCTGTATTGAAGGATTTAGACATCCCATGGTCTTTTATTTATGAGATCTGTAGGGTCTATTATATTATCTTATAATTTCCATTCTGCCTCAGGTCAAATGCAGATTTCTATAGTACTCAGAGAACTAATAGTGGGAAAGGTTTATTTCAGATTAATCAGAGGTGGTCCCACACTAGAGACTGTTTATTTTATATATGTGAAACTAAGTCTGTAGAACTTTTCTGTTTTCATTTTCCCTTTTCAATGTGCTTTCATTATTTATGATTTTGTGCCCTAAATTTTGTTATGCACTTGTAAATCTCAGAAGAAATATTTTAGGAATTATTTTTCCTGTTGGGTAAAAACACTCATAACTGTCATGTTTACTCAACTTGTTTATATCTGGGCTTTAATAAGCCTTTTGTACATTTTTGATGTTATTATGGCAATGTGTGCTTCATAGTCTGGCAGTATAGATACATAGGGCTATAGCTGGGCATTATGTAAGTACTGTGTTTATTTTAATGGGAACATATATACCTTTTTAATATGTTTTCAGAGATAAAAAGAAAATTTTCTGAATGTAAATTTGGCTCCACTGAATAGTCGTTTAAAAAGAGTGACTGGAAAGTGACATGTGTACCCTTTTTAGCTTGTATAACATTGAGAGCCTTAGAAATTTTAGCATCATTCATGTTAACACATCAAAGTATGCTGGTTGAACTCAAATCTCTCTGAAATGCTAATCTGCACCCTTAACTGTAGTGGAATGAACATACAGATGGTTCTTCTAATTACTTGGAAAAAGAAAGGGGGATGATTTCCTTTAATGATTTCCCCTTCTTTCCAGACTGAAAGCAGTTCCAGCTCTTCCCTCCAGCTAATTTGACAATTAAAAGATGCTTTTGTCTGGCTTTCAGCTATTGAGGTTTTATTGCAATTTGTTAAAATTTCCCGTCCTGAAGTGAGGTGTGAACCCAGGACTGTGTCGGTTTGGTTCAAATGTTATGTGAAGGGGAATTATAATCTTGAGTATTTGCAGCCAGAATGAGGGGATATTTTCATCCTCCCATGTTATTGCACTGAAGGCAAAGGTTTTATTTATTATTTTTATATTTATTTTTTAGCGTTAAAGTAGGAACTCAAGTCTTAAATGCAAAAGTCCATTGACCAAGGAATAGACCCCAGGTGTCGAGGCTTCAGACTCATTGTAGCTCTTTTTTTTCCTGAGTATACAAGCGGAGAGATTCGAAGCACATTTCTAAAGCCATTGACTTCACTGATACTTAGTGGCATAACACTTACCTCAGAGGAACTAGAGGAAAATGGAATAATTTCAACGCTTGTAGTTTTCACTATAGACAAGATCAAAGGTTGAGACTTTACAAACTCTAACCTGAAAAATGAGAACTGCACACTGTAGAAATCATTGGTCTGTTGGCCCACCACTTCACTCTGCTTCTGGACTGCAGTGGTGCAGAAGCCTTGGAATCTCTTTTTATTGTAGGACTTAATTCAGGGATGACCTCCTTCCAGGTGGGCTCATGCCAGCTTTTGAAAAATGTGAAAGGCAAACCTCCTGTTGTTCATAAGGTGATACCTGAGGAGACAGAATGTCTTTGCCTTGCTTGGGAGCATGTCTGAGCTGACAGGGATGAGTGAAAGGGGGGCTGCAGCTGTGGGGACCCACATCACACTGTTTATGGCCTCTGCCTGTCTTCTGTCTGCGTGATGTGGTTACATGTCTGCTGCCTTCTTTCAGCAGAGATCCCTGTCTGTTGTGGCTAGTTGATGCAAACCAGAACAAGAATGGTGAGTTAGAAGGAAGTGACTTGATTTCTTCTGTCTCATGATCTGGATACAGAGGTGTCTTTTATCTGTTTTTTTTTTTTTTTTTTTTTTTTTTTTTTTTTTTTTCCTGAAGGTTGTGACCCCCCATAGCCTCACGTCAAAAACTGTATGTCATTGACAGTGTCACCCCACATCTCCTCCAAGTATTTTATTTCTTTCAGCATGGCATCAAGACTCTCCTTTTATTTCGGGATTTAATAGCATTTTCTAAAATACCATCAGAATGTTCTAGAAGTTCTCATAAGCATTTTTAAATTAAAATATGTAAAGGAAAAAAAAAAAAAAAAAAAAGAATAGCTTAAATTAATGTATCTACTCCATTTCCTCTGAATTTCTACATATACATAACACTTAATCACTCAATATCAACAATGTTTCCTGTTCAATTTTTGAGGAGCTCCAGTTTTTTCTCAGCTACTGAAGAGAAGGGGATTTGGCTTCATGACTATTTTAGTGCTTAGAGAGTCTTATTGTGCGGTGAGAATTCAGTGCTTTTTCCTCTTCATATTATATTAACAAAAATGTTGTATAATGTTTTTGCTAAGTAAAATCCTAACCAAGCTTAAAAGCTTCTTTTGCCTATTAAAAATAAAAATAGGAACCATTACTGATGTAGGATACAGTTTTGGATTTTTTGAAAAAGCAGTCATGTGGGCATCTGTAGAAAAAGCTTTGGAGTATTTTGTTGCCTAGGGCTGTGTATGTTGATTTTGTCTGCTTGAATCTAAGCTTTTGCAATGATGGAAAAAATAGGGGAACGGGAGAAGGGTTAATTAGAAATTCGTGTCTTACCTTCTTGTTCCTCTGAGTGATGACACCTAATATAATAATAGGGAAAAGTGGTTTGCCTAGGTAGGATATCAACAGATCTATATTCGCTTGTCAGTTCTGCCATCAATAATCTGTGCTGCTACAGGGTAAAAATTATCCAGCCTCAGCTTCACCCTCTCTAGTGTGGGAGATGACAGTGATCTTCACTCGCTGTCAGAAAGACATTCATTATTGTGTATGAAATACTGTGCGAATCTTGGCTTGTTAAGTTTGCAGTGATTAAGTTGTCTTCTATTTGGAAAGATCTTATCTTATTCAATAAGTAATCCTCACTGCAAGTATCTCTGAACCCCTGGAGTCCTACTAGACCAATGATGTTACACGAGTCCAACATAGCTTGTATCAATTTACTCCTGTTGAGCTTTGTCATTCTACTCTAGTGAGGATATGGATCTTATGATTCACAACTGCTAGGAATGAAACTTGATCCATTAGTTATTTTGAAGTGACAGTGATCTATTGCAAGTGTTTACCAAAGTCTACAGAACATAAAATTCAAAGATAAAGTGGCCACATGCTTTTGTTAATGAATATGGAATCAACACTCATAAAGTAGTGGTGTTCAACCACATAATGAAACAGAGACTGAGCCCAAAGTAAAATATCACAGAGCAGAGCCGTTACAACAAAGGAGAAGCCATGGAAACCTCATTTGCTATCATTTGCCAATGTCAGATGGTGGTCACAACCAAACTTGAAATCACTGACCATGGACATCAGACACTTAGAAATACTTGCTAAGTAAAATAGATTTATTCTGTAGAATAAAAATGCCTGTGGAAGAATGGATAAATTCTGGGGTAGATATTTATTGCAGACATTGCATATTCAAGTGTTCTAATTAATGTTAATTCATTCAATGGATTCAGTTGAAAACAAGTGTTGATAAAATTAGAGCTAAATTGTGACTTTTTATTCTGTTTGTGTACTTGACAAAGCCCATAAAAACAAATCTTCTGACACAAATGCAGTCATAAAATGAGCAAAACAATTTTTGAAGTGGAATATTAGAGGGAAGATACTTGGAGACAAAACTGTTAATCTGATGGCAGTAAGGTAATGGGTGTGATAGTATCCATGAGCAATAATAGGGCTTACTATCATGAACTGTGGAACTCTACACATGAGGCTAGATTTCTGTTTGGTAAGTTTCACTAAATAGTGGAAGAGTATCTAAAGTCAAAGATGAAAGTAATGGGCTGAAAGGACTTGCAGTAAAGGAAATCTGACAGACTGATTTCCAACTTGTATTTGACAAAAAGATGAGGAAAGGGTAACAGCTAGAGAGAAATATTCTAAAGCAAACATGTTAAAGAAAAGAGCAGGAGAAAATCCAGGTGATATTGAGATCTGCAGCAAAATTCACATTGATTTTCATGAGGAGAGTATCTCAAGTCAGAAGTATAGCCATTTATAACCATTGCTTCATGTGTCAGAATAGGATGAAAGAATAAGCAATAGAAGTGATGTGTGTAGGTAAGTCATGGCAGCAGGAGCCACCTTGAAATGAATATTCACCTTCTATATTCCTCTAATTTCCTCCGTATCGATTCCTTCCTTTTGCTTCATGTTTTACTTCATCTAATGATGGATGTCTTCAATGATTGCTGAGTGCAACAGAGAAAATAAGCAGATGTTGAGTCATATTTAAAATGGATACAATGCACAAACAGACAGTGAAAGAATAATTCTGGTAGCAAACATAGATCTGCGCATTTGGAGAGGAGTTTACCATAAACCAGCCAGACTGTCAGTATCCTGGAAAATGTTCTATTTTCCTTTTAATTTATTTTGAAATATTGCCTCTTCACTGTAAATGGGACTGTGCTGGAAACATACAGAAGGCTTCATTAGAAGAGTCCTTATTTATTTATTACTCCTGACTATGTAGTTTATTAAAGTCCAATCTCTCTTTTCCCCCTTTTCTTCATACTTGAGTTTGCATGAATGAGCACAACAATGCATTTCCAAATACTGTTCTTATCTCTGTAAAGTGTTATTATGTAAACTATAATCAAACTAGATGACAGTCCTCCAGACACACCTCAAGTCTTAAGAGCTTTCGAAGCTCCAGGGCAGATTGTTGCTAGTGGGATAGTTAATTAAATGGAAGTTGGATTTTATTACTTTATACAGACAACTGAAAACAGGTGGAATGATGTTAGTCCTCTGGGTTTTATTCCATTTCTGTTTGACAAATATTAATTGAACTCACTACCCCATGAAAACAGCAAGTTTACATACAGTAAAGTGGTTACTACAGAACATTTGATAACATTTTATGCCTTCTGTTTCTGCTTATTACTCATAACCAGGGTAGATGGGCACTTTGGGATATCTCAAGAAGTAGGCAATGTTTTTTCCATCTTTGACGTTTTTTTGGGGATGCATCTTTTATTTTATATATATATATATATATTTATTTATTCATGATAAGGCAAGGCATAATGGATTTAAACTAAAGGAAGGTAAGAAGGTGTATATCAGATGTTAGACAGAGATTCTTGACTATGAGGGTGGTGAGACACTGGCACAGGCTGCCCAGAGAATCTGTGGCTGCCCCATCCCTGGAGGTGTTCAAGGCCAGGCTGGTTGGAGCTTTGAGCAACCTGGTGTGGTGAGAGGTGTCCCTGCAGAGGGGTTAGATTATCTTAAAGGTCCCTTCCAACCCAAACCAGTCTATGTTTCCATGAATTTTGGCCTGTCCATTTTTCACAGCTTTCACGGAGAGTTTTTGTTGGCAAAGTAAATTTCACAAGTAGCAAGAGAAATCCCAGGTGCAGGGGGATTTTCTGAGTCCTTTCAGCTGCTCTGTGGGCAGATTTGCTTTGTCACATGGTGGGGACAGAGTACTCTGAAGCAGTGTGGTGTGGTGAGGTGTGGTGTGGGTTCTGTCCATGGTCCTACTGAGCACCAGGCCTGAGCTGTTGGCTTTTCTTGGCAGCCCTCTGCTCTGCCAGGCCCCAGCTGCACGCTTGTGCCTTGAAGCATTTAGTAACCCTGGCTTCTGGCTGTTTACGTCTGCAGGGAACATTTCTACCGCTAAGTTTCCCCAGGGCTCAGCGTTCAGTCTGCAGATGTTTCTGGGAGCTGATTCCCACAGTCTGTTTTAGCCTGGGGTATGTACTGATATTGCACTCTACATCCTTCCAGGGATTGTGAGAAGAGAAGGAATGCTTGTTTGTCTGGGGATCTGATGTTGGATCCTTTGTTGGTTCCAATGCATATGCAAATCTACCTCCATACATTTTCAGTTTAATCCTGCCTTGTAAGTGAGACCTTTAAGCCTTTAGATCTAAGGCATTCACATGTCTTTACCCAGGTTAGTCTTGATTTAGTCTTGATAAAGTTTATGCACGCTCTATCATGATATGTCAGCACTATTGCCTAAAATCATAGTTATAAATGGATAAAAAAAATCTCTAGCTCTGATATTTCTAAAAAAAAAATGTGCCAGTTCTTTTTTATTGTTGTATATCCTGTCTATGGGAACTCTGAAGACAGAGACTGTCTCTTACTGTAGTAAGGATGCTAACAGGATAAAGCTTTATTTCAGTAGGGTTTTTACAAGACAAGAGCAGAGAAAGAAGAGTCAGCAATTGTACTGACTGAAATACCTTGGGGCTGAAATGTTTCTATAGAGTTACTCTGCTGACCCTGCCCTTCTCCTTACTTTGTAGATCGGCTGCTCTGAACAGGTGCCAAGATCAGTAACAGTGAAAGTTCATCTGGCAAATGTTCAAGTGCTGTTCTAGTTGAGCTGCATAGGCACTAGTGCACAAATCTTCTCATCAAACAACCACAAAAAAAAAACAAAACAAAACAAAACAAAAAAAAACACATGTTTTAGGATTTAGTCTTTGTTGTGCCCATATGTGTGGGTGTGCTTGTGTATAAATTTTAATTTTATCTTTTTGACATTATGAATGGAAATACTGTTAGTAGTGTTATTTTCAAGTAGGAGTGAGTGAAGTCCAAAGTCTAAAACTGTATTGATGTGTGCTGGAAAGGAATCTCCTGAAACCCAATCCCTGTGCAAACAATTATACGCATGCATGTGATTAATGGATCAAGCTTTTTGTTAAAAGCAGGTGTTTTATTCCCCATAGTACACGAATTGTTCCCAAAGCCAGAGGTTCCAAAGGGCAATTTGTTGCCCTCCCACTTAGAAGTGTTCTATTTTCCATCCTAAATTTGTTCATGATGAATTTATTCTTACAACCATATTGTTCCTTAAAACCCTCTTTACCAGCCCTGGAGTTTACCATTCTCCTTGGTGTTTTTAAATAATGCAACATAATTCTGCTCTGGTGAATAGAGGAAGGAGCAGGAAAATTGCCCAGAGATTGCTGCAAACTAGAGGCAAATTCACCTTGAAGTCTGTCACAAAGTTACAAGCTTTTTTTTTTTTTTTTTTTTTTTTTCCTTGCACTTTCAAATTGATTGCCTGCTCCTTTGTATAGGCCTGCAGCAGAATTTACTCCATTCTAAACCATGGTGACAATGCTTATTATGAGATGACCCTGATTCTTACTTTTATGATAAGTTTTTCCTCTGTAATGCTATCAAACTTTCTTCCTTCCATTGACCTGTCAGTTTTCATAGTTTCTCTGTGTAATATTACAGTCATCCTCCCCATCACCTTTGGTTCCAAACCTGGTGATGCTAGCCTGCCTTTTGTGCTAACATAATCAAATGAACAGAACTCCCAGGGCTGCCAACACCAAGCAAAGTTCTTGAGGAGCATGAATGGTTGCAGACTTCTGGCACAATTCCTTCATCAATGTTGCAACCATTTGCCTACCTCACAGTTCTTAGGAGACTTTTCATTTCTTCTGGTATAGCTGACAGTTCCTCATATGCCACCACATCATACGAGTTGTGCAAGCTGAAATGCAGAACTGCTACAGATCCTAAGTCAAATAAATAAATAAATAAATAAATATCAGTGTAGTAGCTCATAGATGGAAGGCTAACATGGCAAGGGCTTCCTTTAGTACCCTATTCTGTATCCTTTCTTCTTAGGTCAAGAGCGGAAGCCCTTTTCTTTACTTAATGTGCACCTTCAAGCACATTTTGACTTTAATTCAGGTCCTCATTTCATTCAAGTTGTTTAGCTCTTCAATTTAACTGATTTGTTTTAGCTGTTGCCTGACTTTATCAAAGTTTGGCATCCTGAATTTGAGAAAAACAACCCCAAACCTCCAAGCCACTCAAACAAAACCCTTAACCCTTACCTGCAGGGATGATGAGGCATGCATGTACATAACAGCATTAGTGCTTTAAGAGTCACAGAACAGCTAACAATGTTTCTGCTCACAATGCCTGTGCAGAGCTGGACAGGTTAGCATAAAAGATTAGGAAAGCTCAGCTGTGAAACGGTTCTGTGAAGTGTTGGTCTGGCTCTAAATATCACATTTTACATTGATGCAAGGAAGATGGGGCTTTCAATTAGACGCTAACCAGCATTCCTATGTGTGACACATTTATACACTTGGAATGTCAAAACAGTTCTAATAAGACACTAATGCAGTTTCTGTGACCTTTTCTCTTTAAATAAGAAGATTCTATGCGTGAAATAGACTTATGCTCAGTTCACGAAGGACTTTGTCATCTAATCTTGGAAATTTCAGACAAGATTAATATTTGCAATTTTAAAAGAAAAAAAGAGGATTTATTTGGGCTAAAATGCTGAAATACTTTTTCTATTCAAGACCCAAGTAAATATTCTCTTTCCATGTCTTGGCTTTAGAATACAGCTGAACTGAAGAAATTTTCTGCCTGGAGCAAAATCAAGTAGAAAATCACTAACAGAAACAGGGTGGAAACCTTCAGACAGAAGGTGTACCAGTTACTGGCTTCAGAAGTGACGAAAATACTTGTAAAGATTAGAGAAAATGCAGGAAAACTGCTTGATACAGCTTGAAATAAAGGAACTTCTAAGCTTGTGTACAAGTTTCTGTGACTTCAATATTAAGGTGACCTTGGGAGCTACTTTAGATGATACTTTGTTTGATTTTTATTCTCATACAGCAAAGCATAAACCTTTTTCACATAGGAATATAATAAGGATATTCATTGGATCTACTCTACAGCTTTTCAGAATGAAACAGGAAGGTTACTTAGTTTAAAATGTGATTTTCAAATATTATGTGGGCACTGACATTATTGCAAGACTTCTTTCCTAGCATAAGCATTAACATTCCAGTAGGATGTGGGCAGTATGCAGGCTATTTACAAATGCTCTCTGTTCATTTTTCCTCTTCGGCTTATACAAGAGACCAGGTCCAAAGCCCACTGAAATCAGATAAAAGGTTCATCTTGACCTCAGTAGGATTTACATCAGTTTTCTCCCACAGTAAGTAAACCAAATGTACTTATGAGTGTTAAGAAATACTTTTGTGGCATTCTGCTTACAAGCAAATATAATGGTTGCATGGGATGGTGAAAACAGTGGGAATCTCCTTTTTCATCACCTCTTTGCAATCACTACTCTCAGGTCTCTCTGCTGTTCTGGGTTAGGGTATATAGAGACAAATGGGTGCTGTATTCCTCTGGGTCCCCTCCAGCTCAGATATGTGAGATTGGACTCTGAAGAGGGATATAACATCCTATTTTTTGTATGGGTCATGGGTAGGTTACTATGTCCATAAAGTGAAGGATGGCACTTCTGAGCACCTCAGTTACACTCTTGCTCTTCCCTTGGGCTAGAAGTATGGCCATATTCCAGTCCGCAGCATAATATAACCATAAATGCAGTGGCACAAAATCAGCACTTACTAGGTTTGAAATGCATCCATCATGTGTATTTGTGGGAGAACATCTTGGGTCTGAACAAAGGCTACAGAAGATTAACTCCTGATTTAAGATGAGGGAAAGAATTATGAATTATTTATTTATTTATTTATTTATTTATTTATTTATTTTTGTCAGTCACAGTTCCCATCAAATCAAGAGATGGATAGCCTTATAGGAAAGGACAAGTCAATATTTTCTTAGAGTAGTCTAGGAGATTAGGACATAAACTGCCCATTGAAGTTGTGTCTAAATCCCCTGAGTGCCTTGCAATGTTCTCTGCTTTGAAGAAAGAAGCTGTTAGGCTGTTCCTTTTCTTTCTCTCTCTCTTTTTTTTTTTTTTTTTTTTTTTTTTTTTTTTAATTTCTCTAGCTGGTGTAAATAGATGCCATGGAGTCTTTCTGACTTTTTTTTTTTTATTATTATTATTATTTTTTTCATCATCAGAGGTCCAAAGTGGTTCAAATGGTGGGAAGTTAAAGGAGAACTAAGGCAACAAGTAAAAGTCTGATGTTGATGTCTGCTTAAATGTTGGTTCTCTGTGTGCCTATCCTCATTTTTTGCTTTCTAATGCCTCAACCACAGAAATTAAATATTCACTGTTTTACAGAATGGTTAGCACTTGTCTGGTATGGAGGTTTTATTGACTATAAATATACTGCAGGAGTAAAGAAACACCCCAAATATATTTGAGCAGCTGAAGTGTTAGTAACCATTTTCTGTAATTCAGTTGAGCCTTTACAGATAAGCCATTTGGATGTTAATATTTCCCTTGAGATCTTTGTATGTTTTTACTGTTAAGGATATGTAAACTCCACTGAAAATACTCACAATGGGTGAGCAAACATTTTACCAGCATCAGGAAAGAAGATCCTTTGTGCTACGTGCACCTTTCTGACCATAACTTCATTCACCAGATACGTAGCTGAGTCCCTCTAGTGGTATAAACATTTATTTGGCTTCAGCATCTTATTAAAATTCCATTTTACGGTCACATTATAGCAGCAAATTCACAGGTAGCTGTTTGGACACTGTGAGGATCGTGGCAAAGTGGATCTAGGATTAGACACTGTGCAGGTTTGTATTAATGAATGTAAATTGATTTTCAGCTGAGAGGGGCAATTACAAATGCATTGGGAAAGGAAGGAAATTCTTGAAAGGATATTCAAGAACTAATTACTATCAGTAAGAGACACGCAAAGAGCAACGTAATACCCAGGGCAGCCAATAGGGATAAAAGCTTATACACAAATCTGTCATGACCTAGTAGTGAAGACTATTTAAAAACACTGATCTCCACTTAGCTTGTAAATGCGCATCACCCTCTTTCTCACTCATATATTCTCTCTCTCTCTCTCTCTCTGACACACACACACGCTCCTGGATTTGCAGAAGCCAGACATCTAGGGCACTTCTTGGCATCCACAGGAAAATCATATGGGATTAAAAAAACACAGCAGTAAGTACTCCCTGCATTAAATGTTTATTAAGTGGCATGCTGTCAAGACCTAGATTTAATGGTAAATACAGGAGGACTTTAATGGAAATTGGCTGTATTTGATTTTTCTTAGGAATTGCTGAAAGCTGCCTCTCGAGGATTACAACTTCACCTTTTGCTTTTACAGATGCTTGTTTACTACCCATGTGGCAACCTCTGGACAGCCAGTAATCCATTCATTATCCAGACTGATTGAGTGTGAGAGTAGTGCAGTGGTAACTACTTCACTCAGCTGACGGCAGACGACAAAAGGAGGGAAATGATGAATTCGGACAATTTAACCTCCCGAAGCTTCCTCTCTGCAATTCATAGCAATGCCAGCAATTTATTCTCAGGGCTCCAGTTTGTTCAGTCCTTCAAGCCACTCATCATCCCCTGCTACTCCCTAGTGGTATTTATCGGTGTCATTGGGAATTACCTTCTCATTTATGTCATCTGCAAAACCAAAAAAATGCACAATGTGACCAACTTTCTGGTGGGCAACCTGGCTTTCTCCGACATGCTCATGTGTGCAACCTGCGTGCCCCTGACACTTGCATATGCCTTTGAGCCCAGAGGATGGGTGTACGGGCGTTTCATGTGCTACTTCGTTTTCCTGATGCAGCCTGTCACCGTGTTCGTGTCTGTCTTTACCTTGACTGTCATAGCTGTGGATAGGTACTACGCCATGGTACACCCCTTCCGGAGGAGGCTCACCATCCCTATCTGTGCGTACATCCTGGCTGCTATTTGGCTGCTGAGCTGCACCTTGGCTGCCCCAGCCCTGGTCCACACTTACCACGCAGAATTCCCAGAGCTGGACTTCTCCATCTGCGAGGAGTTTTGGTTCCACATGAAAAGAGACCGCTTGGCTTATGCCTACAGCACTCTCATCATCACCTATGTGCTGCCCTTGGCCGTCATCTCCCTGTCCTACCTGAGGATCTCAGTCAAGCTGAAGAACCGTGTGGTCCCAGGCAATGTCACCCAGGGCCAGGCTGAGTGGGACCGAGCAAGGAGGAGAAAGACTTTTCGCTTGCTTGTCTTAGTGGTGGCAGCCTTTGGAGTCTGCTGGCTGCCTCTGCACATCTTCAACATGATCAAGGACATAGACATCAGCTTAATTGACAAGCAGTACTTCAATTTCATCCAGCTGCTCTGCCACTGGTTTGCGATGATGTCTGCTTGTACCAATGCCTTCCTCTATGCCTGGCTCCATGACAGCTTCAGGGGGGAGCTGAAGAAAATGTTTGCCTGGAGAAAGAAGAAAATTGGACCCACTACAAACTGCATTATGGCCAGCGTGGTGCTGTAAAGATGAGAGCTGGTGGGAGTGCGTTTCCTTCGTGCAGTAACACTGTAAGTCATTTCCACTTTTAATCAGTCCTGGTTCCTGATGTTTGTCCTCAAAGCTCAGTCATAGCAGGAGTTCCCCAGGTGGCTTCCCCACCAACTAAATCCCTACTGGAGAAGGAGAGGCAGAGGTCAAGTCCCCAAAATATCTTATCTCTGTGACAGGAGTTAAAGGCCAAGGAATTCTTAGCACAGACAGACCTCCTTATGTAAACTACAAGGATCCTTCCTATCTGTTTTAGATATTGCTGGCAGCGTAGATTTGGGGACACGGAGAAACAAGGATGAATAAAATACCAGTCCCTAGCACACAATGCAGGGTAGAGGACTAGCAATAATCTTGTAACCCCCCTTGGTTAGGGCCATGATGAAGAACAGCCTCAGGCTGTATGAAGTGCCCTTCCCATGGAGCTGGCTCAGCTGCAGCCAGGAAGTGAGGTTGCTGGGGGCTGCTTCGAGCTTTGCCCTCCCTGTGCAGGGCTTTCCCCTTCCCGATGGTGTCAGTGATGTGCGGGGCGATGGCACCAGCTCACTCGCACTCTCTCAAATACCTCTGCACAAGGTTTGTGAGCTTGGTGAGCCACGCGTGGATGAGGGCTCTGCAGACATCGGAGGGGTGTGCTGTGTCTGCATGGCACCATTCCCTTCCTCACTGCCGTTTTCTCCTCACTGCTGGCCGAGCAGAGGGAATAGCAGCCTTGGCAGCCTGGCTGCTCTTCTGCTCTCTATGGGCAGCTGCACTGGGCAGAAATTATCACTTTATGCTTTTTGAACCCAACATCGTGGTGTGATCCCAAAGTTAGTGTGTCTTGGAGCCTGCAGCACAGTCTGTAGCGACGTGAGCTGGAAACGCAGTGTGTGGTGGAAACTCCTCCAAGCAGAACATTAAGACCTGCCACCACTTCTTAGAGGGCCAACAACAGGGACATTGGAAGGTGCTCTTGCCATTGTCTCTCCTAACCCCAGCTCGCTGACCCTCCAGCCAGGTGACCATGATTCCAGCTAACAGAGCGGAGTTCATCGTAGTCATGTCAGTGCCAAAAACCTTTCTGCTCGTTCCTTCAGGAGCCGATTTTGATGTGTGGTAATGCTGCCATCAGCTTTGATCTCCAGAGACAGCCAGAGACTTTGATACTGCCTTCAGGAGCACTTCTGGGTGTGCCAGTAGACAGCGGGTGGTCGGGGCTGCTGCTGTGGAGCTGTGTGTGAGCACTGCCTGACCAGTAAAAGAAAGGCTGTCAAGTGTGGGGTGGCAAGTGCTCTCTTTTGGAGTTTTGGGGAAGAAACACTTTCCTTTGGCATTCACCTTTTGATAGAATGAGGGAGATAAAAGCTATAATCAACCTAATGACTTCCAGTCTCTTCCGCCTCTGTCTGATCTGAAAATAGGTAATAGATAAATGTAGGGGAAAATGTTCTGACAGCAGACATTTGTGCTGAAGAGGTTTCTTCCAGCCAGAACACTTGACGACATGAGAAGCTCTTTGATATTCATCCCAGATCAGCCAGAGAAGCAGCAGTTTCTTTCTGGGGGCAGTTTCAGCCCTGTTCATCCTACTGCACCTGGCCAGGCCAGAGATGTATGTGCTGCAAGGCAGTGCAGATGGGCCAGGGGGAGAAGGAAGAAAGAGCTTATGGCCTCTCTAGTTTCTGAATGTACTCCTGCTGTGAAACAGTGAGTATCATTTTGCTCATCAGCATTCAGTAAGCTAATCTGGTTAAAAAAATACACAGATGCTTTATACACACACTGGGAAAGGCATTGCAAACACATTTGAAATCCCTCTTTACAAATCTCGCAGTTTTCCTTAGAATTTCAAGCTGTTCTGTTGTAATAAGGAGTTGAATTAGAAGCTCATTACGGAGACATTAAGCCAAGGAAATCTTTTTAAAGTGGACATTGCTTGCTTTCGCTCTGTGATTAAGCACAACTGCCTTGCTTACCTTGATTTTAATTTGAATGGCTTTTTGAAAGATGCTTTCGCTAAATTTTAGGAAATCGTTTTCCATCAAGCTCAATATATGAAATAACCTGGAGATTTTGAAAAGGCAAAAAACCTTCCAAACAAACCAACCAGATTTTATAATCTTTTCAGCTTCTGTTTCAGGGCTCTTTAGAACAGAGCAGAAAGCAGAGCATCAAGAACGAGCACTGAAACAACACTGATGAAAGTAACTGGAACTAGCAACATAATCCTGAGTTTTAGAGATTTTTCTTCTAGGGAATTGTGCTACTTCAAGCTCTTAATTTGTCAATTTGTAAAGGCTAATTAGCACTGAGATGGCCCATAATGTTTACAACCCCATGCACGAAATACAGACGGCACTTTAATACGGAGTGATCCAAAGCCCAGTGGAGTAACTAGAAAGACTCTTGTTAACCACAGCAGGCCTGGCATCATTTCCTTCCTACACACCATGTTTTTACCCTCATTTGCAGGCACTGCAGTTTGGTTATTAATGTTCTCTTGTGTGGCAGTGCCTGCAGATGGCAGCTGCAAAGAGCTGTATGAAGCAAACAAGCTTGGATTTCTCTGCCTTTTTTTTTTTTTTTTTTCCTTCTTTTTTCTCTTTCTCTTAAGACAGAAATGAGCTATTGTTTGGTGCATATCTTGTTCCCACAGTGATGGAAGTGCTAGGGGCATCTCTCTACCACCACTCTCTGAAGCTGTGGTTACAGCAGCACCAAGGGCAGCATCTCAAGGTGGGACTTGGGAGTGCCCAGCACCATGGGCACCCTCTTGTTAGCACAGCAGTAATGTGCCCATGACTTCCATGTGCCAGGGCTTGCATCTGCACTTGGGGCTTTGCTGCTAACACTGCATTTAGACTGTCACCTGCAGGAGTAGGTGATGCAAATACACCCCAAAATTGTCTTGGTATTGGTATTGAGACTCCTTCTCTCTCCTCAGAAGTCCTGTGGCCACCACAGTGATGGTTCCCTCAGTCCTGGGGTACCAGAAAGCCATTTTGCAGGCTTTCCTCACGTGGCCCAGGGCAAGTCTGGTTGGGACCATGAGGCTGGGCATCCCATCCTGTCCCATCCCATCCCGTCCCATCCCGTCCCATCCCAGCAGGGGACTGAGGCACTGCTGCTCTTGCGCAGCTCTTCTTCTGAACCTAGCCCCAGCAATCTCTGCTAAATGTAATTACTCTTTTCTCTGATATCCAGAGTAATAAACAATAATAAGATTTAGAGGCACATTGGTGCACTTCTTTAATCCAGTTATGCAAATAATTACATTAAATGCCTTCATGTGAAATGTGTTTTCTAATCTCCACCCCTCTCTGGGGAAATGCTGTGCTTCTCTGAGGGACCAGGGCTCATCTCTACAGTATTTTTGGTGCTATAATTTTTAATTACAATTTAAAAATCATTACATGCTTTGATTTTATAAAGTAGTGCAGTTCTAAACTTGGTGAGCCTATTAACTTGCCCTGCAAGGGTTTTAGTTGTTTCTTGTTTACATTCAAATCCAAGGACTCTCACACTGCAGAGATGGAGTAAGGTTTGCATCTGAGCTGAGGTGCTACCAAAACCCTGTCACATAAACCCACTACAATGCTCCGTGAGGCGAGCAGGATGCTCTATGTGCCCTGTCTGCTGGCATTTTATTAAAGCTGTTTCCATGTATAAGAGGGCTTGAGCAGGTGATGTTTTCAGGTAGCTCTCAAATGCATCGGCCAGCAGGTGGGTTATCAGAGCATGGTGAGTTTTGGGCTTTGGAAATGGGGTCCCATTTAGGACCACCCTTACTCAATATTAAAATCAACAGGGAGATTTCATCGGGGCCAGGCCTCTCAGAAGGCTCTGCATATCTTAAATGTGGAGATGATGGCGATACAAAAGGACATGATGCGGAGAAGCGGGAGAGGGTGAGATGTCTCAATTTAGAGTGGGGAGCACAGATTAAGCTAGCAGGAATGACAACTTCACTATTTGAGGCTATTCTGTATAGGTGTTGGAGGGACTTAGAGGGCATCTTCTAGCAAATGTATTTCCAGTGACTGCTGACACAGAAATGCTTGATCAGACACAAGTTTGGCCCTATGGCCAAACATAAGGTTGGTATTAAAAGGCACCTAGGAACAACACAAAAATGGAAATCAATATTTGAGCAGAAATTAACAAACAAAAACAACAAAAAACAGGTTGTCAGAACTAAGGACACTAAATGTGAGACCAAACAATAAAGGCAAAGGGGCAGTTAATCAAACCTCAGTTAGGGTCAGCTGGAGCTGATCTCTCCCAGACCTCCAGAGCAGGCACCACAGAATAAATCGTTTGTGTGCATTGATTTAAGTAAGTTCATTCCTTGTAGCTGGGTGAAGAAAAGGAAGAGATCTATAATTGTATCAATGAAGGCATTATATTTGGGCAATGGCAGATTACCTGAGATGGGCAGAGGCAGATCCTGCTGTAAGGCTGTTCCTCAGAGGAGCACGATGACTGCCTCTCACCTAGAGACTGGGGAAGGGTGGTATTTTTATACCAGCTGAACACCAGGTGCTCTGTGCAGTTTTAATTGAGTGAATCTTGCTTGTTGAGGTGGAAATGGTGAGCTATAATTAGCAGTCTAAGACTATACACGGTGCAGATAAAAGCTGAAAACTCTTCACCTGCAGCTGGGATAAAATGCCAAATCGGACAGGACTGTGCAGAGCATCCATCAATCTGCCCACCAGGCAAGAAGGGGGCAGAGAGGGAAACTATGTGCAGGAAATGAAGCCTGTGAGATTGATGTCTTGGACACTTCTGCATGAAGGAATAAGAATTTTTACCTCCAGCCCACCGTATTTTTTTCTTTTTCCTTTTTTCTCAAAAAGAGCACTGAAGAATTATCCAAAAAGTGAGGGGTTGAGGGCATAAAGCTCAAACATATCTCCCTGGGAGTTGTGCCTCTTTGGGATCTCTTCACCAAGAAGCTGATGGAGCTGACTTTCCATTGTTGTTTACTTTCACTTTCTCCACCCTGGTTTGTCAAACAAAGTTAATTAAGCTAGTAATTGATATAAGTAATAAAACATGCACTTAGTAGCTCTCTGCTTTGTGTCTGGAGCCCACTGGAAACTAATTTGGGATCACAGCTATCTGCAGCTGACCGGGCTTTGCAGTCTTTTCATTTTATTTATATTAATTAACACCATTAAATAGTATTTTTTTTCCTTCTTCTCTGCAGGAAACATACAAAAGAGTGGGAGGAGATGGCTTTAATTCCTACATCTATATTTCCTACAACTTCTACATTTCCATTAGCTGCTGGAGATGCTGTTTCAGCAGCTGGCAGTGCTGCGGAGAGCAGCTTGGTGCCTTCCAAAGGAGCAGTGAGATTTCCCTCCATGCTGACTGCAGTTGTTGGTTTCCAGATAGCTTGCTAGAAAAGCAGCCTGTGGCTCGCAGCAGCAGGAGGGGTTTAGCTCTGGGACCTGTGAGATCCAAGTGATGTGTGTGATGCTAAGGACTGGTCCTGCATAGGGTGGGACCCCTTATTAGCCACAGGGATCTGGCTCGCCACCCCATCACACCCACCCTGAGGCAGGTGAACTCTAGAGGACAGCTGTGGTGCACTGTCACGGGTTTGTAATGCTCCTTGCAAGTTGAGTTCATGTAGCCAGCTGCATTTGGGAGTGTGATGCACTGCACTCTACAACAAACCTTTCTTGGGCTTGCAGATTCAGGGTAAGAAAAAAAAAAAAAAAAGAACATTTTTGCACTTGAACAGTAGCCATCCAAAGGCTGAATCTGTGGCCACTCGGAGGCTGTATTTCTGCATAAATGGAGGAGGAACCACTCAAGACTTCTTGCAAGTGTGGTCCTTCACCTTCCCTTCACATCCCTCAGCGATACAGCAAGCTTGAACAGAGGCACATCAAGTGCATGCGCAACACCAGAACCGGGTCCTGATAGAGCTGAGCTGTGTGGTCAGGACACACCTGAGGAAGAGCCTTTTATGAAACCAGCTGGGGCTGAAGTTCTGAGGCTGAGGCTCAACCAACACACTCTTCAGCAATGGCACCTCTGGGAACTGCATTCAACTCTGGCAGAACCAAGATGAACAATAAAAATACGATGTGCAAGAGCTATTCATGAGCTACATCACCAATCAGGAATTGTTTCCTGAGTCACTGTGTACAAATTGTTTCAAATCATTCAGAAGAAAAGCCTTCAATGCTTGACTTTGTAATGATTTCTCCTCAATTATTGGACCCTTTTAGAATTCAACATCTGTTGTTAATATGCATAACGTAAAAAAAAATTAAAAATAAACGTGAAACCATCTGAAGCACTAGACACAGCATATGGCAGACCTGTTCAATCTTAGCAAAGTCAATACTATTGTCAATGTGAATCACTTCTCCATTAAAACATGTATTCACAGCTGTTATATAAAATAATGTTTATTTGTAAAAGCTTTTTGTACAACCCTTGCAATTGTTGTCAGTCACAGCTAATTGTAAATCATTTTGATAGTGCCTCCTCTTGGAAGATTGCCACAAACTGAGGGCAGATGAAATGCAAAGCATCGGCAGCCAAACCAGGTTCTAGCAACAAACAAAGTCTTCTGAAGAGCCCTGTTTTGCTGTAGTTCACAAAAAGTGGATTTATTTGTTTTAAGGCATTGTGGAAAGCACTGTTCCAAACCCTTTTTACCAAAAAAAAAGTTGCATAATGTCTGACAAGATCTGCATATTCTCATAGTTAGTAAAATTGTTCCCTAATTGCTAAATCAAGAAACATGTTTTCCCATGAAGCAGTTTAAAATGTTTTAATGTTGCTGATTAGGGATAAGGTGAGAACATAAAAGGCAGCTCAAACTTCAGAAGTGGGATTAAAAGCCAGACTGCCCACATCCAGAAGACATTAAATTACTGGATAAACGTGGTTATGTATTCAAATGGTGTCTTTCAGTAGCTTACTGAGACAATTTACGTTCTCCCCCTGCATCTTTTGAGAAAAGGTGCTTGAGTTCCAGGCTATTCATTCTCATGCAGAGGCAGTATGCAGCCCAGTATGAAGCACCTACTCATAGATGCAAGATTTAAAGTCACGTCTTCACTACTCTGCATCCTCGGTGGCAGCTGTCAGCTAGTTCAGCCCAAAGAGCAACTTATTCTACACATTAGCATTCAACATTTTGGGTGAAGTCTTCTCCAGGGCAGTGCACAAACAGCCTGCCTGAGATGCTGTGGATGCTCCTATGTATTGACTCCAAAAGTCTTAAGAAGTTTAAATCAGATTTGTGTATTTAGCCCAGATCTGCTTTGCAAGAATTCAAACAGAAATGATAAAGTAACAAGCAGCCCTAGGTTGAATAGCTTTCCTATACAGGTGAAATTTATTATCAAGTAAAACAAAACCTAACCTGTTAAAAGAACTGATCAACATTAGTGAATCAACATATTTCTTGTTGATTGAACATATTAAGTGCCTTAATTCCTGGGATTAGGACACTTCTAAGAGAGGTGGAAGATGTTTTAATGTTTGCCCAATGCTTAAGAAGGTATATGCAAGTGAAATATTTGGTAGCTTTCTAGAACGTTATGGCTTTGCTGAGTGATCAGAAAAGGACAGAAGATTTGAGGGCAAGAAGAAAAAGCGTTAGCTTTTTAGTGGTAAAATGAATTAGCTGGACCAGCTGAATCTGCAATATCATGTTCAACAAGCACAGTCTAATTTGCAGTGCTAGCTGTACTGGAACTAGGGATAATTAGGCAAGCATTTTTGCTCCCAGTGAAGTGTTTGAAATCAGGGGTGGAAGGTGGGAAGGCCAAGCTGGTACAAGAATAACCTTAACATTTTTGACAGCAGTGAATAGAGACTAAAGAGAAAGTGTCAGTACAGCTTTCTAAATCTGAAGCTATTCACATTCAAATATTGAGACTGGAGGAGATGGGTAGAAGAGGTCTAGAGCTACATTAAGCCTTGCAAGTCATGTATTTAAAAAACTAGCAAGCCCTCCAAATTGCCCTAAATTGCAGATGTTTGACACATAGATCTGCAGTTTGATTTCTTCTTTTATTGCAGAAAGTTCTTCGGGAAATAAAGGTTTGAGCAGGGACTACTGTGTCTACATTGCCTCTTATTTGTTGCAGCCCAGAGCCTCAGCCAAACCTCTGTGTTTTTCTGCTGCAGATAATAGTTTCAAAATGAGCTTTGAGGTGCCTATCCACAAGATTTTAATTTAACATTCACAGCATAACCAAAGGATAGAAAACAGCAAGTCATGTAAATAGAAGCTCTCGCTAATGCCCTATTTACAACAACTAAACCTTTTTAAAACCAAAAGAAATGGCTGAGGAGTGTTGGAAGCTTTGAAGTAGTCTGTTTAATCTTTACATAGCTAGAGGTGTTTTCTGTGAAACTGTAACTCTTGTGACCTGGAATTTCTGCCTCCTGCATTTGGTTTTGGCAGCTCAAGAGCAGTGATGTTTCCAGGAAGAGCAATACTCTTTCAGAAAATATTCTTTCCTTCTGAGCTAGATACTGCCGCTTTTAATCACCGAACTAACATGCTAGCAACTGCTGAAACACAGGAAGGAAGACATTACTCACAATGACATAGGGTCTGGCTATCAGAAATATGCTGATTTCTAATTGAGAAGTATCCAACAGATACCTATTATTCACTGAATCTCAACCCCACATGTATTTGCCACTAAGTGCTAATTAGCCATATGAGGATCCACCACAGAGTAACAGTTTCATTTAGTTCAAAATAAGCAGCAGGGTGGGATAAGCTGTCACTGAAAGCTGTATTGCGTTTGAAAAGCAGAGAGAAGCCTGGTAGGAACATACAATACCTGTGTCATTCACAGCACTTAAGCACTGCGATGTGGCAGGTTTTGAATTTGAAGGATATTTGGATAGACCATAAGAAAATACAGGTTATGCCTCTATGATTGCACAGGGAACCAAGGCCTTTGGTCATGCTGTGGGCTGCTCCCAGGTACCCCAGAAACATGGCCCCAGTTCCATTGAAGTCAGCAGCAGTCTTAATTTCAGATTCGAGTCAATAAGTATTTTCAAGGGGTTCTTAATTTTCCCTTTTCCTGCTCTACACCCTTAGAAGTGGTATACAAGTGAGACTCCACCGTATTAGTTCCCTGTTAGTTCCCTGTTCTATAATATTCCTGAACTGATTTATTTATGTATTTATTTATTTTTGCTACAGAAGATGAGAATCCCTCAGGATACAGCAACACAATGCCCCCCTCCATGCACATCTTTCAATTCCTAATGACTGGAAGAGGCCAAGGTCAGTGGTTTCTCCTCCTATAATAGATGTAGGACTGTCAAGTATATATGAGGCACGAGCCATGAAGCAGAAATTCGGTATAGATAATTGTCACATTAATCCAGAGCTGAAACAAGTGCTCTAAATCAGAACTATCCGGTAGATCAAGCTCCAGCTGTCCAAGGAACTAACACCAGCTTCCCTTCAAAATTTCAATATTCAGCATTTTTGTGTTGAATAAAATAGCTAGATCTTTATTCACTGAGGTGCCATAAGTTACTCTTTGTCTCCCTGGAACCTGCTAGTCAGCTGTTTTCTCCTTAATTCTTTCTAAATTAGAGAAACAAATGCTGCTTTCCCTACCCTTGGCAACCTAACACCCTCTTACCTCGGAGAATTCCTCCTCCTGAAGAACACAGCGTCCTCCCACCACTATCAGCTGGCCCTCCAGCACCTGTCCCACCCAGAAGCCTTTGAGTAGGCACCCAGAGACCCCCCACAAAATGCTGGCAGTGTTGCCAGAGGCTGGGTTGCACAGGAGTGTTTTGTAGAGCTCTAGCTACCAAACAACAAGTTTTACAGGATTGCATTATTAGCAGATGCTATTATAGGAAGTCAAGTAGAATCCACATATGCAAAAGGGTGATTAGAATAACCCTCTAATACTCGTGGAGAAGCCTATTGAAATAGAAAGAACCCCTCCTAATCTGTTAAGGAAATAGATATTGAAAAGAGAAAGCAAAAAATTATGAAAAAATTGAGGCAGAGAAGAGGCAGCAATGAAGGAACTGAGTTCCACTTCATTTTAGGCCTCCTGGTTCTGCTGGGGTAGTAAAACATTGTCCCTAAGCTGTTATATTCTTTCTAAGAAACTCGATTTTCTAATTATAACCGCTGTCTCTTTGTACAGGAGGTACTGACAGCCAATTTTTTACGTGTCTGCTGATCCTGGGGCTGTCTGGAGGAAGGAGCATGATGGATCGGTGCAATCAGTACAAAGCCAGACTTGTTCCCACCTAACACTGGCTTTTGCTCTGGGGTTCATGCCAGTGATCAGTAGGAGCTCGGTTCAACCCTAGCCCTCTTCCTCATACTTCCTCCAGTGAAAAGTCAGAGCTGCTGGGCTTTGGGTCTTCCTGGGCACAACCTGTTCCATAGCAATCTCATACACTCGCTGGTGGTGGCATCGGGCTTTTGTGTGCTGCCAGCAGGCTCTGGCACGTGTCTGCTCATAGGGCTCCTGGCACAGTTTGGAGAGCTAGAGAGCTAGCTGGCTCAATTAAACATCAGTTACTGTGGTGTGATGGTCACTCAAATCTGGTCTGAAGTGCAATCCTCAGTGCTACCTCACTGCCCAAAGCTGCCCGAGTTGCTTCACCTGCCCTCATTTCCAGACTGCAAGGGCTGAGCCTCTGTTGCAGGAGCCCGGCCACCAGCCTGCCTGCCACACGGTCACGCTCCTGGCACCAGGGGAGGCAGGTTACCCCAGAACGTGGGGTTTTGTGGACATCAGCATGGCATTAGAGAAGGGCTCCAGGAAGGAGAAATTATGTTCTCAGCCAGGGTTGCTGAGACAACATTTACCTAAATACAAAACTGCCTTTCAGTCTGGTTTCCTTTACCTTGGCAGAAGGATGGATGTAGCTGTGACAATGTGTTCCCTGTGCAGCCAGATTTAGTGGTGGTCTTTCTTTCAGGTTATCCCCACACACCAAGGCTGTACAGTGATAACTTTCAGGTTTTAGCCTCGCACCATGCGAATTCATAGTGTTGTCTTATTCGTGGGTACTGGTCTGGGGTCTGAATCTTTTCGTGGGCTTCAGATTTGATCCTCACTGTTTTATTAACCCCCTCTCCTCATCTATTTCCTTTCTCCAGCCACTTAAAATAGGTGATTTGAAGATCACCTGAACTTCAGACTATGTCTTCTGTTTGCAAATCTTTCCAACCCATGTAGAAAGCTGCAGGATAACAAGCTCTGGATGCTGTACAAGCTGGCAAACGGCCTTCTATCCATATGCCTGTGAGTTGTCTGAGCAAGAAGACAAATCAATACTAATTAATGGTCCCCCAGAAAGTAAATGATTTGATCACAGTGTGCAGTGTAGCAAGGAACGCTGTAGGCTATTTCTGCCTTTGATTTATCACACCATAAAAACAAGTGTTTATATGTGTAGGCTGGAACCTAGAATATGTTCTTTGTAAAGGTCAGAGCTGCTGTTAAGGTAAAAGGAAAAAGAGCTGGAGCTTTTACTTCCATGGCTACAGCAAGGAGTGACCATGTCAGCTGTCTGGCTGCTAGTTCACAGGAGCTCCTGAGGACTGGAATAGAAGGGAAAATATTCAAGAGCTCAAGTGTTTAGCATTGTACCTAGATCAACCTCCCACTTCCTGCAGGATGGATATTCTTCTGATATATTTGTCCTTCCTGTCTAGCAGACAGAGCAAGAACAAGACAGCAGGAATAAGAGAAAACTGTTAAAAATCAGAAATATTGCCTACTGAAGGCTTCTCACAATCTATGGCAGAAGGTTCTGCTTTCGTATGCATGTGCTACAAAAGTGCCAAATCAATAGCTATTGCATTAGCTTCATGTGCAACTCAGCGGGAAGGTTCAGCAGTGGTCAGTTGAAGGAAATTTTTTTATTTTATTTTATTTTTTTTAAGTGTGTCAAGCCTTTTAATCACAGATGGTCATTTAGCAATTTCAGCCTTTGGGAAACAAGTTAGTGCCATTAGGGGAGGCAGGTTCTTCCTTTAGTGCAGTCCCTTCCAGCAAGGTTCGTTCTCACAGAACATGAGCAATTTTGCTTAATTGCTCTGTGAAAGTACATGATGTGAGGAAATGGATCATTGTACAATGGCTCAAATGCATGTTTGAGTGTTGTTCTGTGTGAATGTCACTTCATTATATGCAAACATCATGAATTTTGTTCAGAGAACAGTATCCTGGGCTGCAGCGATGATTACCTTCATTTTGCAATGCCATGGGAAAGCATTGGCTCATGTTCTGTGCATGATTTCTTACAATCTTGGATTCCTGGAGCTTCTGTTTGTTCTGCAACTCTTATTTTTGCAGTTTATCCCTCCCACCTACTGCACATGTTTTACTTGGTTCTATAAGGGTTCATCCAGTGTTTGTCTTCATATAACTTAGAGTTTGTCTAGCTCATTTAAGTATCTAGGCTTGTTCTTAACATTCTTACATCTCCTCATAGCTTTATTTTATTTTATTTTATTTTATTTTATTTTATTTTATTTTATTTTATTTTATTTTATTTTATTTTATTTTATTTTATTTTATTTTATTTTATTTTATTTTATTTTATTTATTTATTCTCCTAGAGCTGGAGCAGTATAGCTCCCTATTGTACCTACCAGGTCATTAATAAAAACATTTTTAATCCAGACAACTCCATGATAGTTGTCAGAGGAGCCTATTAATTACATTCTTTAATTTTGACCATGAGCCACTGATGCCAGCTACCTTTTGCTTAGCTCAGCATGTTCATTCAGTGTGTTTGACCTGTGCTATATCAGCATTTCATGTAGAGTGCATTTTCCTACCTTGTGAATTAGAAGGTCTTTAGTGAAGGTATCAAAGTCCATTCTGTGATTTTAGATGACATTTATTGTTTTCTCTCTATCCAGACCTTCAACCCATTCAGAAAAAGAAATGACTTTGCTCTGAGAGGATTTTCAGTTGACAAATCCATTTTGACTCTTACTCATTTCCTTGTTTTCTTTCATGTGCTCACAAAGATTTTATTCATTCCAGGGTTTTTCTGGCATTTGAAGGTAAGCTGACTGATATACAAATCCCTGATTAGTCTTTTCCTTCCTTTCTTAGAAACTGAATACATTTGCCCTTTCCCAGTCTTCTGATGCTTATTTACACTCCCTGACTTCCCTCAGATAACCACAAGTGGTTCTGACATTACTTCTGTCATCTTCTTGTTCAGGTTCCTGGAATAAATCCATCAGTCTCAGGCAGCATGAAACCCTTGGAGTTCCTTAAGTGCACTGATGGCTTCTTGTGCACTTCTGTGGGGAAATCCTACTGCTCTGCTGCTGCTGCTACTGCTGCTGCTTACTTCAGCCATTGTTTGCACTTGATCTTTTCACTTAGAAATGCAAAATAAAACAGCGAGTATTCTGGTCTTCTTGGCTTTTTGTGCTGATGATTTCCCTTTTTCATTTGCTACTGAATAAACACATTGCTTGGTCTCTTTCTCTCTCTCTCCGTGTGTATTTATAGTTGTTTCTTCCTAGTCCCAATATTACTTGTTATCTTTCATGCTGTTTCTTTGTTGTTTTAACATTTTCTCTCTGCATGCTTATGCTATTCTTTCATACTTGCCTCAGCAGCCTGATCTAGCCTCCTTTCTGTAGGTACTTCTGTGTTTAAGGTGAATGAAGAACTCAGGACTTTTCCCCACATTTCCAAACCTTCTTCCACATCTCTGGCTGGCTCACAGGATTGTCCTTTTAATTCTGATGTGCTGAGAAGAGAAGGCATTAATGTCACTGCTCTGCCCATAATAAGGAATAAAGCCTGATTCAGAGTTCTGTCATGTTTCACCTGTTTTTGTTGTTGTTGTTGTTGATTCATCCATCAAAAATCTTTTCCTGAAAGAAAAATCTTTATTTTTCTTTGCTTATTATTATTATTATTATTTTTAATAAAAAATTAAAAAGGCTAAGACACTTGAATCAAAGGTGTTTGTAAGATTTTCTACGTAATTACTCTCTGTTTTCTTCTAGCTGAAGGGATATTTTTAGGAAGAAACCTCTGTTTGAATACAGTATAGAAGAGGAAAAGCAAAGCCAAGTATCCTTCAAAAATATGAAAGAGGGAGGATTTCTACCGTCTCTGCTGTGTTGTCTGATCCTACCCTCTTTAGTAGAGAATAAGACAAGCATTCAGCAAGGGACAGGACAGAGCATTGCATTTCTCTTGCTGGCACTGGCTTTTACTTGCAGCCTTGATGCAGGAGCTGCATAGCCAGAGCATGTGGTCTGATCCTGCACCCTGTGATCTGGCATCTGATCTGGCACACTGTGATCCGGCATCTGATCTGGCACCCCGTGATCCGGCAAGCACGTACAAACACCCGCTGCCTCTCCTGCTGCTGGCGGCTGCCTTTTTGCCCTTGGGCTCACAGCAGCCTTGTGGCAGAAGCTGTCTTGACGAAGTCCAGCTCTTCCGAAATAGAAGGTGAGATGAGAAAGAGGTAAGATGCATGGATGGAAAGGACTTTTAGGAAAAGAAAGAAGAGGATCCCACTCCTCACACCTACTGCTTGTGCTCAGGGTGTCGGGGAAGGACTCAACTGCCTTGACGCAGCCTCACAAAGGACCGCTAGTAGGTCAGACCCACCCGAGCTGTAGTAGGTGTGAGACTCTGCCCACTGTATCTTTTTTCTTCAGATTATCCTTAACCTATAAATTTACAACTGTTTCTTTATCCTGTTGTTGTTTTATTACCCCACAGCTTTAAAGCACACCCTCCCATCTCACTGAGAAGTGCCAGCAGACCTCTGCATGGCCTAATTCAGACTTTTTATCCCTTTTCTTGAACCTTGCATTCACCGTATCTGTGAGCAAATCTGAACCCTTGCCCCATCCTTTGAGCCCCCAGATGTGGGGACAGACCTGGGGCTCCCCAGGGGCAGGCAGACATCCGTGCCATGCCCGCAGGTTGTCCCTCCTGGCAGCCACACCATGGAGCTCCCCTGGCAGCAGGGGTCTCCCAGCACCTCTTCAGGGTGGGCCAGACCAGCCACTGGTTTCAAGAAGCTTGGAGAGCCCTGGGTTGTCCAGGGAGCCGAGTGAAGTTTCACTTCAGAAAAGAAATAAGGCAGAAAAGAAAATAATTAAGGTTGCCATCTCATCCCTGTCAGTTTTTCTACTGGATTTTTCTCTTTTGCAGAAGGTTTTGCAGAGATCACTTTGCCTTCTGTTTGCAGACAAATCCCCTTCACACAAACACACTTCTTTTGAGCAAGATCTTTTACAAGCTTTATTTCTTTAAACTCCAAAATACAAAACAGATGAGTGAGCAAGGTGGCAGTTCCATTTTAAGGGATTAAAACCAGACTTGAGCAGGTGCCTCCACCTGCAGCAGCTTGCAGGATGCTACTGTTATTCCTGGTAGCATATTTTAAATTAATGTTAAAATAACATTGTCTTTCCCTGTGGAAGGTTTGTTTAAATTTTCATTGCAATAAAGGCAAAGAGAAGGGGGCACAAGCTCATTAATCATAACTCATAAACATAAAACATGATACTGGGTAAACTCTGAGACCTTTGCTTACTGTGAAGATCCTTTATGTTTTCAGGCTGCCAAAGTGGGCCTGATACTCAGATTTTCAAATTTAATTACTTGTTTGAGTAATTAAGATGATTAAAGCTGTCTTGAAATTAAGTCTTTTGCAACAACACTTTGAGAAGAGTTTTTCTTCTCTTAGTCTTACACTGAACACATGTTCCCTTACACATTTGCATTTTAGTAAATATAGGGCCATGCCTTTTGGCACTTCGAGTATCATAGACAGAAGATACCTCTTAAAATACCCTAAATTGCAGCTGTCTGCTGTTCTGGTGTGTAGTGTTCCTTATTTCTGCCCGGGATGTTAAATGGCACCTGAGCTCACAGACCAGGCTTGCCAAGCATTGAGTGCTCTTCCACTGCCACCTTCTGGTCTTAACTAGAGGGACTTCGCCTAACCTCTTCCCGTTGAGCTTAAATCTGACATTAGCAGGGTGGTAATGAAAGTATCAAACAACCATGAAAATCTAATAAGTAAAACAAAAATAGCTTTTTTTTTTTTTTTTTTTTTTTTTTTTTTTTTTTTTGACACCTAATCTTCACTTTTACTCATTTTAGACAATACTAGTGTTGAGGTAAAAAGTGTATGGACCTCTAGTGTTTTTAGAAATTTGAGGCGTTAGTTGAAATCTAGTGTTATCAGCTAGACACAGTGAGCTAACTGTGGGAAAGGCATTTTTAGTTTTGCACAGATAAGTCTGTCTGAGTTGTAACAAATGTATTAACTTTATATACCTATAAAAAAAGTATAAGTTGAAACTCAAGGAGAGGCTTAGGTCCACCAGTGCCTCACTCTGTAGCAGAGCAAGACGGTGTTACACCAACATAAATGCTGGGCGGGTCTGAAGTGACAACAAATGTGTGCACCTTCCCCAGCACCAGCTGACAGCTAGGATGCAAAAAGGACCAAGAGCTGGGCCTCTTGACTTAGCTGGCATCTCCACACCTCTGTGGGGTTGCTGTATGCAAGACAGTATGCCAGCACCTATTCTTCCTTTTGCTTTCTAGGGACAGAGATGGGACAGTCCTTCCTCTTTTCCAAACTTCCCTCTATTTGGACCAGAACCGAGCTCTGAAGGCCACCTATCTATTTCACAAATACTCTTTTTTCTTGGGCTGAGGAAACAGCGTGTATACATGACTCCAATTTGGGTCTGTTTTTCAGACAAAGCTGGGTTTATTTCATAACCTCAGAAAGGAAAGCAGATGAGCCTTGTTGATTCTGTCCAGATTTTACTGCTACAGGCACACAGTGTGCTTCATTAATTAAATGGGAGAGGACTGTATTTTATGCCCAAATCTCTCTACTGCACTGCATTTAAACTGATCGACCAAGAAATGTCTAGCATTTAAATTCTGTCTCCAGCAGATGTCAGTGGAAGCTTCAGAATGGAGCAACTCCACCAAAGCCAGGCTTTATTCACCTCTCACTTTCATGTCTCTGCTCCCTGGTCAGGAGAGTGAGTGAGAGAGAGTGAGAGAGAGTGACTGCTCCATTCTACAAAGAAATGTTATTTTAAGCTGGTTACTTCACTTTATTATTTTTTTTCCCTTTCCTTGAAGTAGAGCTCAAAAATTTGTAGGTGGAACGTTGTGACTGCCAGAAGTGGACAATGATTAACCAGGTGTTAAATCACTTATTGAAGGGACATTAGACAAATATGAAAAGTTTGAATTAGTGACCCAATTAACTCATATTTCTGCAGGGAGCCATGTCTTTGGCTTTTACAGAGTAGTACTTTACCCTGTGCAGCACAAACACACAAAAGGGTAGAGATAAGGTTCTCCCAGTAGCTTAAATCCTGACATTTCCTAACATTTGAGTGCTTTCAGTGTAGCTGATGGAAATTCTAGCAACTGGCCACTATGACATCTACCTATCTAATGCCCTACATCTCAAAGGCAGGGGATTATTACTCCCCCCAGACTCTGTCTGCAGTGCTGGAGCATTTCCCACAAACATTTGGCTGTTTGCTCAGCCCTTCCCGACCCATGAGCGCTAGTGCCACTTGCTGCCTGCCCCATCCCACCTTCCTCCCTGGGGGCCCCTTGATTCCTGGTGGCTGCCCTCGGTGTTGGGTGGTCCCACAGGCCCCTTCCCCAAGCCAGCAAGGAGCTGGCGCCAAGGTACATACAGCCCTGACTTGTGCTCTGCTCTGTTAGCCAATGGCTTTAACTGGCTGGTCCCCAAAATTGGCTGGGATACAAGGGTCTGCATGTGGCTGCTCCCTCTCAAGCTCCTGGGAATGCAACTGCAGGAATACATGCTTTAAAATAGGAGTTGGATGAAGATGGATGAAGGTCAAAGTGGTCTTCCCTGCTTTGGCTCTCACCAGAGCAATGATGAGGCTCTCAATCGGAATTACCAAAATAGTGATGCTGCCATAGCCAGAGCTGAACTCCAGGGGCCAAAACAGCCCCACACAATGGCAGGCAGCCTGGTGCTGGGTACCAATCAAATTAGGGGCAGCTTTAACCTTACAAATCAGGGTCTGTTCTCATCAAAATGTTACAGACCTTTCTAAAACCTTCCTTTGCTGTTTGATTCTACTTGTGACATAGAGCGGCAGCATAACATGACAGAGATTTAAGAAAACAATACTGTACAAAACCAGCATAACATTGTCATTGTCAAGAGAATATCCACCAGGTGAGAACACTTAGTTGTCGTGCATGTGAAAACAGGAAAAAAAAGATCACTGCATCATTAAAGACACTGCAGTTTTGTGGTCTTGGCCTCTTTTTCTGCTTACGTGGAGCTGCCACATGTACCCTGCACGCTTGCAAAAGCCCTACTGAGGGCTTCACAAGCACATGTGCATAAGAACTCTGAAACGGCTTTAAACTTTAGTGAAAAACAATATTTAGGACAATTCATTGCAACATGTAAACACATTTGCTGGCTGTTCCCGGGCTCTCAGAGACAGGCATGTGACTATGTGGGATGGTTTTGAAGAACCGTGTGTAGGAGAAACTTTGTAAAGTTATTTTGAAGGTAATGGCCAATTTTTCTAATTCTGAGCATATAACAAATAAAAAGCCTCATCTTAGTATTATGGTGGTGATGAATAACTTAGGCTGCCCTTGGTCTTTGGGATGTTCTCTGGACCCCTTGTTGGACATGCACACACAAATACACACCTGCTTCACAATTTTCTGTTGCAATCCCAGTCAAATAAAAGGAATTACAACCTCCACGGACTGGAAGTGATGGTGAGGAACAAGGGCTGAGCAGACCTCTAGCACACAGCCACAGAGCACGGGGTTGGGGCTTCGGGAGCTTTGGTGTGGCTGGAGGCAGAACTTATAAAGCTTCATGGCACAGCTTCTTGGAGTTACTGAATACCCAGCTCCTAAGCACCAGGCTGAAGTAGTTCTGGATTCCAGCAGCGGTTAGGCTTCTGAATACTTTTTGAAGATTTGTGCCAGAATCCTATAATACATACTGGCTGCATTTACTGCTTCACGGTTTTGGTACAAGGGCTTGCTGCATCCAACAGGTGGAAATTGCTAGAAAGCATTAGCTGATGATTTAAACAAGTGATGATTTAAAATCACTGATGTGTTATATTTCTCCAGCGGATTTTGCTAAAGGAAGTTCTTAGCCCAAATCACTTGAAGATTGTGATGATTCACTGCCACTTCAGAACATTTTTACATTGTTAAATACTAACAAGGGGTGAGCCCACCTATCTTCCGTGAATAAAATATTTTGTGTGATGTTTTATTAAAAACTTCATCAACACATATTTGCAAAGCTTTCCATGATCCTCTATCAATTAATCCATTTACCTACTCGGAAAAGCAAATTTATTAAAATGTATACATTACTGAATAATAACTCTATAAGTCTTTAAAGACAGTACATAAAGACGGTTTATAGTGACACAAAGTTTTGGGAAAAAAAAAAAAAAAAAAAGCCATAATATCCATTACCTGAATTTACAATTGTCTAGGAAGAAAATCCCATCTTCATTTATTCCTAGATCTCTAATTAAAGGCTCTGCCATAAATCCCCAGCATCTGCATTTCTATTCTATTGTATTTATTGTGTTGCATCAAGATTCACTCTAAGAAGTTATAGAGGACTCTTGACGCATTACATAAACTTTTCTCTTGAAGTAGATTTAGTGAGGGTTACAAAATCTATCTTTAAGGAAGATTCAATAAAGTATATGAGGAAATAATTTGGAGTTGACTGTAAATAAGAAACATTCTCAGCCTCACACAGGAAATTACTGAAATCTATTTGGCGTCACCAGTTTACATCAAACAGAGAAGCTGGGCTGTTGGTGGTTTGCATTTAGTGTTGGCTCTGGCACCCAGTGCCAGCCTTCACTTTTAGAACAAGAAGATTTCTAGTTTTTGTTAAAAATATTTGTGCCCCTTCCCAGGCATTAGGGATTTCTCATAGGCTCCCTGCCAGTGATTGCTACCTAGGTGAGCTACAAGCTGTAGCAGTGCCCCACAAGAATTCCTTGGGGCTTGAGGAACAGCATGGGGCCAAAGGCTTATAGGGACAGATGCGATCCTATCAGTTATAGATGGGGAATTTCCTTCGGGTGACAGGCACAGGGAGCACAGCCTTGACTTGGCAGCCCCCAGCTGCCTGTTTCTTTCTTCCTGCAGGAGGGTTTCCCATGGAGGGCCTCGCACCTGCAAACTCTGGCTGGTGTTGCCAGGGCTGCTGGGCCCAAGCGAAGGCATTTGGATGCCTCTGTGGTGTCAACGCTACTGGGAGCCTTAGAAGCTGAAATGCTTGTCAGCACTTGGTATACCGGAGCTTTGCAGACAACCCCAGGTGGGGTGGCAGTTCTGTAAGCAGTTGTGTGAACCACTCATTAAAGGCAATAGCATGTTTGAGAGAAGCTTTTGCCAGCTCTGTATTTACAAAGGCCTCTCAGTCTCTATGGGTTGGGGAAGAACATGACTCACCCGGGGAGGAACTTTCCAATTGTGTTGTGCATTCAGCTCGGCTAAGAACCATAACAGAGCTGCCAACACCAAGCAATTATGTTATACAAGATACCAGAGGTAGCTACCTGCCTGGGGCTGCTTACCAAAGCTTGTGCATGGCCAAGAGCCACAAAGCACGAGCTTTAGGGAGAGAAGCAATGGGAAACCCTGGAGGACACTTTGGATGGGAGGGGAGAGTTGTACCCCCAAGCTACCAGTGCTGTGGGGAGGGCTGAGACTGGTTTGGGGGCAGCTGAACCTCAGATGTGTGATGGGAACAGCCCCAGGAAGGCATTAGGATTAGTTTGTGGCCACGGTTTTGGCCACCTGGCCCCAGAACCCACATCAGAACTGCCCATGATCAAAAGACGCAGGGTGACATCCCAGCAGCGAACACAGAAAATAGGCACAGGAAAAATCCCAGCTACTGGTGACAGTTTATTATGAAGTTGTACCACTCCGGGTAATGAATGTCACATCACAAAGGGATCTACTGCTCTAATTTTTCCCGCATTCAGTTGTGCTTTCACCTACCTTGGTGAGGTAATCAAGACACGTAGTGAGAATAAAATCTAGGCACTGTGTGTATCCACATGTTTAGGGAAAACTATTTTTTTCTTTCTTTTTTTCACTTTTTTTTTTAAAATATGTGACTGATTATCTGCAGATACTTGATGTACTTGTGATTTCAATCAGCATTTTGTTCATTCATTGCCTCTCAGTTTATTGATTTATAAGCCCTCTAGAATGGTATGATTAGCGCTAGCATTTTATTCTCAGTGGGGGTAAAATGGTATTTCATTATTAGTGTGTTAGAAGCTATTTCAAACTGACAGTTTGTTTTGAACCTGGGTAAGAGAAATGACATTTATATTTGGAAGCAGAAGATTGACACAGAAATTATTCTGAAACATAATTACAGTCAAGGCAAATGCAGAAGATTGAAATTCCAGCTAGAGTTTCTCTAACTAACTCTTGCTCTTTTCTCAGCTCAGCCTGGTGAGACATAGCATGCTCCCCGCAGGCATTTACAGTAGATGTAGGGTAAAGATTTTTACCCATTAAGGCAACTCAGCACAGAGCTGTGAGTCAGGATATAGGGATATAGGAGAGGATAACTATCCTATATAACTATGTAACTATAGGATATAGGATAACTGTCCAAGCCTTAATGGACAGTTGCAGTGCTATGGCAAGACCATGTTATGGCAAGACCCTAAAAAACAGACCCACAGATAGGGTAAGTGTCAGTGAAGCTGCTGATATCCTGGGGCATTTACAGTGAGAGGCACCCTTGTTCTGGGGTTCACCAGCGTACCAGGGTGCCTGAGTGCTCCAGCAGCACTGGGGGATGCAGGACTCGCTGCTGCAGGCCTGGCCCCCCTCTGCCACTCTGATTTTTGTGTGTCCTCCAGGCTCAGCTCAGGATTTTCCAGCAGCCAGGCTGACTTAGTGTGTGCTCTAGGGCTGTTCACACAAACTCTTCCCATTTTCCCTCAGCTTAACATTTACATTTATATTGAAAAGGTGTTTTTTACTGCTAGGGTCAATTCTCCAGTACTCTCAGAAAGTATGTTAAAGACTGAGTTGCTGGACTTTAAAAATTGATCCTAGTAGTTATTTTTGTTCATTTATTTAATTATTTTTTTTTCCCAAAGGATTTTGATTTTTGTGCCTGATCCTCCATTACTGAGCTCTAAAGGAAATTTTCCATCAAACCAAATAGGACTAGAGTCTAGGGCTTTGGTGAAATGCCAAAAGTTTCCATCGCTGCACTAGAGCTCAAGAACACTTTGCAGCTTTCATGTAGGAGTTACATACAAACGATTAGGTGCGGTATATGAAATAAATAGAACCAGAGAGCAGAAATGAGTCAACATATTACATGAAAGCTGTTGGTAAACATGACCTTATTTCTTGCTGTCCTCTCTGGAGTAGAACAAAAAAGAATACCAATTTGCCACTATTGCAATTTTTGTGTATCGGGTGATTTTCACAGTTATTTCTCAGCAGTACATAGAATCTATTACGGTGTAGTATTTAATATTTAATATGTTGTAAGTAGATTAAATAAATAAAATGTAGGTACTCAATTTTTTTTTTTCGCTTAAATGCAGAGGCTTTTGTTTGTGTAAGACTGTGAGCCTTATACTATGCCAGCGAGCATGCATTTCTGCTTGAACCTCCTTTGAATTGCAGTATTATTAAATTCTTAGGATGAAATCCTAGACTCACTGAAGTCAGTAGGAGTGCTGCCGCTCACTCCAATGGGACAAGGATTGCAGACTTCTGCAGGGTGCACAATTACTTCATCCCTTCTGAGCTGCTGTATTCTGGTGGCCAGTCTCTGTTATAGCGATTCGTAGACTTGGCAGCGATAGGTTAACAGTTGGACTCGATGATCTTAGAGCTCTTTTCCAACCTAAAGGATGCTATGATTCTATATTCATTTCTAGTGAATGCATTAAATTGTGTATCCATGATTCCTTCGTAATACAGGAGAGCAGCAAAACCCAATCATTATAAATGGTATGTCCAGTTTTATTTGAATAACACAGAGAAGGCAGCTCAGTGACTAGGCTTATGGAAAAATATGAATATATTTGAGACTAGAATTATTCAACTCCAGACAGAGAAGAGCTGAAGGAAGCAGTATGCAATTAGATACAATTATGAAAGATACACAGGAAATTAGAGTTGTTCATGGATATTTTTCCAATTAACATTTGTCTTTCACTGGAGGAAAACATTTAACTGGAAATATCCACCCAATTTTTGCATTGACAAGCAAAATGCTGATTTCTTTATTGGAAAGGGTGGGGGGTGTGAGGAGAAAACACTCCCTGAAGTGTTTTTGGAGGGTGGAAGATTCAAAGACAGAAAAAACAAATGTTAGTCTTTTCAATGAGAAAAATCAAAATTTCCATGAATAAGTTCCTGGATGAAATAGTAGAACTTGTCTTTATCCTAACAATGACATCTGTTTGCAATAACACTCTATGCCAGTAAACGATGTTATTTTAACTAATCTATTGGCGTGGCGATGAAAGTGACAGTAAAATGTTGATATGGAAGCTAATTTCTGTGTTTGGCCTTGAGATCCATCTTCACAGACACAGAGTGAGTGCAGAAACTATTTTTGGCAACATCACAGCAATCCAGATTTAATTCTGACACTTCTTTGCCTTCCTGAAATCCAAGTAAGACATCTGGCTGCATTTTCTGTGTATGTTTGTGAAGTGCTATTGAAATCATTTGTATCAGTGGTGAATTTGGATATAGAAATGTGACTGGAAGGTGCATATGAGGAGGAGGGGACCAAAAGCCCGAGTTATGAGTAAAAAATGAATGGCAACTCTTCACTGTATAATGCGCTTACTGAAAGCTGAGAATAAGATGTCATTCTGAATATGCTTCTGTGAACTTTTAACTTTCTGTAGTGCTTCTATGTTGCTCAGACCCATGATTTATATGGAATTATACATATGTATGACATGCGAGGAACAGGAGAGGATGGTTATGCCTGATTTGTGGGGGAGTCCCTGCCGAAGGCAGGGACTTGCTAAGTCCTTGCTAAGGGTGTGCTCCCAGCAGCCCCTTAGAAGAAGAGCTGACTTATGAGTTCGTGAGTTATCGGTTAATTTAATACAATTTAGGGTGGCCACAGCCTCCTCATCATTTTCTGGAATCTAGAAATGTTTACTTAACCAAAAATAGCTCCGCAGATTTCGTTTGCAGTCGCTTAGCTTAGCACACCACCATCTTATTGTCTTCTGCCAGAAGCTCTCCAGTTACTCGCAGCACACCGAGGCTGCAGGCTTCCTCCAAAAAAAATAATAAAAAAAAAGCTATAATAAATAAATAAATAAAGCAGAACTCAAGGAAAAAGAAGCGGCACTCCTCATCTGGACTGGATGCAGACGTGCTGTTCGCTGAAGACGGCCCAAAAGGGCCAGGCCGTGCCGGGTGCGGGCGGCGAGCCTGCGAGGCACGGCGCGGCCGCGCTGGAGCACACGCTGCAGAGCAGGCGGCCCCTGCGTGTTGAGGCACACATGGAGCGCGAGCCGGCTGCCAGACGCGCTCGCAGAGCCTGTCTGCAGGCTGCCCACAAGGCAGCCATGTGGGTGGAAGGCAGGCGAGCGGCGGAGCAAACTGGCTGATGGCTGTTTCGTTTTGGAGACCACTTTTTCCAAGCGTCCTAAACACGGGCCTTAATCATCAGCACTTCTGAAGCACTCATCGTTCTTGTATCCAGGCAAGGAGCCTTGTTATTACCCTCTGAGAGATACCACATTCCCTCATTTCCGATGGAAGGGGGCCTGCCAGCAGTATCAATACCGGCACCACTCGGTTTGTTTCAGATTAAAAATGTCCCCAGGGAAGATCTGCACTCGTCTTCGGTGGGATCCCAGTGCAGTCATGGGAATCAACTCCTGCACTGGACCAGTGGTGGCTACCTTCAGGGAATGCACCACTCTGCCTTTACTAACAGGAGAAAATACTCC
Organism: Aythya marila; assembly: GCF_965140915.1. Lineage (NCBI taxonomy): Eukaryota > Metazoa > Chordata > Aves > Anseriformes > Anatidae > Aythya > Aythya marila. Next base: position 6,470,658 of record NC_139048.1, read on the forward strand.
CTGCTCAAATTCAGAAACCCTCCCCTTTGGGCTCTTTGTTGTTTAAAATGTTGCCAGAAGAGGTTGCCCTCACGCAGCCTGCAGTTTGGGGACTCATGTATGGATGCTGTTATGAACGCCACAGACATAGGCCTAGGTGGCCATCCCAGCCACCACTAGGCTGAAGACAGGACTTGACGGCTGCCCTCAAACCTTCCTGTGTTCAGGGCACATTGCAGCAACTCCATCCCTTGATGTGGTGTTTGGCCCTGTGTGGTACGAGTCTGACAGGCTCAGCTCCAGGATCCTACTGGAAGGGGTGCTTAGAACAAAGGGAAAAGCAAAATACTGTCTACAAGGCCTTTGGTGCATCACTGCACACATTGCCACCTACTCCAATCTACACCTCCTGGAGCAAAGAGAGTGCAAGAAGAGCTGAAAAGAAAAGCTGTGTTTTCAGCAAAATTTAAGTTTTCTTCATGTATTTCAGAGAGTTATGCAAGACACCTACTGTAACTGTGTATGCTTCATGGAAAGGTCCATAAAGAGTGCACACCGTGGCTGTCTGCACAGGGAAACTAAAGGATGTTACAGTCCAGCTCATGTACGAAAAGGCCAGTCATTGAGAGTGAAGAAATACTGTAGATATGTGATATCACAAGTTATATAATATCATGGCCAAATCTCTGCAGCTGGATATCATCAAATCAAAATTAGAAACTCATTGGAAGCAAAGGACAGTCTTTGCACAGATTGCCTATAAATCTGCAATAACTAGTTCTCCCTGGGCGTAACATCAAAAACATTTTTTAGTGTCTCATTAGTAAGAAAATTTATTGCTCAACTATTGAACTATGTCGATTTTTGAAAACATTGTGTGAATAATTCCAGAAAGCATGTGTTTGATTTGTATTCGTTTTGTGCCGCTGGATAGAAAAAGTGGCTTTTCCCCTATGATGAAATGACACTAATCATGAAATTAAAAGGTGAAGCATGTCTACAGTTTCAGAACAAGGTAAATTTTTATAAATATGCTAATGCCCTCCCTTTCCCATAAGTCAAACGAACATTAAGGAGTTCATATCCCAGCTGAGCTTAAAAAAAAATAAATACAAGGCCCAATTACAGTTCTGTAGAAGGGAAAAAAATCTCCTCCCAACCCTATTATTTTTTCTTTGTGCTGCAGTGTGTTTTCCAGCTGTGTCTGTTGGCCATTTTTGTGGCTCAAATAGCCTGAAAAAAAGATTGAGAAACAGGGGAAAAGTTTAAATCAAACTCCATGTTGTTCTCATAGGATGCATGGGAAGAGTTTACAAGTACCTGCTATGCAATAGCAGTTTATTGACAGTAATGCATGTATATGAGGCAGGTTTATACCGCTAACTGCAGGCAGGGTGCTATTGCTTCTCACATTTTAGCAACAGGAAGATGGAATAAAGGGCTCCAGTAGGGTTCACTGGTATGGTCCCAAGTGTGTAAATCTCCTTTAGACCCATGAGGATTTGTAGGCACAGGCTGGGGGACTGGGCAGAAGCACTGGGCCTGCCAGAGGCCCATCTCAGCTTGGGCTGGTCCTTTGTTTTGGCAAGCGCAGCTGTGAACTGGCCAGAGGCTCAGCTTGCATTCACTCTTGGGTTTAGAGGGTGAGCAAAATCCATTGCCTTTGGAAATGTAGCTGGTAGATTGGTTTTATCCTACTGTTAGCAGGGTTTCTCTCCTAATGTTGTTCCAGCCCTGATCTCTTCCTCCTTGTTCTCTATATGCAAGCTAACCAGCTAGAAGACAGATTTATAGATGTTTTTTCATAGAGGGATTTATAGTATGGGAAAGGAACAAGAAGAAACTGAGGCAGAACAGCCAAGTGATCTGGTCTAGGTTGCTCACACCTCAGAAGCTGAATCAAACTAGGGCTGGGGAACGCTACCAGACTATGTAAAATTCAGCTAAATTTCTCGCTGCCTTTGTGAGGGACTTTTTTTTTTTTTTTTTTTTTTTTCCCCCGGAAACAAAATAGAAAATAAAAGAAATAACTGCATCCATGAAATATTGGTAGATTATAGAATAGTTTCAGTCAGGGAACGGTGGAAGCCACAGTAAAATGTGAAGTCCCACTCCACTCTGTTGCAGCTGCCTCCCATCCCTGCCCCATCGGTGCAGGGATCAGTGCCACCATCCCCAACACAAATGAAGCAGTCGGCCATCGGGAAAGGCAGCAGGGTGGGTGACAGCAAGGAGCAGGGCCCTGAACACCATGGAGGTTTCTCCACAGCAGCTTTCTGCCCTGCTTGCTCGAAGGCACGGGGTCTGCCCTTGATGGGGCCTGGAGGTGCGGCCTGGCTCCAGCCCAGCCCAGAGCACCTCAAGGAGGCCCCAAGCCTGCCGGAGATGACACCAGCAGCACTCCCCCGCTCTCCTCCAGCTGCGTGGGGAGAGCTCGTTCCCAAACACGCACGAGAAATGAGAAAATACAGGCACAGCCCTGGCCTTCGCTGAAAGGGGCAGGCGGCAGCGTGAGCCCCCCCGCTGCCCCGCTTTCCACGCCAGGCCTCTTGAGCCCAGCTTTATGGGGCGAGAAGGATCAAAGGGCCCCAACTGCTCCCATATGGTTAATGGCCCTATATGTTGTGTATAATTACACCCAAGCATCTCTGTATCCATGTTTTGCGTGTATTAAAGAGCGCTGGGTGAGAGCCAGCACAGTGTGCACAAGGACTACATGGCCCTCCTGGGCCCAGCTCCACCATGGCACCGAGTGGAGACTTCTCCTCTGGCTGGGCTGGGAGAGGGGTTTCTGAGCCATGGGGTGGCATCTGACAGGGGCAGAAAGTTAATGCTGCTTCAGTGACTTCCAAGTTGGCATTTTTGAAAATTATCTTTATTTCCTTAGCATTACCACCCAAAGGGGATGTTTGCTTTTTATTAAGGGTGGTCAGAAGCAGGAAGAAAATTGGCCCTTCACTCACTTATTTTAGCCTCTGCAGTTTTTGTTTAAAGTAAATAGCTGTGGAATGGATGCATGGGGCTGTACCCATCTCTGCATGACTGCCCAGGGCCCTGGCCTCTTCCTGTGCTGGTAAAACACTGGTCCCAACAGAGACATAATCCGGAGCAGGATGCTGCAGGGATAGGACTGTCAGACCATAAGAAACTGCAGATTCACTCTGCTTTTGCAGACTGAGACTGAATTTGCTCTCAGGAATGCAACTCTGCTTTGCCAGCCTGGAAACTGTCTTATATCATGTCGTCAGAAACAGTGCTTTCCACCCCCCTATTCCCCTCTGCTAGGAAAAAGACAGCAAAACCCACTCAGATGGGCAACTGGTGATGGGAAGACCTCTCTCAGCGTGATGCAGTTGTGTCAGGACAGGGAGCCAGGCAGTGCAGGATGATGTGGAGCAGGCAAGGCACGGAGCAGGCCTGATTAGAGCCTGTTTGGAATGCAGTTACAAATGAGGGAGCTGTGTTCTGGCACCGAAGTGGAGAGAAAGTGAGGGAGAAATGGATGAAGGAGATCTAAGGCTGAAGCACATACATTTTTGTTTCCTTTAGTTCAAACAGCATAACTTGAAACAAGTTGGAGATTCAAAGCAAAGCATTCCATGGTGACATAAGTGATGCTGGACTAAGCTGGTGGGGGTAGGAAGTCCTGGTTCCCATTTTCAACCTTATGGCAAGGCTGTATGTTGGCCCCCATGGTTCAGCCTGGCCACCCACCAGCCCTGGAGTGCTTCCCACAATTTTCCAGGCCAGCACTTGCCAAACATGAGAATGAAGCTTGTTTTAGTGAAGCCAACTTACCCTGGAAGCTCTCTGCTCTCCCAGAAGGACTCTGTCTGCAGGTGCTGCAAACCACAATGGCCAAGTGTTAATCCCTGGTCATCTTTGTGTGCTGGAAATGCAAAAGCTCCAGCACTAAAGGTGTAAGCACTCATCTCAGCCTGACTTTATTTCAGGCAAGGCTTTGTGTCTGAGCATCACTGGATGTGCTTCTTGTTAATGTGCACCATTGCAAAAGTGGCACTGAAGAGTCACGAGATGAACTGGCTTCTGAGATTAAACTCAGAGGCTGACACAGTGATTCACATGAATGCCTGGGCTGATATGACAGACTCATTTTCATAAACACAAGCATTGTGAAACTTGGGTGTTTCTTTTAACTAAAGAATTTTCTCCCTCATATCCTTTCCAACTGGGTCACCTCCTGGAAAAGCTTGTAGCAGATCTTGCTAGGGATTTTTCTTCAACAGAATGCTTTCAGATGAAAAAAAAAAAAAAAAAAAAGATACCGGCTGCTAAGGAAAGCCTGTGTTTTGTGGTGCTCTATCAAGCTTTAAAAAAAAAAAAAAAAAAAAAAAAAAAAAAAGCAGACTTTTCCTCAGGAAGGTTTCTCTGGTTTTCAAAGGGGAGCCTGAGGTCACCTCAGCTCTCTACAGGGCAGGCAGTAAAAGACATTTTCCTTCATTTCTCACTACTTTCCCCTATTGTCTGCTTGCCTACTGCTGTGGTTTGCAGTGACAATGCTGAATAGCAATGTTGATACCTGGTTTGTGTCCAAGTAGTGTTTTTTTCAAGTAATTAGTTTGGGAAGTAAAAAGCCTATGAAACTGTGCTTTTTCAGGGGCAGGTGGGTTAGATTACCCACTGAGCAGGAGAGGTTACCTGTTTTTTTTTTTTTTTTTTTTTTTTTTTTCTTTTTTTTTCTTTTTTTTTTTTCTTTTTTTCTTTTTCTTTCTTCAATTCTAGACCTGTGATAGCCTGGGAAAAAAAAATACCTTTATAGTAGAACCCTTTAAAAACAACCACCAGAGCCCCCACCTTTCTCTGCTCCGGAGCCCAAGGGCAGACTTAATTAAAAGTTCCTTCAAAATATACTCCCTACCGCTCTAAGCTACCGTGTTTCAAAAACTCTGGTGCTGTGCCAAAGTGGGAGCAGGCATATATTAAAGTGACAGGTACAAAAGATATTGTTATTCTTTGTGCTCCCTTCTCCACTGATCCCTCTGCACTGAAGCCCCAATGTAAACATTATTTAAAATAAGAAATAATAGCTCCTCTTCTCATCTGTCCATCTAATGAGCAGATTATTGCTAACTGTTTGTCTTCTGCCAGCAGCCTCCTCAGGCAGAGGTTTCCCACTCCCTGTCAAGGTTCACTCCTGCAGTCTCAGGAATGTTTTCCTGGAAATAGCAGCTTTGTCACACCACGTTTCTGCTGACAGTATTACCCGAGGAAGGCTGCTCAAAGAAGATCAGGCTAGAGTGCTTAAATATCCACTGGCAACTTATTAGTAGCTGAGGTAATCAAAGCCGCCTTGTTACCGGCATACTTTGAAATTTCTGAGTGCATCTATACACGTTGCATTATTAAACGTAGGTCCACGTTACCTCAGGTACACTCAGAGTCCTGCAGCTTAAAATGAGAGCTGCCATTTGGCACCTGGCTATCTGAAACACAGCCCAGCTTCTCCCTTCTCCCCTTCTCCTCCACGAGGTTCTCACCACTCATCCCTGGTGCTGCCCAGTTTGTGCCTCTCTCAAGTCCCTTTATCTCTCCGCTGTGTGCCTATTTCAGCTGATGGCATGTCCCAAGCACTGCTGCCCACTGCCCCTGTGGTAGGCAGTGACAAGAGCCAGTGTTGGGTTGTGAGACACAGATTTCCATGAGAAAGGTGGAATCATCACTTTTCCAGCCTATGACAGCCAGATAATGACAGCCATCGCCAGGCAGTGCGAGGAGATAAGCATCCTTCCCTGAAGACTGAAGAGAGGGAAGGAGCATGAGTTGAAGCATATTAAGTTAATCTAACAGCTTGGCATGGTCTAGCTTCCCATTTTCACAGTAAGTGGGAGCCTTATTCTGTCAATGTGCTGAGGATTTTATTTCTAGCGATTTATAGCCACAGGTTCTGGAGTACTCTGTAATTACATGAGTTTACACTTGCAGGGACAAAGGCTGAGTAAATATTTTATTAGGCAATTTTTTATCTTATTGAAACTGAATACACATGTGATAATTTGCCTGGTGAGTGGGGGAAGGATAGTGAAATAAATAAGATAGTTTACACAGAGCCTTGTTTGTGGGCTGCATGTAGAATCAGTGCTGCATGCTGCATTGCTTTCAGTGCAGGTACAGCAAGTAACAGCCCAGCCTGCACCGGAGCCTGGTTGAGACATGGCAATGGGGTAGGTGACATGGACACATGGCTCTCCATCACACCCCAATGTCACTGTGACCGTCTCTTTTCTGCCTGTGCAGGCAGTGGATGTGGTCCCAAGACAGAACATAGCTCATTAAAACCACTGCGAGTCTATTCTCAACATCTTTGGTTAATATTTTTTCATTTATTATGGTAGAGATGATAAATAATATAGGCTGCAGCTTTCATTTCAGTAGGACCTCCTGTTGCTGCAAGTTTTTGAAGGTTTTGCTGCTGTGCGATCATCCAGCCAGCGGAGCAGCTGCAAAATCCACTCGTGCTGTGAGTGCTGTGCAAGTGTCTGCGGCACCGAGTCACAAGCACAGCACATTGCTTTCACTACAGTGTGGCAAAACTTGGGGCTCATATCCAAGAGGAAACCCCAACAAGGCTGCTCTGAAATTTACTGTTGGCTCTTGCAAAGAAGCGGGTGATGAAATAGGGAGATTTTCCAGCAGAAATGCTTAATCTTGACAAAGCTTTTGAACTGCAGGTATGGAGCAGAGATTTGTGTCCCTCACCCCTGTGCTTCTCAGGAGATTGGTGTCCCCATGGTGGCTAGTGGGAAGGGGACTCTTTCCTATGTCAGTGGCTTGGGGGACAATGGGTGTTTGTCGGTGTCAGGTCCCTTCAAAATTATTTCTTAAAGTCAAGAAACCAGTGTAAGCTGCTTCGTGCTGTGGCCAGGGAGGAGGCTGCTTGTCTTCATGGAGGCTGCTCATCTATCAGGGTGAGGATGGGGAAGAGGAGTCCCAGCTGAGCTGTGCACGAGCTCTGCTCTGACCTTCCACACAGGCTTTCTGTTCTTCCTGATGACATCCAAGGGGCTGCCTAGCTAGATTTCCCTGTCCTCAGCAGATAGACATCAATCTGACTCGGGCAGTTACAATAGCCCTAAAATATGTGGGGAAAAATGGTCCCCTCTTGAGGACCTATTGTTTTACTGTTTAGTTTATTGGGATGATACGGGGCTGGCTGCTCACAGAGAAGTGACGACTTGTTAGTCTAACTTCATGACTTCTCCACCCTCCACCTGCAGCCTCACAGTCAAGTCTCCTGCAGCATGATGGACGTGATCCAAGTCCCGCTGCAGCCAGCAGCCAGCTGCTGTTTGCCTGTGCTCTGTATTTACGTGGATATGGCAAGGACAGTATGGGAGGATGCCTGTTGATTTTAAGGAGACTTAGAGTGAGCTTTCAATGAAGAGTGAACTTCCAACAATTTATTGATCCACAGGCAATAAACTGTTGGATGTGGGAGCTGTATGCCAAATGCAGCTTTGAAATTAAGATCTTGGTGAAGAAACATCAGTATAATGTATTTTATTAGTAAGACATTTAATAAACAGCTTTGCAGGTACCCGTATGATCGATAAAACCCAAATCTTCCTGTTGTATTTCAGAGATTTGTGTTATTGTCCTATTTGCCAACAACTGCAGCCTATTACAAGTTCCAAGGCACAAAACATCCAAAGAATAGTCAAGGAACCTTAGAATTAATTTATAAAATTTTGTAATCATTTTGCAACTTCATTAAATACTCGGATACCTAATAATACATTATTCCTATCTTGATGTTAAATTTTAATTGCATGAAGTTTGGTCCCTCCATAATTAACACATTGTATATCCCACCTAAATTGTGAACTAATTGTCATTTCCGAGTTCTTAATGTTACTTGCTAATTCTGCCAGTGATAAAGAATTTTATGTCAAAACCCCACAGCAAGTGACATTCTGCAGGCACAATAATGACAAAACAAGTTAATTTAATGCAAAGTTGCTGAAAGATGGAGCTTTTTTAATTGCATATTTGTTACCTTCATTAAAAGGTAAGTGGCTCTTCAGTTATGTATTTGCCCATTTCTTACACATTAAAAAAGTGCTAATGAACCTGATTAAAATTAATTGAAAAGGTCCAAGATCTGCAAAGAGATCCTAACATCAACAGACATCTAATTGCTGCTGAAAGATGGACTTAAATAAGGTTTTAGAGGTAGATAGAAATTCATTTTCTCTTCCTGTTGCAAGGAATGAAAAAATGGGGACTGAAAAAAGCGCTCCAGAACTGAAACACCTGGTTGTGGATAGGGGAAATGTTGAGTGTCTGGACACTATTTCCTCTCACTCCTCTCTGCTGATCTCTGTTCTTCCTGCCCTCTGTCCCCTGCGCTGGGCAGGCTGTGTTACAGCTGCATGGAGCCAAACAGGCACTTGGATGGAAAGCAGGGGAGGGAAACTGCAGCCTCCCCCAGACCGAGTGTTTGCGTAGCAGGCAGGGTTGTGGGGTTTCTGAATTCGGGGCAGGTGAAGGGAAATGCCCCACAGAGGCAGAGATACATGAGAGAAGGGTACCCAGAAGGAATAAGGAGGGGAGACTGAAACTGAGGTGCTACCAAGAGAGGGGGAGAGATCAGGGAATGGGATTACCGGGGAGGTCTGAACCCTGCAGAAATGGGGTATGGTGGTAATCTTGTTGTACCCCACCCAGTGCTTTCCTGGAAGTTGCCCTGTTACTTAGGGTCACCCAGGCTGCTGGGCGAGGACAATCCCTGCCATGGTCCCTTCTGGCATTGCCAGCGTGAAGAATACAATTCCCTCCCAGAGGGTTTGAAGTGAGGCACAGTTCACAAACCCTGCCAGCTACTGGACACGCTTTGTCTCTGCTAGTCGTGTGTTTCCAGTGGTCACAAACCACGCAGACCCAGAAAAAGGAGCTCATTCCTTCTCTTGGAATGACAATAGAGTATCTAAGATGGGGAGAGGGTATATTTATTTACAGCAGGAACATAGAGCTGCCTAAAACAACAGCATCTCTCAAACCTAACAGAGCTCATTATTATTGTAACCCTACCAGTCACAGCGGTCCCTTTCCTTCCGTGGCCCCCACTGACCATTCCCACTGCTCCAGGAGCTTACTAAGCTTACTATAACTATTTTCTTCATCTCTGTTAATGGCTTAAACCACTTATCTTGCTACCGCTGTATAAATGTAAAAGAGAGAAACATATGCGCTATTTTATTTTTTTTTTGTTGTTTTGATTTAATTTAAATTGCTGAATGAAAAAAATAGCTTCTTCTAGTAATTCTGCTGTAACTAACTCAGTTTGATATTGGTTCTATTAGCCTTCTAATAGCATGAAAGCTAAAAAATTAAATCGTTCCACTTCCACATTCATAATTATGTGCAATTAAAATCTTTACATACCCAAAAGTCTTATATGAAGCCCTGAACCCTTCAACTGTCACTCTTCATTATCTCCAAGCCTAACAATTTTACAGTGACACATTGTACACAATGAGATGTGCTAAAGAGGAAATATTATATTTTACTGATGTATGTGTTCTTTAATTTCTCTGAATTAGCTTTTTGATATGGATGCTAATTGTTTTCTTTGAAAGGAGTCGCCACAGATATGTGATTTCTCTATGCCTGTTGCGCTTCAAAAAAAATACAGTTAATTGCAGGAAACAGGAATTTCTCTCTTTTTTATATATAAAAAAAAATAATCAGCTGCATATCAAAGGAGTGAATCTTAATCCAACTTTCTGATTGCACATTAAAAAGAAACCTTCAGTGTTTGTGACCAGCACAGAGTATTTGGCGACTTTTGATGTTTCTCCTTTTCATTTATTCATAAGGAGAGATGAATAATTAAAACAGGACGTTTGGCAAAACCAGCTCACACACACACACAAAAAAATATTTCCATATGAACTTCCAGCTTCAGCCCAAGATAGTCTCAGAGACGTTGCTACAGGATTGTCCATATGGCAAGTGTGCATGTAGCTCCGAAACCATAGACCTGGTTGAGACTTGGGATCCTGCCATCAGTGGCTGACAGCTGTTGCTGCTATATGAATGCAAATGCTAAGCAAGGATAAGACAAAGGTGGCGACTCTGAAAGGTGGCATTTAGGGCCAGTCCTGGGTGTGATCAAGGAGGTAGGACGCTGGTAATGTGTGAGCCATGCTCACAGGGCAAGGGGCAGATCTCCAGGGAAGGAGGAGTGAGTGCTGCTGCCAGTGCCATGCCCCCACAGCTACGCAGGAGAAACCTGAGCTGCAGCACTGAAGTGCCCTTGGTGGAACAACAGCTTGCTCAACACACCTTCGAGAGAAGCCCCTTGGGATGGAGACAGAGGGGCTGTGTATGTGGTCTATATTTTTCCTACAGTCTGCTCACAGTTAACAGTTATTCTTAGTTGCAACGCTGCAGGAAGTTCTCTTTTTCACCCCAAATCTCATATGAGTCTAATTTCATTTACCTCCCCATATTTTAGAGGAAATATAAAGAAGTGACCATACATCAGGCGTATCAAAAGGTCTCAATCAGGCTGAACTGGTCTCCTTTGTCTTGTGAATCTTCAAAGGAGCTCATGGGTTTTATTTGTCACGTCCTGTTCTATTGCACAGCTTGGAGGATCCTGTTGCCGAAAGACATCTTCTTCCCATATCTAGCTCACACATTCCCCAGTGACTCCAGCAAAGGTCTACATTCCTGTCTGCAGCAGCACTAATTTTAATGTTCAAAATTTTAATGCAACTTCTGGTCTCCAATGGACGTGTGCACTGGTGCTTGATTGGCAACATAAAGTGCTCTGTTCATGTTCAGGCACCATGTACTGCTGCCTCTATAACTTTTCCTACAAATCCTTCTTTTTCTGTGTAAATTATGTGTATTTTGTTTATCTCTGGGTACCTGCAGTTATTACAATGCCTTATTTTTTTTTTTTACACAGACAAAAAGGCTTCACAAATTTGGTTGATTTGTGACTGTAAACCTTCAGGAGGCCTCTTCAGAAATCGCTCTGGTTTCTTCTCGTACCCTCTTGTAGTTTCACCTTTGCCTCTGCCTTTTCTGAAGTGGAGAAGTCGAGTCTGTGGTTTATGAATCGTTTCTCTCTGACTTCGCCCTGTTTTCCCTCCAGAACTGTGGTCTTTGCTTACATTCTTAGAGAGGCAAAGCCCATTTGTTTCTCTTTAAACTTCTGTCAGCTTAAACTTCTATCAGTCCTCTTCTCTGCTTGGGGTCTCTGATCCCTGTTCAGACCTTATCTCAAATTAGGGATTCCACAAGCTTCTGTAAAATGAGGATAAACTTAAAATCTCAGATTAAGTAAAATGAACACACAAAAAAATAATTCTGCCTCTATTTTGCTATTCCTCACCTAATGTGCGGATCATCTCCTATTTCCAATCTGAAAATGTAATTTTAAAAGCTAGCTTTATTCACTGACTTTTTTAGTAGCTCTGCCAACACATTTCATCCTGAAGCCCACTGGCATTTTGGATCGAGTAAGCTGCAGTAGTGCAGTGTTGTTCCATACCCTCCATCAGTCAGGGCATATTCAGGAGCGTGGTGGAAGGGGATACACACCAGATTTCCTAGGGAGAAACTTCTCAGAAGCTTACAAATCCTAATGGGGGGACACAGACCCATCACCCAGCAAAGAAATGCTTTCAGGGTGTCTGCACATGAAGGGATCTCAGGGTATTTTCTTTTCCAGAGAGGTTTCCTATGGGTTTCCATGAGACGGCTCACTCCCTCAGCTTATATCATTATCTAATATAAATAAGTTGATTAAGTGGCTTGTTTAAATTGCATTTATCACATTCCATCCTTGTTGAAAAACCCTCTTCAAAAATCTAAGTGGCTGGAGCATTTGCAGAGAAGTGTTATGCTCACAGGAGTGATAATGAGCTAGATGCAGCTGGGAATCAGGTATATGAGAATCACTGAACACTTGGCAAGGGCTGTTAGTCCCTCTCTCCCCCTCTTTCCCTTCTCACAATTAAAAATAAATCAGAAAAGATATTTGTACAACACCAGCAGCAGCTTGTTTGTTTTGCTATGTTTTTACAGACTACTTGCAGCTTGAAGGTCCTTATTAATTTACTTCTCTGTCTCGTTAAATCACTGAGGAGTACCTGCTGCTACTTCTTCATGCCGTTCCTTTTTGGGGAAATCGCTGGTCTTTGACCCTCTGCCTCCACACGGAAATCTCAAGCATTGCTATGAAAGGCTTTCCTCAAATTTGGTTTATTTAAAAAAAAAATAAAAATATATATATATTTAATATTGTGTTCTTTATGTCTTTTTCCACTTTCTTATGTCTTTTTCCACTTTCTGGTCCAGCTTGTATGCTGGGCATGGTGTAGCTTTGGTGCCACTCGGGTTCTAGAGCAGATTCTGTCAATCTTCAGAAATATTCTTGCTTAAAGAAGGGGATGAGTTTGTCTCCAGCAGCCCCTGAATCCACGACATAACATAACCAAGAATCATGAGTCCTCCTGCAGATCCATTGATTGATTCACTTGTATGGTGAGAATAATAAAGGATAATTTCCATGTCATCCTGTTATTGCTGGGTTTTAAGCACCTGGAGCAGCAGTAGCTGTTCCATGAAGCACGTCCATTGTGTGTCAGTCCTCAGGGCAATTGCACAAGTACCATTCAGCTCCGCATCTTTTTGTGGGGGAGCTTTCTTTCTTTTCTGCATATTCATTTTGAAAAGACTAATATAAAGATGAAAATACAAGAAAGAAAAATAGCGCCATACAAATCTTTGCGCTTCCTCTTTCTTGTTACTCTTTGTAACACTGATCAGAGCAACAGCTGAGTCTAGCTGGATGGCAGCTTGGCTGGGATGGCAGATCTCCTGCCGTGCTACCTGTTCAACAAACATCATTCGTCCTTCCAGTGAATTGCTGTGTCAGACTGGCAGCAAGATGTCATGCAAATTTCCACTATGGAAAAGACAATTCAGAAGTAATAAATATCCTAGACAGAAGCCTTATATTTAGACAATGTTTCTCCTTGAGTGTCATGGAAATTCTGTCACTTAAGAAATAAGATCAAGAGTTTCTAGAAACGGATTTGGGTTTCACACTGTTAGCCTAAAAACTACAGAGCACATTTGCATTGCTGCCATGCCGCTGTGTTGGAGAGGGCAAGGCTTGGTGGGACGGTCTGTAGGGGTTCATTACGGCAAAAAGATAAATCAGAGGAGAGATCCAAGCAGTCCACCCGATTTCTGACAATTTCATAAATAAATAAATAAATAAATAAAAACAACAATAAGCACCTTCAGTTCCATCCAAAAGCTTCAAGCAGCCTGAAATGCCTCACCCAGCATTTTCCTCCGATCATCTCTCTGACATGGGAGGTCCACTCAGTGTGAGCACCTGGATGGCCCCAAGATATATCAAAATGTGGAGTACGTAGGAAGCATCCAGCTGTGGGGCCCAAATGAGTGGACAGCTAGGGAAGGATCTGCATTGCAGAGGAAATTTCAAACTTGTCTCAACAGCCCTGCTTGGAAAAACAGGGCTCTTGGAAGCAATCCCAAACCACATCACTGCAGGACCTGACGCTAGCGAGGATGTCCAGGCTATTTCCTCTTGGAACAACACTGGCAACTGAGAAGAAAAACCCTGGGGAATGATACAAGCTTGTGTCACACTTGTGCCAGACTTCAGGGCAAATGAAGTTCTTCATTAGGCGGTTGAACTGAGACACTTCTGTTTGACCCCACCTCCTCCTCAAAAAGATGCAAGATACATTTCACTCCTTCTCTTTAAAGAAATTAGATTTATTTGTCTACATAAATTGCCATTTGGAAATAAAAAAGTTAAGAGATTTTTTTTTAATGCAATTTTTTAATTTAATTTTTTTCTGAAACTTCACTGAATCCAATGCAAAATTGCCCCTGCTTTGGGTTTTCTCTAAACTTTCCATTTACTCTCCACTGAAAAACAAAAACAAAAACAAAAACAAAACTGAAGGGTGCCAATAGAAGTTATAAGGACGGCTGCTGTTGTTTCTCCTAAAGAAAAAAATAGATCAGGTGGAACCCTCTGGCAGGAAAGTGATGGTTCCTGCCCTGGGGAGATACTGGCTCTGCTCTGAGAATAAAAGTTTCCAAAATGCAGGTGATCAGGCAAGGAAATGAATCAGGAATCTGCAGCAGAGCAGATGCCGTGCAGGAGAAAGTGTGAGTCAGCAGACAGGTGGAGCAGGGCTTCTGACGCGTTTCATGACCAGTTTTGTTCTTTCCCTGGCATTAAAAGCCAAAAGAGATTTCTGTGTAGCTCCAACAAAGCTCCAGACCTTTAGATTTTGAAATGAAGTGTTTGTAGATTGTTGAAGATCCAAATTATGCCAAAATTATGTTATTATAGTGTAATCATCTTGTTAGCTGCTTAGAACATTTTCTTCATTATCACTTCATTTATACTTATGATGATGAGCAGATGGTACCGAAGGCATAATGCAGCACAAATCGTTCCCAAATGTTGTTTGAAAACACAGTCGGAAGGTGGCAGGGACACACTCGCCTCCTGATGAGCCTGGTTCGCTCCCTGCACTGTGAGAGGAATTGCTGAAACCTGGCTTGCCACGTAACATATGTTCAGGCTGCTGGCAGCAAAACACTGTGAGTCCCATATTAACAGCCGTTATAGCATCATTTATAACAAGATTTTTTTATTATTATTATTTTTTCCAGGAAAGGCTGATAAGCTTAAGGCATCTCAATGTGAATTATTGCCTTACAGCCTCGCTCACAGCCCCACAAAGGGAAAGAAACCCCAGAGGTTGTCTGGTCTGACCACCCTGCTCCAGCAGGGCCACCGAGAGCAGGTTGCCCACACGTGGTTCCTTTGTTCTAGGGTTCAAAGTTTAGGACTAATCGAGGTGCCAGTGTCCTTTCCAAAAGGAGCAGTGATCCCTGAAGGCTCCCCAAATGCCTCTTTAGCACGTGGACAGCCAGCCACATGTTAAAAATAAAAGATAATAATTAAAAAAAAAAAAACAAAAACAGAACAAACAAGGACAGAAAATGTAAATACTTTCCAAACTTATCCAAAATATACCTCCAGATTTCTCACCCCTAACTCCACTCCCCACCCAAAGCTGCACCAACCGTGCTGCTCAGCCTTTGATTTCTGGATGTAATCAGCCTGGCTGTGGCCAAAAGAGTGATTTGATCTTTACCTGCAGCACGCCAAGGGTGCGTTTTGTCACTGTGTGATGTAAAGACCCCCTGCCTAGGCTATGCAAAGTCTTTCAGTGCTTAATTCCCCTTGATTTCCCCTTGCAAACATGGTTCTAGCTCTCGGAGGAAATTCATCCCATAAATCTTTTACTAGCCACTAGAGGGGAATGTGCAACAGTAAGGAGGGAGAGTGACACCGCAGCCAGGTTGTAGCCAATTTACTCACTCAGAGGAAAAAAGTGGTCAGTGTCACATCTGATCTTTACAGTTTTTAGGAGATAATTTAGTGTTTATCAGGTGTTTTGTTCTGCTATTCTTTTCTGTCATATTGATCCCTCTCACCTTCTGCTAGTTTAGAGACCTGTGTGTTAAAGACATGTACTCTTCAGATAAAAAAAATAAAAAATAAATAAATCCTTACAGCCACTTAATTTGATGTTTAATACTACAGTAAGCCCATAAATCATTTTGAGAATGTGATCTCCATTGAAACAGTTTCCTATTCAAAATTTTCAAAATTGTTTACAGACCATAGCAAGTACAGCACTTCTATCCCAGGAGAAATGCCGACATTTTGGCCTTTCTTTCCACTTAAAACAGGATTAAAAAGTGAGAGTCTGTTTTTTTTTTTTTTCTTCCTTTTTTTTTTTTTTTTTTTTTTTTTTTTGGTGTAGGATGGAAACTTCAGATTATTTCCAGTTAGGAAATGACAAACATTCCTTTGGATGTTCTTCTAAGAGAATGAAACTTTCAGCAATTTTGAATTTTTTTCCTTCAGTCGCTGATAAAACAACCCAAATGTCCTGCATCAAAAATGTATTTCCTTGAAGCATACAGGAGCCAGGCACTGCCTTGATGGAGTTGTAGCTGGGATCTGTTTTTCCCTACAGCCCAGACCTTGTAACCAGGCCACAACTTCTACATTGACCCCAAGTCTTGTTATCCCCTGATGTTGTACCAGTCCAGGCCAGGAAAGAATCAATGTGTTGGCTTCCAGTCCTCTTGGGAATCAGAACAATGATGCTCTGCATGGATTTATGCAGCAGGGTGATGAACAACTGCCATCTCCTTCTTTTATTGCCACCTCTGTGTGACACTGATGTGTTGGGACATGTAGTGGTGGTGAGTGGCCGTGAACGCCAGGATTTTGGGTGCCAGAGGTCTTGAACTGAAAGCTGAACTACTATCATACGGCAAAGAATCATAGGGAAATTCACTGCAGGGAAAATAAATCATTAAGTGATTTAAATTGTTTTTCAAGCCAAATGGAGCAGTTAATTCCATTTATTTTTTTTCCTGTAGAAATTGCAAATCTTCATTGAAACAAAAACTTTCCAATAGAAAATTCTCAACTATTGGAAGCTCAATTTTATTGGAAAAAAATATTCATTTTTATTTTATTTTACTTAGCATCCTGATAAAGCTCTGGCTATTTGCATCAGAGATTTGCATTTTAAATATTTTTCCATTTTAAATACATCTTGTTCATGAGCCAATTTTTTGGCAGATAGGAATTAGCAGATTCAAGTCAATAGAACCACAGAGATTGACAATAAAAAAAAAAAAAAAAAAGACAAAGACACATCTCTACATTTTCTAATGCTCTCTCCTAATAACACGTAGATGGATGATGAATTAAACTATTTGTACTTCATACTGCAAAAAGTCATAAAGTAGACATAAACCGTAGTCTTATCCTTACAGCCACTAAATCATTCATCCAAGCCACTGTGGGCATGATGCTGAAGAGAATTGCCTCATTTTCACAAGTGTTACTGGTGAAATTTTGCAGTGCAACTGAAGGCAGAGGACCCCCAGCTTTTATATTTAGAGAGCAGTTGGTGGAGACATGAAGGCAGAAGTTTCAGATGTTTCTCTTCATATGAGCAGTCAAACACCACACAGTTTTGTCCCATTTCAGATGTATTTTCTGCCGGGGACCTGATAAGACCATTCCTGTGTTTGGTGGCAAGCCTCAAAGTTAGACTGATGTTCTTCATTCATATTCTGTGGATGCCGAGGATGCAAAATTAGAAGTTGATGCAACAGCAAACATACTCTTCACTAAAATTATCGCATTTATTGTGATTCCCATAATAAAAACATGAGCCAGCATGGGGAGCCTCTTTCAATTTACACAGAGAGACTTGAGGTCTCCTGACAGTCAGAACAGAGCCAATGTTTCTGAGTAAACTTTGTTAGGAAAACAGATTAAAAACTCTAGAGGTTTAGCTAAATCTTATATAGGAAAACACCTTGTTACCCTCGTGATTTAGAATTATAGTTTAGTGCCAGTGAATAATACATATTAAGCGGTGAATGTGTCTTTGCAACAAACTTTGTGATAATTTGATATATGAAATATGCAAAGTTATCTGTACTGATTATTAGTATTATTATTGACTAGTTTTGCAACAGTTTCTAGAATCAACTCTTTATGGTTCTTTATTGGGTTATTTACTGCAAATAGTCAAATATTGCTATGCAAATTCTTTTGGTTGGCAGCATCGCTCTTGTCATATTGATGTGCCTCTGTCTGAAGTTTTGTCACCTCTAGTTTTGTTACATTTAAAATTAGGTTCCAGATTTTAAAACTGTAGAAATAAGCCCCCCATTTCTATTGCTTTATGAGGTAGCATTGA
Organism: Aythya marila; assembly: GCF_965140915.1. Lineage (NCBI taxonomy): Eukaryota > Metazoa > Chordata > Aves > Anseriformes > Anatidae > Aythya > Aythya marila. The sequence continues at coordinate 6,488,471 of NC_139048.1, forward strand.
GATATCTCTTTTAAATCTACTATTTATTTAAATTCTGCTCTAAAATCTTCTCATTCTGACAACGAGCATTTATAGAAGATGAATATAAAAGCAGAAAGAAGACTACTGTCCGAGAATCTGAAACCTCTCATTCCCTTGTTTTTCTAGCACTGCCCAGTATTCACCTCCACTATTTGCTAGCTGTTGCAGTGAGCCCAGCTGCTTTGATGCAATGGAGTGGGGCTGTTCAGCTCAGGAGCTGATGGATAAACAGACAGATAGATACTTTAGAGAATGTCCTGAGAGCTGTCTTCCCCTTGGGTCCACTCCAAGGCTGCTATCACTTTATGGCTTCCTTGATCAGGATGTGATGGCTCAGGGAAGGACAGCACTGGGATAAAAGATTGTGAACTCAGGTTTCAGTATCCCTCAGAAGTGGGAGGGCACCCTGCTTATTGAAAAATAAAATGATGATGATGATGACGACAATAATGACGATAATAATGATAATGATGGTGATAATAATAATACCACCCAAATCAACCCAGTTTCCTACAAATTGCTCTGCAGGGATTATTTTACCTTCTTAGAACTTAATTTTACCTCCAATACAATGTTAATGCTTTTGACAGTTAAACTTTCCAGCCTGCTTGTTCCATATATCTTAATATCCTGTTACCTCTGGTAGGGAAGAGCTAAAATTTTGTGCCAGATACTGATGGTGACATGGGAATAGATTTTAATGTTTGCTTCAAAAATAGAAAACTTTGCTTCTATTGACAGCAACACAACTTTGCTAAGTGCCTACTGGTAATAGCTAGCTAAGAAAAAAATGCAAAATAAAAGTGAACAGCCCACAATCTCCCTCCCCCTTCTCTATCCAGAAAATCCTGATTTCTTATTATATTTTTTCTTTCCTTCAAGGCTACCTTCCTCCAAAGGACAGGGTTAAATGCAGGCTTTGAGGCGCTTGTGTCAAGAGGGCTTGGGGAAGGAGTAGATCTTAACATAGAGCTGATGACAATCTTGGCTTATTCTTTGGGAGGAATATGATCTGTACAGGCTGGAGTCATTATTGTACAGGCAGGTAGAGAGTGGTTTGCCACACTTTCGAGTCAAATTCATAATGTTCAATATTTCATTTGCAGCAACAGAAAAAAAATAAATCAATATGATTTCCTGAATAAGTTGTTAGGATGTTTCGCAGATGGTGTTAGAAAAGAGACATTGAAATCATTCGCCTAATGTAATTTCATTACTAGAAATTTTAAGAACATCCCATCTCAATTTACTCCTGCCTCTCAGATACAAGTTTTCATTTAGTTATTTGAAACTAGTTTATTCAAGTATGCAGTGACTCTGGGACATTTGCACAGCAATGTCAGATGCTATCTGGGAAATAAGTAGTACATTTCCAGGCTCTGAAAGTAATTTTTGATGACACCCTTAAATCAACTTCATGGTCAGTTTTCTCATTTTGAGCAAGAACTGGGATTCCATTGTGATAACTGAGGGCTGCATGTTACTTGATCTACGGTAATGTAGAATAATTACCAGTCCATTGCACTTCATTACACTACTGTAATAGGCAGCAGGTCAGTGTTTGAGCTACAGCTGCTCTGAAAATTGAGCTGACACTGATACTATGATAGAAGTGATAGCAAAAGGCTCTCATGCAAATTGTTGAAATTAGCTTCTGCTCAATGGGTTTTGAAATGCAATACAGGACACCTGTTTTTGACTAACATTTTTTCTTGAATACAACGAGACGGCCATGAAATAAATTAATAGTTCGATGCCATATGCCTTATAAAAGGTCACCAAAATGCCAGAGGATTCTAAATACCACAGGACTGTTGGACTCTGGCTAATAACAGGGTATAACACATCAGTGAAGACTATCTGATGGTGGTTTTATTTTATTTGGAAGATTCTCAAAATCATTTGCAAGTGTTCTGCTCCTATATTCACAGGACATTACAATACATTAGAAACTCTTACATTATATCAATGCACTTAATTTATCAAGCTTTCAGATCAGGTTGGCAGGTAAAGGCTAGGAATGACAAAATATTTGCCTTTGCCAGCTGGCTGGAATCTCGTCCCAGGGCCACTGCACTCACAGATCCTCTATGCAGTGTTTTAGAGAGACATGGGACAATCATGTTAGATTGCTTCACGTTAGAACCTCTCTATAGGCTCCAATAGTGTCCAGGTTAACGTACTGCCAGTAGTACTGGCAGAGCTCTTTGAAGCTGTTATTTTCATTAAAAAGTAAGTGTGGGCATCTTTAAGGAAAATACAGCATTTTCCTCCAAATCATTCATTTAGTCAAACTCCCCATTTCAATAAAATGAGTTTAGCTGGAAAGAAGTTGACATATTGCCTCTGCTCCAGGGACTGCTCATCAGTACTCATGGGGAAGCAAGGAAAAACTTGATGTGTATGGAGAAAGAAACATTACACTACCTCAATAGTAAAGCAAAGTGTTTTATGGAAACACCTTTATGGACTGCCCTGACTATTCCTTGTAGATGTTTTCTGCATTGAAGCCTGCCTAGCCCCAGGGATTGCATCTCCTGGCTGAAATGATGCAGTACCTCCACTCAACCTACAAAGCAGCCCAATCCATTTTGGCATTCCCCTCTGTCCCTGAATAGCCTTGAATCAGGTCAGGGGGCCCCAGCAGGCATTTTCCTTGTTTTTGAGCTAAAGCACTAAATTGACTGTTCTGCTTCCGCCCCTGGTGTTTTGTGGTTAGCATGATTTAGACAGAGCTCTTTTTCTCAAAAGGTGCATATGCTCAGGAGTGATCCTTTGACACCTGACAGCACTTAATGAATGACTGTGCTGCTTTTTATGTGACTTTGAGTCATTTCAGATATGACTCACTGAAAATGTTCTCTTGACATTTGTATTTACCAGCCTTACTACATGCACAAAGTGTTATTGTGAAAGGATGCACAGGCACCTGAAATTTTACTCCCTAATGCACTGTGCACTGCCTATGGCTTGTGTAGCTTTGACTGTATCTTTCCCTGCCTCTTGGGGGATTACTGCTAGAATTGACTACCACTATTTGTTTGAACTCTTTATAAAATCATAAAAAAATCAATACATGTTTGTAAATGTCAGCTAATCACAAGTAGCTTTGTACAAATTAGAGCAGGGATATAAGAAGAAAGTAAATGGACAATGCCTGTGAGGGTGAAAAAGTCAACACTCGAAGTTCATCTGCTACCTGAATGATTCCAGATACATTCGGCCTCTTCCTCTGGTTTTGTTATTCATGAGAGATGGAGGAGGAAGAGAGCAAAGCAAATACAGATCATGCTTGATGGGCAATGAATACAAACAGCCACTAAGCCATGAAAGTAGGAACTCTATCAGAGAGAATGGAAATGGACAAAAATTCATCATCTGGATTTCAAAATGGAAGAAAAAAAAAAAAACAAAAACAAACAACAAACAAACATAGAAACAAACAAACAACAAACCAACATGTTTCTGGATGAATATCCGGGAACTAATTATCTGTCAGACCCAGATTTATTGTTTTTCTACATCAGATAAGGCTGCTTTCTGGGTTAGCTATGGGTTAACTATGTCCAAAAGTAGCCGTAGGGTGGGACTCACAGTTACTGTACAGTACAGTTATTCAAAGATTGATGTATTACCTCTGGAAGTACATAGTTGTCTCTGATGCATGAAAACATGTAGGCATCTTCACATCCCCTTCATCTGAACAAAATATTTCCCACTTTGAGTTTTGGATGTTTCTGCTTGTCAAAAACATTGTTTTCAGTACAATTCCCAGTTTAAAATATGTATAGATTATTTCCCTAGACAAGAATCGGGTCCTTTTATTAATTTTGCTGAGAAATGCAGTTGAAAACTCTAAAAATCCTTCAACTTATTTGTTTATTAATTGATTAATTAATTAATTAATTTATTTATTTTTCCTGGTGTTTGCAGTGAAGCCCTGTTGGAGCTGCTTTGGGAGCTGCTATGCAGGACTTGCACTACACTGCAGTTCACTTGCTTTGGATGTGGAAAACAGTTGCAAAAGCAGTCTCAGTTGTACACAGAGCAGCCTGTGAGCACATCCAGAAAACACACTTTTTTTTTTTTTTTTTTTTTTTTTTTGGATAAACTGCTGTTTTTGTGTACTCCTTTTTCTCACAGTGGCCACCCTTTCAGTCTGTTTGTTCTTGTTTCAAATTACTGATTGAGCCTTTCATCTAAAATATGAGGGACATTACTAAGGTATTAGTAGCTAAGCTGCTTTGTTAATTACAGGCAGGCTCCTCTCTTCTCTGCCTGTCAGTTCAGCAGCAGAAATGGTGCCAAACGACTCTCCACTCGTTCTGGGTCAGTGGGTTTGTGTTCACACCAAAATCTCTGCTGCCTGAGGTTCCCAGGAGATCTTCCAGCTACAGGACAGGCAGAAGACCTGCTGAGGTGATGAATATGTGGCCACACATGGTCACACAACAGAAACAGTGCCCTGCCTCTGGCTGGAAAGAGAGTAAGAGCAGGACAAGTTTGGTCCAGAGACCTATCTTTGGCACTCATTGCATCTTGTGGTACAGTTAGACAGCTTTTGTATGAATTTAATGAAGATGTAGCTTTTTGCATCTTTCTAGTTTGAAACCTGTCTTTCTGAGTATGTATCCTGAAGTTGGAATGGACAATGAATGATAACCTTCTGTTCTTATTTCTTTTAGGATATTATATTCTTTCTCATCTGATGCCTTTCCAGGCTGGATTCATCATCTGCTCAAGTAGGAACCATTGCTAAGCTGTGACGATCCACGTCACTTTTCTCCTGCCTTCTCCAGGCCTACACACATCCCTTGGCATGAGGGGAATCTACCTTTGCACCATTCTCAAGATTTCATCCTGAATGGATGAAATCCAGGATGGATGATTGTTTCTTGTTTTGTTCTCTGTTTCTTTTCTAATTATCAAGCTGTCTATTTGTTTTGAGTATTGTCTGGCATTAATCTGGTATTTCCACAAAACTGCTTATTATGAACCCAACAAGCACGTTCCCCATGCTTGTAGACAATCAAGACTTCTTTTAAGTACATGCAGAATTAAGTACTTTTTCCATGATCATCATGTTGCAATTACCTACATTAAATTTCAGCTTCCATTTTCATGCTATGAAGTGGTAAGATTCTACAGATTTTCACAGCCAACCTCAATCTTTACTGTTCCAAATAATCTAAGTTTCCTCAGCAGATTTCACTAGGAAAGAGTTGCTTATTGCTAGCTAATTGTGACTGCAAGAGTCACCTCTAGACTCTCTGACTTGGTCAGGGAAACAAAGAAGCCTCTGGACTGTGATCAAGCAACCCTGAGGATGCTTCTGGCTGCTCCATCAGTCCTGAAGTTGGGCCAGATGAGAAATCTGCCAAAGCTTAGGACAGCATATTCACTAAAGTATCCATATGTAAGCAGATGGGAATTTGGGATGATTCTGTCATCTCCAATATTTAGAAGATTTGTGATGTTGAACAGGTCACTCCAGAGCCTGCAACACTTACAGGAAGAAATCTATTCATTCTTTGAGGAGTTCTTTTTTCCTTTCAAGGATTTAAAGAAATTCAAGATATCACCTTTACCTGTGTAATGAGTATCATGGGTTATTTCTTTTACAAACTGCAAACATGTATGCAAGTTTTAATGCATTTGTCTTCAGACTGCATCTGGTCTTTCAAAAGAGATTCTTTTAGTGATTTCAATATTATATACAATTGTGTTTCCTTATTTTTGTTTATACTTTTAAGGAATGCTCACACACAAACGAAAGAAAAAAAAAAGAAAAAGAATAAACTCTAATCTTTCAGGGCCAAGAGATAGCTAAGGAGAAAAACAAAGCCAATGTATTTTTCCCTTCTGTAATTCTGTTTGTGAATAGAATGTAAATCAAGTTAGCTGGATAATTTGCTAAAACCCATGGATGCAATAATTCTTATGTTGTTCTAACACAGAAAGAAAGTAGAAAATGTTACAGGGAGAGACAATATGCAATTATGTATGAATACTAACACCCTAAGGGACAAATTACCAACAATGACAGTAAAATACTGCAGATTTCTTTTTGTGCTACAGCATAATTGACTTATACTCTGACGAGAAGAAAAAGCTTAGCTCTGGAGAAGAATTTAAAAATACAAGCTTAGCTCTGGAGAAGAATTTAAAAATACAAGCTATGTATTTGCTGGAAAGTGTATAGTCACTTTGTTTACCATTCTTCCTTATCTGTGATATTGATTCAAAAATTTTTTTTTTAATTTTTTTTTTTTACTTACATATGTAACTTGTTTGAGAATACATCAATTTTTGTATCTTTTCAAGAAATCATTTATTGTTCGTAATGGTATTAATTATGTGACTTCAATTATTTAATCAAACAGTCAATGCCTTCAATGTAAACACTTTTAAAATTGCATGTGGGAAACCTCTTTGTTGTTTAAGTGAAGGAGAAATAAATCTTTCTTTAATGACTCACATGAGCTGAGCCTCAAGGGGCTGTTCCCGTCCATCAACGCTGCACCTTGTAGAATCTGCTGCTTGGCACAGGAGAGCAATAGCTGATGTAACCTGACAAGCAGCAATCTACAAACACCAATCTTGGGGTAGAATCAGGACCCTAATTTGAATTTTAGTATTAACCTAACAGAAGATTAAAGAAACACGGACAAGGCAGGCTGCCCAGAATCCAGGGAAGCTTTTGAGTTACTTTTGCAAAACCCGTGACTAGTTTTCAGACTGAAACCAGGACACCTCTATCCTCCAAAATATTCTGATTGTTCTTTCCCTGCAGAATGGTTAAGGAGTCAAGACAGATGTTCACAAAAACAAACAAACAACTGAAAAACAGTCCTTATACTTCTATAGGTACGATGCTTCTATAGATGCAGGGCACCTGGATGTGACTGCAAGTAGAGAGCACTTGGGAAAACAGGAAACACTGTCAATGACAAGATCATTTTGTTTGCAAAACAGTTTTGAAATACCACATTGGAGAATTACAACTGGACTCTTCAAGAACAGTACAGCAGATGCACACCAGGGCAGAACCAGGTTTGTCTTTTCTGTCCCCTTGGTATTTTCAAGGACATTATTGTTCTCTTTAGAGTAAAAAAGGCAAACATCTTTTACACAGTTAAAGACAATTGCATTCAAATTAACTAGAAAGATTTTAAATTGCAAAAGTGGGAACTACATTATGCAATATCCAGTGGAAACTGGCAACAAGCGGAACTTATTCTGACCTAGGAAGGTATAACCCACTGAATGTAGCACTATGCTGCATAAGCAGGCACACTGCCTCAGAGGAGTCCTTACATTAATTTATTTTGTTTCCTGGCTCAGCATATGTAATTATGGTGGATGAAAATGACAGTTTGCACAAAGTATCCCTCCAAATCAAATTCTGTCAGCAAACTCTGCAGACCAAAGATACTGATGGCAACTCATGCACCGTCTGGATGTAAGTCACACTATTTAATTCAGCCGCTGTGAAACTCTTCAGATCAGAACTGGAAAACATACTAGCATTGGGAGAAAATGAATGGATAGACAGAGTTATCTTCACACTCCTTAGTAGAGAGACATAACAATATGATTTATCAGTCTTATCACCTTTCTAAAATAGGATTTGACAGTCTCATCACTGTTTAAAAACTACTAATGAACTAACGCAGATATCATAGTGTCTTGAGCCTGCTTCTAGCAGCATTTGTGGGTAAACTGGAGATAGAAAATGTCTCAATCTATGCACAGGAATGACAAGTGATTTAGGGTTAGAGGAAAATGTGAGGCAGTGATGTGTTTCATGTTCTTCACTGAGGAGAAGAATGGGACTATAACCTTTATGTCTGACCACATGGAGAAGAAAAATTTTGGTCTAAAAAGCCAGGGATGATGCATCAACAGTCCCTATGGAATAATTCTGGTGGAAAGCACTGAACCTCACCATATGTCTAATGCAAAGTCTTATGGTAAAAGATATGCAGCATAACAGAGGAGAACAATGATCCGTCAGTGGTACTCTTCCTTATCCACTAATCCTTGCCTTTAAACTTGTTGAGGAGATAGTGAACTTCATTTTGCTACAGCTCACACGGTAATGGTCTGTTCTGAAGTCTGTGTTTCCTTTATTCTGTACAGCCACTAATGGGTGCTTAGTATTTCCCAGTCTGCTGCAGCTGAGTGATATATTTATAGACAGTGCAGTTTCAGGTGTAGTTTAGAGTAAGAAACATGAAGGCAGTGACATTTGAAACCTAAATTGGCATGGAGTTGGTTCTACTTGACTCAAACTGTCAATCACATCCCATCCCAGACCTTTCAATATTATCCTTAGTAGTTCATTAGCAGTAAACCCGGAAAACCTTTCAGCTCTCAGGATGTCTGCCAGTCACAGAGCCTCCTGAGCTGCACATACTTGTTAGCACCTTGCTCAAATAGAAGATGCTCTGTCCTGCTGCCAGCAATGCCATTGCTCTGCTGTACACCCAGCATGCCTGGACAGCAGCGAAGCTCTGAAATTTTATTGGCAATTTGGTGGCATGACTGTATCCATGAGCAGCCTGAACACAAAATCATCCAATCTGCTCCCCGAATAATGCAGTTTGGCCAGTCAAACAGGTCTCATTCCTTCTCTTTCTTTCACCTCTGTTAGGACTCCCAATGGGTTAGGGAGGCTAAAAGAGGTTTTACAGAGACAAGAACTAAAGAAACTTGTAGCTGCTACTGCCTGTGAAGACGCTGAGCATTTCCTCACTTGGTTTGCCTTTAGTCAATACACTCTCTGCCTCAGGCATGGGGACAGATACAGATGTTGGCCTGATAGTAGCAGACACAGCATCTGAGAGTGGATTAGAGTCAAGGAGAAAGTGATACTGGTGGCTTCTTCAGAACATAAGCAGTTCCCCTGTACCACTTAAGCCCTTATCAGATTCCAGTGCCTTCTCTATGCCTTTGACCTTAAGCCCCAATGAGATAAAGTCCAATGACTGTCTCCACGGCTAAGCAAGATATTTACCTGTTATGCTACACATGCAGTGCGTTTGCGCTCTCTGGAGTTCAGAACGATTATACAAATGCTAATAATCAATTAAAGTCACACAACTTCTGAGATTAGGAAGTGTTATTATCTTCATTTCACAGATAATAGGAGAAAGCCTGTGAAAGGTTAAGTGATTTTTCCCAGAGGTCACTCAGGTTGTGATACACAAAGGGCTCCCCAGTATCGAGGCCATTCATAAAGACTCCTACGCTGAAGTGTTAAGGCCTGGAAAAAAACTGATCAAGAGTCAAACTGAACTTTTAATATGCTGAGCACCTAGCTATAAGTCAGAAGATTAATGCTGACTTAGCTATCTCCAACACGTTTAGTATTATTTCATAGTCTAACACTGATGACGAGTGTCTGAAACTTCTGTTTTTCCATCCTCTTACTTTTTGGCTACATTAAAATCTCCTTACACCTGGTTAAACTGGCAAATATCCGCTTAAACACCTGTGTTCCTGATACATCTATTAATATCACAGCATGCAGCACATGCCAGGTGCATTACTTCAAGAGGCTTGAGATAGGGATTCAGTCTAAAATGATGCTGGTCTTATTAAGAACCATGTTTTCCTCTTTCTCTCTGTGTTCCTCTAATCTTCTTACAAGGCAAACAAGCCAGGTGTTTTCTGAGTACTTTTGAGAATTCTGTGCTTTGGATTCAGCTCCAGATATTTACACGCTGGCTTTTGTGGAATTACCATATTGTCTGTGTGGTGCATCGCTTCAGAGGGCCAAAATACTTCTCTCTCCCCCTTTCACTTACCCCAGAGGGTAATAAAGACTTTTTGGGGGTTAATGAGTCATTTCAAGCACCCTCTGAAACTGGCAGTGTAGCCATTTAATACCTCTCAGTTACACCTTAAAACAAGAAAATCTTTTCATTGTATACAGTCTGCCCCTTCACGTAAAGGCTATTTAATTTTAAGGAGAATATACAAAGAATTTGAGGTGGGAAGGAGGTACACGGAAAACAAAGCTTATGCGAATAATCTGTCCCTTCAGAAAGAAGTTAAAGGCTGTCCAAAAGTTGTGTGAATGCACTGCTAAGTCTCTCATTTTAGAAACATTGTTGGATAACACGAGCAGATTCCAGGCTAATACAGCTGCACACACATCTATCGCACAGCGGCCAATTCCTGGTGAATTCTGCAATATAGTGACAGTAATGGAAAGCAAAATGATCTCTAAATAATGGTTTAAGATGGCTGCTTGATAAAGGGCACCGCAATAATTATGATCAATGGAGCATGGATTCAATATATATTGCCCATTTAGATGCACCAGATTAGTTTAACAGCTTTCTTTAATGTTCTGAGTATTTCGTGTGTGTGTGTGTCTACATGTACGTGTGCATGTGTATATGAGAGGGAAAGAACTGCACATTTTGGTATATTCCTCATTACTTAGTATTTATCAGTGCAGGTGAGCATTGTGCTGCATGGGGAAAGTGAAATGTAAAAGATTAGCCATTGCAAAGACAAAGCTTAAAGCAATATTTTTTATTTTATTGGGGTTTATAACAGTTCTATACTTAGTGCCAATGTCTGGAGAAAGTTTTTATATCTTAAAAAAAAACACAAACACACAGAAGCAAATAGAAAACTAAGCATTTGAGCTGAATGCTTCTTGGTTTCTCCAGTCATAGTGAAACACAATGAAGCCTTGAGCAGAAACAGAGGCAGTGATGGGTTTGAGTTGTTTCAGGAGGATCTAGAGATGCCTTGCAGGCTTCCACATTTCTGGTTTTCTACTCAGGATGGGAAGCAAATACAAGTTTTGGAAGTAAAACTTAGTGTTAACTTTCAAACACCCAGAAGGAGTGGTTGAATAATTACCTCTAAGACAACTCCATTGATAAAATGTTTCTCCCACTGAATTTCCCTGGAAGGTCATCGGTTGGCTCCAGCATTACACGGAGCTGAGAGCTGGGCTGTGTCATGAGGCTATATAGTATGCTTTGGTCAAACAAGCAACCTCATTTACATAGACCTGATGCACGAGTCCTTTCTGCTCCTTGCTGGCCGTATTAGCACATCATGAATGTCTCTAGGATTCTAAAAAGATGCAGAACGTAATTATTCCAAATTTAGCCTGAGAAATGGAGTCATACATGGGATGACATTTTTCCCAGAGACACCAAGGCACTGGCTGAGATGGGAACAGATGGATGAGTTCCCACTCTCAGTCTCATGCCTAACCACTTGTGAATGCTGCCTCTTATTATGCAATGAAATAACTAGCAGTTGAGGTTTTGCTTCAAACTGAGAGAGGACATAATTTTTGTGTTATAGCTTCGACAAATTTAGGACTGTATTTTGGCAGGACACTGAGGGGCAATCACAACCTTCACAGACAGGTTTTGTCCTTATCAACTAGAGAAGCAGGGATATTTTTTAATTGCACAGTTAATGTACAATCTCAATAGAAAGGCTGCTATCTGTATATATAATAATAATAATAATGACAATAATGATGATGATAGCAATAATAATAATAATGATAATAATAATGACAATAGTAATTTGGAGATGTTTTTTGTTTTCTCTGTGCATTTTTTTTTTTCCACTTGTTTATATTATATAAAAAAATGTTGCATCAAACTTTGAGTGGTTCCCTAAGATGTCAATCTTGGAGAGAATTTCTACTTTTTTTTTTTTCCCCCATATATTACAATGTATACAATGGGAAACCCCATGAGCTGTCACTGAGCAAGTGAGGGATGTGTTACAGTGATGTGCACTGCAGCTGAAATCATCCCCACGATCTGCTGCTGACTAGGAAAAGTGATCCTGCAGGGGTGGTAAAATGCACTGAGTCCTGCCCTGAAGATGATGCAATTCTTCATGCAGGTCAGTTCCAGAATCATGACATAATGATTTAATTTCAAAGCCACCACAGGACAAAATTTTCATGTAACCTGCCACTGTATTTAGGGAATGCAGTGAGGCACAGGCTTCTTAAGGCACTCACTCCAAAATTGTGGGCAAACTACATGAATATTAAATTCAGGGCTTAAACTGCAGCACCACACACTGGCTCTGCTTCATGAAAAACAAGGGTGATTTGTGAAACGATAGTAATGTGTGATATACAAATATTTTGGGTGAAATATATAATCAGTTAATTGGTTTATTAAATTATAAAACCTTTGTTTGCTTGAAAGAGCAATAAAACTAACTGACAAAATGAATATTCGCCCCTTTGAAGACTTCTTACATTAATTATGTTTATGCATCACTTGCAGCAGTAATGTTAGACAAAGGAAGCTTTATCTTTATATGCCATAGCTACATTGTATTGTGGTACAAATGATGGCACCGACTTTGTGTCTACATAATTACTGAAATCTTATCCCTTTTGTGTTTGCACATCATTTTCAGTTTTTTGGAATAGTTAAACTCCATTTTACTTTTTAATAACATTTTAGAAATCATTCTGATTCAGGTAAACAGAATTTGATTGCTTTGATGGATTGAAAATGGTTAGCTCAGCCAGAGCTTATTTGATTTGTTTCTTCAGGGATTACAAAGAATAGGATTTTATCTATGAACTGACAAAAGAGGCAATCTCTGCATTTTTGCCTATGAAATAGCAGATCCACTAAGCCATTGCTCCTTCACATAGTGAATGTATTAGTCACGGGGTTGCTTTTTATTCATTTTCAAAGTTTTATTCCACACTGTATGGGGTGTCAAGCTTCTTTGTTCTTAAAAAAAATTAATCTGAAAAAATAATACTGTCAAATGGAGTTTGGGGAGATTCAGTAGCCCATTAGATTTAAAGCAGATTTGAAAAACAAACAAACTCTTTCTCACCAGTAATGGACATCTTAGACAAATGCTCTTCAGCTAATGCAATGGATTTAAAAGCCTGAAGTACCTAAATGCTAATTCCCTGCTAGAGTTCAGGCTGAGACTTCTCCTGTGGGTTTCCTGGGAGCTCAGTCCCTGACCCAGCCAGATTACATGGTTTTCCTGGTGCCACTCCTCATTTCATCCTGTGTGACATGACATTTGTAGAGCAGACAGAGTCAATAAAATGTCAATATACAGTATAGAGATGATACAAGACACCCCAAATAAGATATTTGCAATTGTTCTTACACTGGCCAGCACATTTGCTGAGCCCTCTTCAGAGATGCTGCCCACCACCAGGAGTTTGGTCCCAATGGGTTTGTTTCCTGGGTGAATAGATTGTCGCACGATCCTTAGAAAAACAGTGAAAAATTTTTCAGTGAATTCATAACTTACAAGCCCAGTGTTCCTCTCACACTGTCTCTGGAAACAAACAAACAAACAAAAAAACAAACACAAAAGAAAACAAAACAAAACTGAAATCCTGAAATGGAAAGTAAGCTGGTCCTTACTCACAGAATCTGCAACTGAGAATTGGATAATGTGCATTAAACACATGTCCAATAAGCTTTTTTATTATTATTATTTTATTTTAATATATATATATATAACTATTTTTTATTTCTGACAGTTTCTGGATTTCAACCCCATGCTCTGGCTATTATAGAACAATGTGATTTCCTGCCTGTGCTTTAAAACACAATTAAATTTGATGCCATATGCAGTCTACTCTCAAGAAGGTCCATTATCAGGAACAACTGAATTTATGTTTATGGATAGACAATGATGGGAAATGTAACGCGGTCTGCCTCTGCATCATCCCCATTACACTTGAGGTTTTAGATTTGCTCCATGAAATTTAACAGGTGGTTTTCACATGCCTCAGATTAGAAGATCAGCTGGTGGAAGTTAGGGTTGTCCCATTTCCTCCTTTGGTTTGCACCACCAAGAATTAGTGCAGCATTGCATTGCCTCTCTTCCCTCCAGTTCAGTGATACAGTAAAAGTTTAGGTAACTTAGGCTCTGGAAGACATCTTTGAGAAACCAATTTTCCAGCCACATTGGCACTGGAAATAGATGATGCTTGAGGGTCCCAGTTCAAAATCATTAAATGTTCTAGCTCCAAACACTACTACTTCTTCTTATACTATTACTACAACTACCACTACTACTACTTGTTATAAGAATACTCATTTTCTTGATTACACAATAGAGAAATGTTTCACGCATCTCATTTCTGTAACGATGTGTGTTTTTATGCTGATCTATAACAACAGAGAAAACACAGAGAAAGGTTCACCAGGAAAGAGTTAAACGTACTCTCCCTTCTAAAAGCAACAGGCTGGATCATGCACTTTCTGGTGTTTTACAAGGCCAGGTGAGCTCATTCATGAACATCAGTCAGCTCCTTGCCAGTGTGCTGAACTCCCTCTGCTATAACCTGAGATTTGAGTTGCATACTTCTTGAGCTTAATCCTGTATTTAATTAAGTGAAGGTCAGGATGAGGGTCAACTAGACTAGTGAACTTAATCCAAGACCCACAGGTTATACAATAGCTGCTTTGGGCAAGTATAGTTGTAGATAGGAATCGAGAGAAGAAAAGACAATATAATTGAACAAGTTATATGATAAAGGAGGAAGCGAAAGAAGGATATTTTTCAGACTGTACGGCACTGGATGCATTTTACAAGAATAGCCACTAGATAGCAGAGTGGGCATGACATTTTTTTGGGCCAAATGCAAGACAAATGATGCCTCAGTCCCAGCAGAGTGTGTGTGGCCATGTTCAGTGGTACCAAAATTTTACACAGCAGAGACGGATTTTTAAGATGCTATTCAAAATATTGCTTCCTGCTGCTTTTATCATAGTTTGAGCATATTTTTTTTCAGCGTGTTGACAGAGGAGCTTGTTTTATGAACAAACAATCAACTCTGACTTTTGTTCCAGAGCAACTTTCCTAATGAGTGAGCAGTTCATTAGCAGAGGGGAGCACCAGGCCAGTGCAGAGCAGTTCTGCCTGCCTGGTGCTTGAGCAGCGTGATTGGGATACTTTGGGTGGTCTGTGAGCCTGGCTGGGCTGGTACTGGGGCCTTTCCTTCCATCACAGCCTCCTGTAGCATGATCAGGATCCTGTCACCAGCACTGACCACTCAACACCCACAGACTGGGCTCTGCTGCTGGGCTTGACTCTAGGTGTCTTCTGAGCAAGCCACTGAGGGGCACAGCTTTCAGATGACTCTTCTTCAGGGGATAATTCACACCTCTAACTCGGCCTTGTTGAGTTTGAAGTTATGCAGCCATGTCTTTGCAAAACCTAAATTACAAATGTCTCTTTTTCAGACAAAGAAAAATAAAATTCAAGCATTTACTGATGGACTCATCCAGTCCCCAGGACAGGGCCTTAGATCTTCAGCAAGGGCTGGAGAACTTCTGTAGGTGGGAACAGAAAAAAAGGCACTCCAGGCATTTACATTGCCCCATGTTTTGCAGCCTCGTGACCTCAAACCCTCCTCTCTAATTCCTATTCAGTATGAGCTGCTTTGGAAAGTCTAGACCTTAATTATTTAAAAACATCACAAGATACCAACAGTAATTGATCATCATTACAGATTCAATTTGTCTGCAATTGTTTTAACTAAATAACAGAGCTGTAGTTCAGTTATAGCAGATGAGGGAAGGAGGGTGGAGACTTAAACAAGGATACACTTTCTAACTCATAGCCTCAAGGAGAAAACAAGATTTTTTCCAGAAAAATTAATGTTTTAAAGTAATTAGCTCCTAGGCTGAGATATTTTCAGCCTGCTGTGAATTTTTATGACAGTGCTACCATTAGACTGCTGAAAATAAGGTTTCCTAGTGTATCTTGCAGAATTTTAACTATGACACACAAGTAATATTGCAGGATGCTAATTATGTATCTGTAGCTATATATACGCATGCACGTGTATATTCCCCAGAAATTGCATCCTGTCTTGCAAGAAGTGAACCTCTTGTGCTCAGCGGAAGAATGAACTACATTGCGCTGCCCAGGTCTTTACTATTTTATCTGTCTAAAAAAAAAAAATGAAAAAGAAAACAACAGTATCCTTATTTCAAGTGTATTGCTTAGTGGATACAGAACTTGGTGGATCTCAGGGAATTATTTTTCAATGACAGCTCATTGGTTGACTCTGGATGAGGCATATTTCCTAGCTAAACCTTATCCTTCTGGTTTGCAAACTGAGGAGTATTTTGCAAAATTCATTTGCAAAATACTTGAAAAAAAAAAAAAAGAAAAAAGAAAAGAAAGAATAAGAACTAATACTCTTATTTGATGTGAATCTTGTAATTCTATCTAACAACAACAACAACAAAATATTCTGTCCCATTGGACTCTTTCAGACACTCGCAGCACTCAGTACTGAACCATGTCCACCTTGTGCAGAAATGCCAGGCCTCTCAAGGTGATCCCCTTCTGCAATTCTCTGCCAGAAGCTCACCGTGGCCCATACAGGGATCAGTCACAGCGGGGTCATCCTCCTAGAACAGCTTTAACACCACCCACACCCACCAGTTCACATGCAGTACCAGGTTGTCAGTGACACCGAGCATCTCCAGCCTAAACGAGAGAAGCGTAAGGAGGAAATAATGCTGTCCTGCCCGTGTAATTAGAGAAGCCGACGCGTGAATCATTGTTATAACGAGTTTAATTATAAACATGATTAAATAGGCAATTAGTGCATATTCTGCCCCAGATAAACAAAATTAAATTCCTGCAATATTAACATCTTCCACAAGGTTTATTATTAGATTACTGTAAGTCATGTGGTACAGGGATGTGTTCGTGTCCTATATTTGTTGTGAACAAACACCACCTTTTATTTCTGCTTAAGCAGATGCAGAGGTCAAAATTTTCTGCTCCTCTAAAGCTCTGGGATCTCTCAAAAACAGCATGCCATGCATTTATAAAAATATATCCTGTAAAGTGCAGACCTTCCACGTTCAGCTGGCGACAGCTCATCCCAGACAGGACTGGCAATGCAGGGATCCAGAAAATGGCAGCAATACAGGGATCCAAAGTGAGTGCTCAAAATAAGGTTACGGCAGGGGCAAAGCTCTGGGGAAAAAGTGCCTTGGAGCTAGGGATGGAACAACTCAATTACAAGGAAAATGCATAGGATTTTCTATTTCCTATTTCTAAAGGCTTTTTAGCAGGTGTATTTTACTTCCTGACACATGGATCTCCAGTGACAGCCTACAAAGAAAGGCAGTCATGCCTTCAATATACAGGCTGTCTTTTTTTGCATGGAGCTCCAGAGAACTGTATAAATATCAAATAGGCATAAGCAGCCTTTTCAGTTCAGTGACAAGTAATTTGGGTGGTGTCCTGTCTAAGGACACAGAAAATACTGAATGTCCATGTCTCCAGAAATCAGGCCCTTGAGAGAAGCCTCAGGTTAGAAATACCAACTCAGGAGGTGGTTTCAGCAAACACTGGAGCTCTGATTTTCAAATGAAGAAACTGGAAATGAGAAACTGGTGGAAACTGTTTATGAACTCCAAAACTATTTAAGATTTGTTTGCAGCATAGTCCCTGTCAGCATGGGAAAAGTCAAAGTCAAGACAGTGACTTGAGCACAGAATTTATGCTTTCACAAGCATGTAATGAATTTGGAGATCCACACATTTTCCCATGCATCCTAGCCAACTGGGTTGTGATTCTTCACCAGTCACTTATCTAAAGGTCTTCAATATATGTGTAACAGAGCTACAAGTATTCTTTATTTGTCCTCTCTCAGGCCCACATCATCTTTACTTGAGAAGCTCCTGGGGCAATTGACAAAAGAGAGTTAGCTGCTATGGTAGCATTTAGCTGCAGTACGCATCAGTTGCCATTACTTCTGTCTGTTGAGATAACCTGGACACTCTCTTTTAATTCCTTATTATTGGTCTGTGAATCCAGAATGGATCCAAAACACACTGATATACAAGCCATATGCATAAACCGCTTTCAGTGGAAATTTCAATTTGGATAAGAAACTGCCACAAGTAGTTTAGCTCTGCGCTTCCACACTCTTTCATGAATTAGGCAATCTTCACCTTTACAGCATGGCATTCACATCTTGTAGGATACATAATGATGTTCAAACCATAAAATGTGTGTGTCTCTACCTACAGCTGTTAGTAATGCTGTAGTGTGTAAATTCTATGGTGGAAGATATAGATAGGTAAACTCCAGCTTTTCCCCAAATAAAAACAGGGTCCAGGTGCAACTTTGCTGATGAATGGAGCAGATCAGTTGCAGCACAGAAGGCTTGGACTGTGACTTGAGTGTCAACAGCAGCATGGAGATCTGTGCTAGCCACTTGGGATGAAGGTGCTCCGTATCCCGACCGTCACTGATCAGTTCAAAGTGTCGGCAGTCAGACAGGAGGGAGATGTCTCGTGGCACCAGCACTGGGTGACTCCAGCATGAGCTGAAGGCTGATGGAGGTATTAGCATATTATCCTGACCTGCTGTACGGTGTCAGGATGAACTAGTGGCCTTGCTGACTGCTCCTGGCATTGAAACAAATGACATTTATTTGTTGCACAGTTCTGCGTCAGATATACGTTAATATTTATACCACTTAGAAATGGTTGCAAGCTTGGGCACATATTATTTTGTGAAAAGAAGTAGGTGACATATTGAGATATGCCTCCCAGATGTAGGAGACAGACAAGCACAGCCCTAACACATTAGAAAACCTGCCTTCTCTAGGAACCACTTATGCTTAGTGGGCCCTTTATCACATTGTCAAAATCAGCACCAGCTTGAGCTTTCTGATATCAATATAACGCTCACTTGTCTTGGGTCAACATTGCCTATTAAAAAGCAGGCAGGAATTTCAGAATTCCCTGAGACAAGCACACTGAAAAGCCAACTGAAGCCAAAATATGCTTTTCCTCGAAACTAACAGGTGTATTTTACTTTCTCTGATTTCTAATTGAACTTCATGACATTCTAGCCCATGCTCTGCAGTGTATTTTGGAAAACAATAAATCCTAGTAACATGAGACTTTGCTACAGTATTTCACTTTTAAATCTTTGCTGAGATTCGGGAAGAGCATACCAGGGTTTGTGTGATGAATTATGGGGTGTGTGGATTAATGATTTTCCCCCTTAGCTTTTTCCATCACAAAATCAGCACACAGTGAAAAATCTCTGATGTCAGATTCCTGGTGTGTCTGCATTTGAGTGGTTTAGGGCCAAATGCATTTCAAATGCATTTTAATCTTTTTCTGAAGGTAAACAATTGTTTTCAAGTATAGAACATTGCTCTTTTATTTTATAGGCCAATCAATATCTGCTTTTCTTCAAAATGTGATTTGCTAATAGTGTGATTTCTCTTCAAAGTAAATATTTCTAATAGAGAAATAATTTCAATTTAATTTCAAAAGCAAAACTAATGGTTTTTTTTTGTTGTTGTTGTAAAATTTATAATTTAAAACTATATTTCTAATTTCATACACAATTTTTGAAAAGCAAAATTATTCTTGGAAGCTTTTTTTTTCATTAAAGACAGTCGTTTTTACTGGAAATGTTTAAAAAGAAAAACACTTGAAAAAAATTACACTGAAAGCTTTGTGTTTAACATCACATTTTTGTTTGATACTCAAATAATTATCTGTTTATTTACTACATTTTTGCTACCGTGACTTCCTGAAAGCAATCAGGATTTCTGATACAATCAGTAATTCAGTATTCAGGAAGTTCTAGAAATTGTCTGAAATGACAGGTTAATATGAAACTTTTGAGGGAAAAAAAAAAAAAAAAAAAAAGATGTGAAGTTTCAAAACCTCGTATATATTCTTAAAGGCCTTCTGAGTCATTTTTATATGATGGTGGGCGAAACATCATTGAGGTCTTAATCTAATAAAAGCATAATGAGACAGCAGAGAGTTACCGAGACTTTGCATTAACAGTGATTAAAAACTGTGAAATTGTATTTAATAGTTTATACACCAAATTTTAACTATAAGATCATGAACAATACTTCTTTTTGATTATTTTTTTCCAATTTAACATCACTGTTCTTCAAGGACTGGAGAAGCATAACTCTAATGATTTTCCTCTTTATTTCTGAGAATATGATTACACTGTTGTAAGAAAATGTCCTAAATGAATGTAACTCTTTCTGCCACAGACTTTAAACAATGTCCAAACTTTTTACCCCAAGTTGACCTGCAAGTTCAACTGCAAGCTCTTATTCTGTTAAAAGCTTTTATGATGTCTAGAATAGTGCTAATAATAATAAATTGGGTTTGTTTTACCCTAAGCGCTCTTGGTCCTTCAAGTTCAGCCATTAATATGGGACCTCAATCATAGCAGGTATAAAAATACGTAATATTACTGGGAAAACAGCTTGAGTTCTTTCTAAACCTGTACCCCATATCCTAGTTTCACATACTAAATGACATTTGAACTAAATATTAGGATACATATGAAAACTTCAATTTTGCCTTTATTCTTATAAGTTACACAAAAAGTGCCTTCCACCTGAATGGCCCAGAAAAGTAGTTGCCAGCTGTAATATAAAGAAGGACAGTATGAAAACTGAGAACTGGTTATGGCAGATACCCTGTCAAAGGAATGATTTATAATCTGGAAATACAAGCAGTAAGAGAGGCCCACCAGCTAGACCTGTATCATCTGAAGCAATCAAACCCCGCAAATATAAAGCAATTTAGCATTACCATTTCCAAGTGCTCCCCACAATGAGGACTCTTGTACGCCAAAGTTTAATATTCAGAGCAGAAACCACAAACTCTAACAGCAGCTCCTGGTCAAGATAGCTAATAAGAGTTCCCAGGCAATGGCACTGTTGTAATAGTATTGCACAAAGCAGCTGGGGATTTACTTGTATGTCAGCTTCTGCATCTGAGAACTAGAAAACGATGGTGGGTCAGACATCCATTTGCTTTATATATTGATATAATTTCATCAGAATTTATGATGTGGGAATTATTGCACTGGCAAGAAATGTAATCTAACCTTCATCTCACACAATGTAGTACAGACATTATGTTTTTGAGAGAAATATACCGACTTGTTGAATCAGATTACTCCAAGTGCATTCCTAATGGATTTCAATATTCCGTTGGATAAGGCAATGCTATTTGTTTTGGTTTTATTAAATTTTTAAAAAAATATATACAGAAGATAAAACCTCTTCTGACACCATATATTCTTTCATTTTTCAAACTATAAACAAACATTTGTTCATTAATTTTAATGCCTAAACTTCTCCCTGGGTAACAGTCACTACATTTATTCAACTATCGCTTTTTCAACTACACACTTCAACTGTATACAGAGTTTTAAGTCTAAGTATTGACAACCAGATACTTCTCTCTTTCTTCTCCTGGACTAGACAGCTTGTCTTTGCATATCTGGGAGGATCGCGTGGTGTAATTATTAGTGCAGGGATAGTTCCAAATGCCAGAGAGTGCCACTTGTAATGTGTGATGTATTTAGGATAGACTTTATTGTGACATTTCTAATATAACAGAACTCCATGAAATTTTATCAAGAGAGAAAAGCTGGAGAAGTCCTGAGACTGCTTAAAATTATGAGTCAATAATGGGGAAAAAGAATAAAAGAATAACAGTAACAAAGATTCATGTGAAACAGGAGAGAGAGAGAAGGGATCTTGAGAGCTTTTCCCCTGAATAGCTCTGAGAAGACCTTTAAAAAATCATGAACAGTAGTCCCTGCCCCACAGCTGGATTATCCCCAAGAATATAATTGCCTTCAGACCCATCCATATCACCAATGTACCCACTATTAAGCCATCTTCTTCCAAGCTCATATTTGCCAATAAAAATTTGCTACTCTGCTGGTGTAGCATCCAGTTTGGTGAAAATCCTGTGCTGCAGCTCTTGAGAGCCCTGAAACACCTCTTGGGCAGGATACCCTCTGAGCAAGTCAGGCCAAGTGGAAAAGGGATGTGCAAGAACAGAGCACCCTGTGCCTGTCAGCTCCCTGCAGCACCCTGCTCATTCCTACAGAAGTCTCACGCAGGCAGGGAGATTCCATGCAAGGGGTGAAGCACCAGGCTGCAAAGTTGGAAATAAAACTTCAGAGAAGTAAAGCAAGGCAAACCACCTCTCTTTGAGGCTGGAGCTTAATCCTTAGCTTTTACTCCATAATTCCTATGCAGAGAGTGAAGGAACAAGGAACAAGGAACCAACACTGAAGGTGGAAGGCAGCAAATGTTCTCCCAGGCAGGATGCTGCCTTCTGGCATGACCTTTCTCCTTCCTCACAGTACAGCACCCACCCTCTGCCTTACTCAGTAGCTGCTGAGCAGAAATGGTTCCTGTTTTATCCCATTTAGAGAGGCCCTCGGTCTTATGGTTCTGCGTCTAGCAGATTATTTTATATTCCTCCTTCATTTTATTGACCTTTCCTCCTGGTGTTATGGTCAGACAGGCCAGAATATGTCAGTATATCAATAGAAATGCAAACTACTGTGTGTAGTACACAAACATTGACATTAGGAATGGGGAGAGTGAATTAATACCTCCACGCACTGTTGGTTCCAGGGTCCTCAGTCACTGTCTGGGCAGTTCCATAAACAAACACGTGAAGAAGAAACAAGACATTCAGACTAATCCTTCTCCCTTACTGTTATTAATACTTGTGTGCAATTAGAATCAGAAGACAAACAGTAGACAATCCACCCAGACTTACCAGTGCAGGGTGCTGGAAGGTTAGTTTAGTCAGAAAGCATTCTCTTTGTAAAAAAAGCTTCATATTTTTATGGTCTGTTCAAGCCAAAGTTAGTTGAACATTGACACTGGGCTATTTTTTAAGGGTCAGACCACATAAAATATTGTAATGTCAGAACATTCATTGGAGTGCTTCTGAAATATTCTCCTGCTGAGGTCAGAACGCTGCTATTCTCAAATTTGACTGCATTCACCGAGCTGATAGTGCCAGGGTTGATCTGGTGATCAGGATCTCCACACTGAGGAACTTGTGAGATGCAGTGCTCACCACTGCACAAGCATGAAAGAGAAATCAGATCACAGAGATGCTTGTTTTGCTTGTTTTTCTTTGAAATGAAACCTTCAATAACGAAGACTCAACAATCTCCCCAGGCATTTCAATGTATTCCTAGCATAGTTTTCCTAATAAAGACAGACATACAGCTACACATTAAGTCCATTCTTTCTTGATCCAGCATGGCCACGGAGAACACATGCTTCCTCTAGAGCTTAATTCCTTTTGCTGTACAGATTGTACTTGCCAGCATGTAGGTATGCAACAAGGTAGGAGTAAATTAGTGTCACTTATTATTGAGATTGCTGTCATGCCCCAAAGTGATTGGTGTTTTGAAATGGGTGTATGGAAGAAACAGTTTTTCACTGCAATGCTTAGGAAAGGCACATGTCAGTGATTTCTTCTGGCTAGCCTCATACAGTATGACCACTCTGTTGTCACTGCAGGGTACTGCCAAAATGTCTGAAATAGCTTTAAATGAGCTCCTGGTTGCAGTGTCGTGGATATTCTTCCATCTTCTATGGGTTATGGGCTATGCTGAGCTACTTGCTGCTATTGTGGCACTACCAGCGATCCCTAGAACAACCACCAGCTCTGGCTCTGTACAGAACAACCTTTTGTCTTAGCTTCTAAAAGAGAGCACATAGAAGGCACACGTGAGCACTCCAGGTTTAGGGTTTTCACTGAACAGACATTCTATGCTAATGGATGAGAAGAATGCATTCAGTTAGTGCTTTGCCATTATTAAGTGGCAAAGACCTTGTTACAGAGGCAGAAGATGAGATGGGAGATGCTTATAAGCACATCATTCCCTGGGCACAGGTGGGAGTGAATAAATGCATTGTGTCTCTTGAGATGGTCATCACTGTTTCATTCACCTACTCATTTATTGTCATTTGATGTTCATTGGAAAGAGGCATTATTTAATGATGCAGAAACTATTGTAACACACTGAACTCTTCTAATGTTTGGCTGAGTAATTTATTGTTTTCTTCACCACCTAGTCTCCTCATTTTTGCACTTGAAATACCTATGCCTAGCAAATATCACCACCCAGTACTAACACAGTCCTGTTTTGAGAAGATTTTCCCTGAGAGGGGGGAAGCTCTGGGTTATGAAGCTCACAGCCTAAATCATGGCTAGTATTAAATACTGCACACGGAAAATGTTTCAGCCCCAAATTAAGGCAAAAAATAACAGTTGAGTTTGAGAGTGCAGTCATGTGAGTGCATCTATCTGTGTTTTATAGAGAAAACATTGAGGTATTACCTAACAGCAGTCATTTCAAAGCAGTGTAGTGAAGCCTGAAGGAGCACTATTTTAAAACAAATCAGTCAGCATTTTATTGGTGTCGGCCCAGCTTTGTACTAAACACTCAGATTAATGTTAAATCACAGCTCAGGAATTATTCATGAGATCTCATACAATGTAATTGCTGATTTTGGCATCAATAGTCTGTATCCCTTTATTTCCTAGATTAGCTTCCCTTCCTGAACTACTATATGTCATGCTAGAGACAATGATTTCATATGACATATTTAGGAAAGAAGGACCCACCTATTTTACATAAAACAACGTCTGAGGAATGCACCCTTACCGCCGATATGCCCGTCTGTGCTGACACGTTGCTGAGAGAGGCAGAGCCTGCTGAGATAGCAGAGAGCACAGCACTGGATGTCTCCTTTCAAACTGTTGACTGAATGGTTAGTTTTATTCCAAATCTTTATAAAAACTAATGAAATTACCCTTCACCTATCGTTGAGGATTAGCATTAATTCTCAGAACAAACTGCATGACTACTAATCTCTTAATGTCCCTTAAGATATGTACAAAATGAAACTTATAAATAATAAATGAATTCCAACATTTTCGAGAAATACCAAGTCATCCCATTCCTTCCCTCTCTCCCTCTCCGTGAGTGTCATGTGCTCTCATGTGAGGTTGGGGTGATGCAGGGAGTTGGAGCAGAGTGACTTCGAACATGGCAATCACCGCTCCATGCTTTGGGTCTCCACCAGCTTTGCCTCTAAAAATATCACCCTTTCTTTGTATTTGACAGCAGCAAATTTAGATCTAAATATCTCCAACCTCTGCCCTCTGAGTTGAAGAGAAGCTATTAACATTTGTCAGAATTCACTGCATGTACTACAAGCAAAAGCATTTCCCACCTCAGAAATCCAACTGATGTTCTCTTAGTTGGAATGCAAAACCAGTATTTTTCTAAATGGTGATACTGGAAGGATTAGTCACTCTGATTTGAGAGACCCATGCTTGCATACTTGAAGATTTTGGTATCTACTTTTAAAGATGTGCTTTTTTAGACTGTAGAAAATTACAGACTTTGAATTTAATAGTTAAAATTTCCCAGGAGAGCTGGTCTCTGACCTTCATGCCCTGGGGTGTTTGTTTGCTTACCAAGCACACCTGAAGTATATTTTATCTCACTTGCACATATTTTAGAGTACAGCAGACAGAAGATATATACATATATATTTTTCCTTACATAAATAACTATTTCTGAAAAAGTGTGGCAGCATCACCTTGAACTGATCGTAATGATACATTTTGAGACAGACCTGGATCTGTTGAAATTTGCTCATGTTTTCAAGCCCCTGTCATTGCAGGCCTGACACAGTCTGTCCAAGGGTTCTTCCCAGGTCATTCTTTAGATTTGCATTTTCTCTATTGTTAAGAAGTCTTCATGTGAAGAAATGTTTCAGGACAAAGATTTTGAGCTCCTCAAGGACTGAGTCACAGAAGACTAAGATTCAAAACCAGAAAGATCCTTCATCACCAAATTGCCTAAAATACATGCACTTGAATTTTTAATCACTGAGCCTTCACAGGAAACTTGGCCACACAGAGTAGGCATTTAGGCTTTTTATCCAAAGCATAAACAAAATCACATTCTTTGTGCTGGGAACACACAAACACAGCAAGCCAAGTGACAAGCCTCCAAAGTTGGAAGAAAAAGCCCAATTTTTTCCTAAATCTTCCCCATGGCAAGGGAGAAGGACACTTTGCCATGGCTGTCAGAGAAAGGGATACCACCACCACCTTATCTTGAGACTGCTCTGAGCAGGTAAGAGTAGACTGTCCTTATCCTCTTGCTCTTTCCAAAATCATCAGCACTGACTAGGTTTGTATGGACGTGGCCTGATATTTATGTCTACTAGATCTATTCTGTTAGGTGACAAAGGTGAAGAATCACCTATCCTGTGGATCCCAGCTGGGCATTAGCCAAGGACCGGCAGAAATCAGCATTACATGTGTGTAGTAAAGCAGATTTTTTTGAACATAGGCAGTTAACTTTGTATTGACACCCATAGGAGTTGACATTACTTGAAAGTCAGGCAAAGTGGTCAATGATGACAGAAGACTGTTCCCTCAAGAAAATGTTGTCCCCTTGATTCAGCAAACAAAAGAGTGGGATTAGAAAACCATAATGTTGCTGTTGTTCAAAAGATCCTACCCCAAAATCTTATTTACTTTCAGGTGTGTTTGGACACATATTCAGGTGCTGGAAGCCTAAAACCCTGCTGAGTAGGGTTTGTAGGAATGGTTATAACAGAATTATATTTATTCATGGTAAAAGAGAATACTTAGTGGATAACATTGTATGCTTATAGAAAGTACATATATGAGAAAGGTATGAAACATCTTTAAAAAATACTTCCAAAGCAATCATTACTATTTGAAAGCCAAATAGTGATTTTGTTGAAATAAAACAGACCTATTTCTGAAAGTCATAAGACTCCTGTAGGCTTCAAGTGGAGTTTTAAGGACTCAGAACCCAGAAAAACATCTTTTATTTCTATGCTCATAATTTTACATTGGCCAAATGTAGAATTTTCTAACTTTATAAAAAATGCGTAAATTAATAATACAAAATAAAAATAGTATGACACAAAGTACCTCAAGGCTGAGATACCATGTGCCTAATTCCAACCCAATTTTCATGGCTGTGTTATCTGAGCCCACATGTTTATAATGGAATTGCTGACAACCCTTTTTTGCAGAGAGACCCTCATACTATAAGACCAACATAAATATAGCTGGACAAATTTAGTATGCAAGAATACAAACATTAATAAAGATTTTGATACACAGAATATAGAAATGACAACATACTTTTGACTCTGTACAAAGACATGCATTCATCTGTAAATGATTACATTTCTATCTGTGGCAGAATAGTAGTGTGGGGCATATGAATCTCACCTTCAAAAGATATTCTTTCGTTCTACAAAAATAAAACCCGGCAAGTACAGGGAACTTCAATCAATGTCTTATATTCGAAAACTATGACACTGTCAAACTGGTGTCATTAAAGCTAACTAACCATATTAAACGAATATTAAAATATAGGTTTCTTTGCATAATATAATGAGTAAAACTGCTTTTAAGTTTTTCCCTACGCTTTGAGGTGTAGGTGGCATTTTCATTCCAAAACTTTGAAGTCAGAACAAAATGTACAGGTAGAGGGTACTAGATCAAATAATAATCAACTTCAAAAAGCATTTTGGCTGTTAGATGTCCCAAGGCTAATTTCCTCTAGACATTTTAAATGTAAATGTCTAAACTCATTTAAAAATTGTAAATTGGTCTAGGTTCAATCAAAAACCATCCTGACACAGAACAGGGAGACTGGGCTAATTGTCATTTGTTTGTCAAATGAATTCCATTTGGAAAGCAATGAAACCTCCAAGCTAATTCTTTTAAGGTGAGCTGGTAGTTGTATTATCAGTTAAATGCAGTAAAATGGATAATCACATGATGATAATGAAAACTGAACCTATGTTAGCACTCAGGCTTAGTCTGCCACAGGGCATATAGTGATGGAACTTAAGTACTGTAATGTTCCATTGGGCACAATGGCACCAAGTCTGCTCTTTAGCCTTACAGACACTTTCTTTGCATTTTAAAAAACTTTATCAAAGCACCGTGGCAATGTAGAAAATGTCAAAGTGAAATGCACTGTAGGCAAATTGAGATTTCATTAAGTTTAAATTTATTGCTTTTGACTGATGTATTACCATGCTTGTTAAGAACCAGTAATTTGGAATATCTGCCTGCCTGGTAAAATAGCTTTGTCTCCTTGCGTAATACTTCATATGGACTTTGAAAGACCACAGTAATTCAAAAAAAGTGTGGGTTATTTTATTTTTCTAAAGAACAATTTCAAATATTTTAAGGTCCCTGACCTAGCGGATCAATAGACTTATGCATGGGTCCCAAGTGTGTTCTTGGTGCACTGAGTAGAAAATTACAGCACTAATATATATATATTTTTTTGACTTGGTATAACTTTGCACTCACTGACAACACAACCTTGGGAAGCACTTACCAATTCTACTTGTTGTGCCACTCTCAGAACATTTATATTGTAAATAAATGAAAGTGTTTTTGAGAGATAAGGAATCCAACCAACTAGCTGAAGACTGCATACAGATGCATACATTTTATATAAATATATATACACATGCATAAATTGTGTGCATATGTGAGTTTGTGCATAGGTATATAAACAGACAAAGCAGAGAGACAGCAGCTGTGTCTGTATCATGGCAGAAAACGTGCAGGTATTCTCTGCATTGCCCAGTATATATATATATACACAATACATATGTACTATATATATATATATATATATATAGTTTAGTTTCCAGACTGTATGGCAAAAGCTACAGTTGAGATGTTGACATAAAATCCCTTAATGTACTCTGGTACTTTATTCTCCTTCAGGAAAGGATTGAATCAATAGTGTAGGACTAGCACAATTTCTGACTGATGAGGAAGGTTAGGCCTTCAGGAACAGATTACTGCCCTTTGAGAGAGACATGGATTGAATTTACTATATTCCAGATATACTTATTTACACTAGGTGCCAGGGTTTTATGGCAGAAGTGACAAAGTTTGTGAAACCCAGGAATGCATTATCATGTTATCTGGTGTCTCAGATGGACAGTCAATATGAACAGACTGTAGACACACCTGTCCCAGTATCCAGTTCACCAAGTAATGAAATGGAAACAATAAAAGTCTTTGAACAAACAACAGACATTTGAGTCTTTGGGTTTAAACAAGAGGATTGTAGGACTCAAATGGGTTTCCTCTAGTGCTGCCAAGGCAGCCATATCTGTACTGGAGCCAATGTTGAAAGTCACATAACAAAGCTTGGTTTGTGCCTGCTCATGTGCTCTAATTCCACGAAGTATTGGAAATACATTTTTCTTCTTGGGGTGAGGGTAGAGGGTGAGGGAAAGAAGAGAATCTTTAATTATATTAATTTTAATAATATTTTAAGTGAAACTTTAGACTGAATAATGAAAAAAACTGAGACACGGATTTGGATTAATTTAAGCTACACTTCTTTTTTATCATTTAAAATCAATATGCTGAAGGCTAGGGTACTTTATGTAAATTAAGGCACAATAATTTGCCACTGGAGAGCCTTACTTCCCTCCTCATAGGGAAATAACCTGCTTTCCTCTGTCCCAGTATTCAGGTTTCCTCAGACCTGCAGAATTACCAAAAAACATGGCTGCATCTGTGGAACAATAGCCCAAATTCACCTGAGATACTTTTCATCAGGGCTACTCATCTTCTTTCAAGGGAAAGCTCCAAAGACTTCTCTCTCATCCTCCTCCCCTCGATAATTTGCCTCCTCAGGAGGGCTTTCTGCTCTCAGAGGTGTCCAGCCTGAGCGTGTGGCTCCTGGACCCAGAAGGGGTCCATATCCACCACAAAGTCCTGAGATAAACAGGATCCAACCACAGATTACTTGCCTGAACCCTTACTCAGTTTTAGATAATTCCTCCTAAAACTAAATAATTCTTTGTTTTAACACAAGAATCTCCTTTGAATGAAAAAATGAAAGGGGTCAATGAAAAATCTAGTGGCTTCACAATTTCTGTCAAAATAATATTTCAACAAGGAAAGGATACGTACACACATACACAAATGAGATTAAGAATCATAGAACATACAGAGCATCCTGCTCCCAGTGATTTCAGCACTAACACTGGTTCAGGCTGAAGCTTTACTTCTGAGGAACAGGGACAGTGCCTTCCTATTAAAATAACTGGGAACTTGTCACCTCTATTTCAGGTTGCAAATCTGAAAACCTACTTAAAAATGAATGTTTCCTAGTTTTGCTTTTGCACATTGTACAAAAGCTATATACCAATGTTCAATAAGAAGGGTGCAGAGTCAAAGTAGGAGCTAAAGTAAAACATTTTATTTGATAAAACGTTTTTTTTTTTAATTTTTAATTTTTTTATTTTTTATTTTTGCTTTAAGACACAAATATGCAGCTCCCTTTGAAGTCCAGAAGAGCTATACACTTGAGGGCAGAATTTGGCCCAATGTGATAACACAGGAACTTGCAATCTGAAAAAGAAGTGTATTTATTGCATTTTAAGGAATGTGTGGGTTAACTTAAAATTAGCCAGGAAGGACTAATGCCTCTGAAAAATTCTCCTTCTACACATGCACTTCAGAACACTGTAAGAATTACAAGTAAACCCCACCTTTCTGCTTTCTTTTAAAGCATTGGACAAAATTTGCATTTTGGAGTAAGCCACTAGCTGGAGCTAAAGACCTGTAGAGCAAATTCAAAGGAAAAAAGAAAGGAAGGGTGGAAATCCACAACCCTTATTTCTCTTGAGAAGAAATCCAGACTTTATAAGGCTGGCCTCAGGCCTCGACTGAGTTTTGGATCCTGGCTGTCATCTGTTAGAAGAGTGGATAGGCCAGCTAAAAATAAGAAAACACTTGCATGCCTGAGTTCATGGCTAGCTGAACTAAACTGGAGCAAGAATATTTAATCACAAAATGAACCAAAACACATGTATTAAAAAGAGCTTTTAAAAAGCACGCAAAGGAGCAGTGAAACAATAAAAGAAAGGAAAACCTGAGATATTAAAAAAGTAATTAAAGGCGGAAATTCATTGTTTGATAGTGTTTTGAATTGAAAGGGAATTACCTTAAATATAGAAAGTACCTAACATCTGACACATTTGCTTGTAATTACTGGTATTACAAAGGCTTTTCAACATGTAACAATGTAAACATTACCTAAGAAGATGTTTTCATGCTAGCAGAAGATCTTTTTTTATAGATAAAGATCAATTTACCTGTGGCAATCAAATACTACATAGCAGGTGGGAGTGTAGCACTCCCTGCTTTTGAAGGGTCAAAATAAAAGAGAAAAACACACACAAAATATTTTTCATATGCTCCTAATTAAGCAGTACATGCATGGGATTTGATTGTGGATGTAGTGTGTAGCACTCGGATGTCTGATGAAAACGGCAATCACAATGCATCAATACGGCTGCAAGCAAAATGCAGTGCCAGCCTTCTGAAACCTCACGTGCCAAACGGGATGCAACTGGCCAGCTTTCCTTGTGGGCTTCCATGTAGGAAAAAATTGAATAAAATGCTATTAGGGAGTCAATAAGCATTTCTTAAGTTTCTCTTTGTGCCTTTCCTATACTCAGTTGCTGAAGATATTGAGGTTGGCAGGCAAGGCATTACATCTGGGGAAAGCACATAGAGGCAGAAGATGGATGTTTCCACAAGGGTTACACATGCTATGCTAACATCACATGGCCTTTGGGTACATGGTGGCATCTTGTTTTGAACTATGTATGACTAGCTATTGCCATCCATTTGTTTTTAGAGATCAGTTTCTGTCCCACTGGAGAACTGACCTCAGTAGCTGTGTGTGGAACCTCGCCAGAGACAATTCTCAGCTTTCCCAGAGATATATTTTAAATAGCATTCTGCTAAGGTTATGCCATTCTGAAAACCTTAGATTTTCTTTCTCTTTCCCTAAGGATGAGAGAAAAATCCCAAAAGCTGCAAAAGCACACCTTGAAATTATTGAACTTTGTTTGTTTTACATATGCAAGTATATCATATCTAAGACACTGCGTTCATAACATCTAATTATATTGAATGGAACATATTCATTTAAACACTTTAATATAGAATATAATCATTTTTTAATATACAATCCTTGATGCATAGTGCTCACTACATTAAGCACAAGTAGCTCCTATACCTTAAACTGGATCTTCCCTTTCACTCTTTAAACAGTGCTGTTTTCACAAGTGAACATGAGACTGTCTTTCCTGACTCGGGAGAGGATTTTTTCAAACAATTTCCATTCAACTACTTTCCCAAACCAATAGCCTGCAGACATTGTAAACAACAACATTTTCTCCACACTGACCATTAATCCTTCTCTTTGAATTGTCACAAGAAACTCTGAGTCACCACCTTCAGAATTCTTCCACAGCACTGTGCCAAGTGTATTTACATGTTGCTGCATAGGGTCCAGAGACAAATTGTGTTGTTTCACTGCTCTAGGCAGCATTGCAAATGAAGCTTTTTTATTGACATACCTAAAGATTCAGAAAAGTTTCCTTCTGGATCATCATTTTGTGTCGTCTGTCACTAAGTTCTTAAAGTCAAGACAGAGTAAGACATAAGAAACATGAAGAACTCTGTGTGCATTCATGTATGTTCCACTTAGACTGCTACTTGAAAAACTAGGAAAAAATACAATATTATTGAAATAGTGGCTGTCTTTATTCTACTGCACGCATATTAAAAAACAAAAACAAGCAAGCAAACAAACAAACAAAAACAAAGGAAAAAAAAAAAAAAACACACCACAACGCTGAATTTAGAATGGAGTCTAATTTAGAATGGAGGCCAGACTCAGGCTTATTGGGTCAAAGACTTCTCTAGCAATGACATTTAAAGAGTTGATCTGCAAGCTGAGAAATTTCTATGGAAGGTAATCTGACAGGAAGGAGCCTTGCCTGCAAGAACAAGGAAAACATACAGTGAATCCATTTCCCCCTGCCACCCTCTGTCTTGGATACAATCCCACAGCAATTTCCCATAAAGGAGAGGTGTAATTCCTATATCCTCCTCTCCCTTTGGGAACTTGTCACTCTGATACCATGGCCTTGGGTTTCTTCACAGTATGGATGGGAGGTGCCACAAGAGAAGAAGAGAGTTGTGCTGTATGGAAAAGCAGCATTTCTTGTAGGAAAAGAAGGTGAGGAACAAGCCAGTAAGACTAATGTTTGTTTTGGAGTGGAGAAGCAGCAGAGGATTCAAAGGCACCAAGCCCAGCATGCGAACAAACACTGAAGGTTGGCTGGCTGGGGAGCGCCTCTTGGTAATGCGGTATCGCGTGTATCCGTAAGAACTAGCACCTATCATACAAAGACATTTGAGTCATTTACATAGCTTCATCAGCAGTGTGAAATGGCTCCTTGCGAGTCAGACATTTGGAAACAGATAAAGCCTGTAAAGAATGCTTCTTTTCTCCCTAAGAGATTAATGTAGATGTGAACACATTAGCGCTGTTTAAGGGAGAGTATTCTCTTTGACAGATAACTGGGATTGGGAATATTAGATTACCAAATAATGGACCTTTTAAATTCTGTCATCATTACTTATCAGGTACATTAGTTTAAAACCTGCAATTTTGAACTTAGCATTATTGAGCTTTTGAAAGATTAAATTACTGAGCTTTTGTTTGTGAATGGCTCTGTGAAATTTCCTGAAAAGGATAGTCCTTCTCCTTCATTGTGTAAATGTGAATACCAAATAACATACTTTATTGATATTTACAGACATACAAATGATAGGACTAATGCACCTTAATGTCTGTCTACCTCAGTGAAAAGGCAGAGGGTTGTTAGATAATATGGTGTGCACTGTATCTCTTTTGTAAACCGGTTTGGAAGAGTTTTACCTCCCCCCTTCCCTACCTGAAAACCTTATTCTCACAAGTAGCTCCTCATAGGCAGGCTTGCAGTACAGGCTTTCTTATAAGGGTTGCTTTCTTTTACCCATTAAGTATATCAAAAACAAACAAACAAACAAAAATTTGAGTTACAGAGATAGGCTGCATGTGTAAGTGGGCAACAGAGCCATTCATGTAAACACATTTTTAAAAATTGCTATTTATAAACACAATAGTATTAGATAGGAACGATAAAGCCCCGCATTCAGCAAGTGATCAGACTCAACCAAACGGTTAGGAACAAATTACCCTGCTGTGCTGTTACTGAGTTTCTCTTAGAGGCTTCAGGAACCCAGTGATTCTGTGAGACCTGTTCTAACAGTCCTTGCAAGGTGCTCGACCACTCTGATGATACAGGTACCATCCATACCTTGGACATGATAATCGGTGACCTTCTTCCTTTTTGTTACACTGAACTGTGAGATTGACTCTTCAAGGCAGGTTTTTCAAAGCTGAATAAGAAAGCTGAATACTCTCACAGATCCCTTAGACATGCAATGTGAATTGGGCATTTTTCTTGTACCAACACCTTTGAAAATTCCCACTGAGTTTTTCAAAGTTGTTTGGTGAAAGCACAACTTAATTTTTTTTCTAACTTTTTCAACCTTGTAAGAAGCCAATGAATTAGTGAAACAACAAATATAAACAGTGATAAGCTACAACCATGAAATGCAAAAGGAACATGTTTGTGAGAATATATGTTTGTTTAATGAGGCAGATACATATTATGCTCATAAAACAAAATCAGAGAAAATAAAAGATATACTGTAAATATCCTTGACTCTCCATTAGACCCCAAATGTAGGTACCGCCTATGCCCAAACAACTCTAAACACTTGGAAACAGTTTAAAATATATTTTGTTTTGGTTGTTCAGTTTTTATGTTTTTATTTCTATTTTTTATTTTGTTTTAATTACCATGTTTTTTTTCTTGCCTCTGAGATAAAACCTGTTATATTTGGGAACCAGACTTCAAATAGATGAATGTTCTGTATATGTTAAAAGAAAGAGAATGATTTCAAAAACAAAGTCTAAATCTCTTCTTCTGAATGATGCTTTCTTCCCTCTTCCCAAACAAATGAAGTTTACTTTCAATTCAGATGCATAAAACTGGACATCTATTCAACATATCAACTCAGCTAACAGTCAGGAGCATACTCTAGATACAATATTCATGAATTGCTTATCAGACCAAGTTTAAAAGCCTACCAAACTCTTGTATGTTCTTAGGTGTCTTTGACACAGAGAGAAGCTTCATTGTTACACTTGGGTATTTGTAAGACTTGCAAATTGTCACACAATCATTAAAAAAGCAACCAAGTTACTCAAGAAAAATGAGTTTCATTCTCTCTTTAAATTATACTACTTTCATTAACTCATTGAGACAGGGAAAGATCAAAATAATATACTTTGCACCTATTTTTTAATTTGGAGAAATTATGTTTAATCTCACCTAAATTGTTCCACGTATAATTTGTCACAAACAAAAGACATTACTTTCTATATATGTAAGCTATGCCTGCTATTTACTGGGTTCCTAAACCATTGCCTGTACATGACTCTGTAGTGGTACATTTTAAAAGATAATAAGCACCTGCAAACAAAGGAAAAATAATCATGCCAAAATGAATATACTTGATTTATTAATCCCAAAGTAACAAAGCTCTTGATAAGAAGAGCACCAGATCATGGGGTTCATGGAAACATGAGTGTCTCAGTGTTTTAATATGTTTGTGCAAAATGAAATTAAACAATATAGCTCATTCCAGCCAAGGCTTCCATCTGCTTGTGTATTTGGTGAGCAAAGTGGCTTGGAGACCCATAAATGTTTTTTGTTGCCTTTATAAGCTTTTTTCTATATAGTTTTTTAGTTTACTGTCAAGTTGAAAGCTCATTAGCATTTTAATTTCTAGATCATGATTCTCATTAATTGCCACTGAAAAAAGGCTTAAGTTTTGAGCTGTGTGTAGTGCTGGAGAGCTTGCACGAGTATCAAAACAGGTTCTTTCCACACAGTATGGGAAACTACTCAGTGGCTCAGCCGATTAGTATACTAGACTCTACAGACTCCCCCATATAACTGGTTTCACTTCTCTGGAAGTTCAGGACTTTTTTCACTTCCTGCTAAAGACACAGCTAGAGATGCATCATAAGATCCACAAGATCATAGAGCAGGTAGCTGAAATGTTTTCTCTGCTATGCTCCTTAGAGCATAAGATCTCAGCACCACAGGAGGTGAATGTCTCCCACTTGTAAGCAAGCAAGGCTGTTTGAAATGAAACCTTTTCTGTTCAAGATGAAAATGTGCAAGCTCCTCATTAATTTACTCAAATTTACAGAAACCTGTTCAGAGACCATATGCTAGTAAACATTCTTCTCATAGCTTCCCAAAATAGGTTTGTTTATTTATTAAGCATTTCAATCAATATTTTGGTGCCATACACAACACCGCAAGTACCCAGTACCACTTACGCTGGAAAAAAGACAAGATCATCTCCTACCAAACAGAATTTCACAATACCCCAGTGAAGACAATGTGAAAGTAAGGAAAATCAGATTTTCATTTTCCTTACTTTGACCTCCTTTTCTTTCACTCCAGCAAATCTTTACATAAGGAAATGATCAAATGAAGTCTTTAACCCCAGGTCAGCTGTACACTAGCCTTGCAATGCCCAGCTGCAAGAGCCTTTGTCTATAGGGAAAATGTGTTACCTTGCATGGGTGTGCACCTCGTATGAATAATACTCACACACCTATGCACTAGAAATGTTATTTATGTTTATTAGTAAAGAGTCTTTAAGAAAGTGAACCATAAATGTATTTTATTATACGACATAGAGTAGAAAGATTACATATTAATAGCAACAGCCAGGAAAGAACCATGGCAGGCAGGGACAAAGGAGAGTAAATAAAAGAGGCAGAATTTAAAAACGGCAAAGATGCAAGCAAATATTTGTGCAGGCTAGCTAATGTCAACCTACCCCTGCAATGCCTGGGGCATGTGGCCCTTTAAGAAGGACCCTAAAACCAATCCTGTCTGTCTCTCAAGGGAAACAGGCTTAACTAGAAAGAGGCCCAGTACTTTGGGAAAGAGGAGCTATTTCTCAAAATGATGTTTAGAGTGGAGTCCTCCAAGAAACACTTGGGGCACTTGAGATTGTTTAATAAAATATATATATATTAAAAAAAAAAAAAAAAAAAAAAAAGCATAGATGCTAGGGTGCTGTGCAGGACAGAAGCCTCAGTGGGGAATTTTAACAGAGAAGAAACGTTGACACACCTTCCCTGAAGGGTTAGTATTTTGTTAGGTGTAGAATTAAAATGCAGCTAACCAGAAATAGTGCACTTGAAAAGATAAAGATCATGTAAGTTCAGGCCTCAAGTGACTGTCTTTAAAGCTCAGGTAAACGTGAAGGCAGAAATGGAGCAAATGATATTGGAAGACAAGATGCAAATTGCAGTCTAATCTCCCTGCAGTGATCAGCACACCCAATTTATCTGGGTTCCATCTGTCATCTGAGCTCCAAGTTTACAGGCAAGGTACTGTCTGTCCTGAAATCTACATAGCCTATGAGGCATTCAGTTTTCGGTAGTGGAGAGTCTCCTCCACTGAGATAACTGTTCTTTTTATTTGGGAAAAAGGTAAGGAAAATTATACGCACACAACTGGAAAATGGAGAACTTTTCTGTCTCTCTTTAATTAAAAAAATAAATAAATTATATGACATTTTGAAAGTTTTATTTTTAGAATGGGAAGGGAATGCAAATTCCAAGTGCAGAAAAAAATGTTTTAGATCAGTTTGTTTCAGATGATGGTGACAAGAATTGAATGGAACAAAAAAAGAACATTGGATTCACAATCTAGTGACCACAAAGTAGCGGTCTTAGATGGTTTTGTTTTTGTTTTTTCCTAAGAGGTCATAAAACTCACTTTTAAAGAGTCTGCTGTACTGTTAAGCCAAATATCTAGATATTAAAGCATAAAAACATAGCTGTTAGGGTGCTGTGCTGGACAGAATCCTCAGTGGGGAATTTTGAAGGAGCAGAAATGTTGACATACTTTCCCTGAGTACTGCTACAACAGTGAATCTCAAAGGCTTTTCCTCATTTTACATGGGATTTAATTTTGACACAAAAGTTGTTCTATGCTTCCAATAAAGTGTCAGGAGTATCAAATCTGGAACCAGTCAGCACATGAGACACAAAAACCTGTGAGACACAAAAACACAAGCCCATGCTGCCTACACTCTGGCTATCAGGCATTTCTACCTAACTGCACTTAGTTGGTCATGCAGCAGACTGTGGAAAGGCCTTTGTGTTCACATGTTTTACCTCCAAAATCAACTCTGCATGGAACCCTAGATGGTCTTGTGATTGTCAGATAAGAACAGGCATGGCTGACTTGGGTATTATCCCCAACATAAAAATTCTGAACTTATATATGTCTTTAAAATGTGTGGACCTTTTTATTTATGCATGTATACTTTTGCAAAAAGAGGCATCACTTCTGAAATGCAGTGCCTCTGTGAGCAGGCCTCTGATGACAAGTCTGAACCACCTCTAAATAAACCTGCTGCTGCTCTTTATCCACTTAATAAAATGTTTCTAAAAAAAGTAGAAAAACAAAGTGCCAAAAACTTGAACAGAACAGATTTAAACTCCTAAGCCCTATG
Organism: Aythya marila; assembly: GCF_965140915.1. Taxonomy (NCBI): domain Eukaryota; kingdom Metazoa; phylum Chordata; class Aves; order Anseriformes; family Anatidae; genus Aythya; species Aythya marila. Next base: position 6,526,930 of record NC_139048.1, read on the forward strand.
TGAAACAGGTGTTAAATCTAGATGCAATGTGCATTATGTGACCACCTGTGCTCATCTTATTCTGTCCAAAACAATATCCTCTGCAGGTGTGCAGGAGAAGCAGGAATGTAACTGCTTTAGAGTAAGGGGAGAAAGTGGCAGCTTTGGCTGAGGCTCTCACATCAACTCTGCAGTCAAAAAATGCTCAGCTGCGTGCCAGAGGATGACCAGGGCTGTGTGTAGAAATTTCTGGGAACCACATGCAGGTGTGTATGCTGAGAAACACCTTCTGCTGGCTAGATCTCTCCCTGTACTGTTGGTCCATCTGGAAATGACAGCACATGCCAGTTGCAATATTTACCGGCATTATTAAAAGGATCAATTAGACAGAGTCTTTAACACATCATATTTATGAGAGGATTCCAACATTTCATTTTCTTTTCACTTTATTTTTTCCTCTCTATGTTTCAGCAGTGGCTGAAGAATGCAGATGAGGTACTAATTATGGAAATTCAACCCTTAGCTGCTCCCAGTGGCTAAAGTTCAAATGGAGATAAGAGGGGTTTGGATGGAAAAGTAATAGATTTCACCAGTGATTTTGGTTTCTCAGCTGCTATGGAGCACCAGGTCCACCAGAAAAGTGCTCCTTGCTCCATGAATACACAGTATTCTTTCTTCATGTGTCCAAAGTTTATTAAAACTGTGAGTGAGACCCCGGAAAATTTTGCTCAAACTTGGTGCAATATTTCCTGTATGGGGAATGTGCCATTTATATACCTCTTGTTCAACTGAGATAGTTTCTCGGCAACACTTCTGCACAGTGACCTGCATCACTTCCCCACAGTTATTTGGAAGGTAGGGCATCCACGCCAGGGGGAGAGATATACTTTGAGCAGTCGCAAGACTTTGTTATTCAAAACACAGTTTGAAAATGGCTGTAGGAATTTAATTAGAAACTTCCATTAGGAGATTAGATGACTAGAACAAAGAAAACCAGTGAAAAGGCTTCTTATTAAAACCAGTAGCACTGCAGAATATTGATAATTTAACAAAGGAATGAGTGGATATGCATGGCAAATTATTAAAGGTTACAGATAAATGTCCAAAATTTGCTTAGTTTCTGGTTATCCCAGTAAATACAGAAGCCAGTGACAGATGATGTCACATAGTCCCTGCCTGGGCAAAACACAGTGACTGAGGACAGCTAGAGGTACTACACTGCAAAACTGAGCAGAGCTGCGTGTTAGCTACTTGAATCTTTTAGACCCATACAAATCCACAGACTGCATCATCCATTCTAGCCCCCAAAATTAGCAAATGTAAACTCCTCTGATGAAGAATGGATTTTAAGAGTGGAAAAAGGGGAGTTTAAGCATGGAAAATGAGTGAGAAGAGTCTCAGAGTTCTGTGACAATGCAGAATCCCCAAATAACCCTCACTGGGTAACGTCAGCTCAGGAGAGCCTATGTCTTAGGAAATTCTCCCCAGAAAACTGTCTTGATGGACTCAGCAACTTTCACAGGGAATCAAAAAATCAACTAATGATTTAGGATTGAGGCTGGATCCAATTCTACTAAGTTCACCTTCCTGGAGTTCAGATGCCAGTTCTGGGGAGAACTTAGCATCTGTGTGCTTGTCCTCCTGTGTTCCATGCTGAGTGGTCTGTATTCGCACCAGCCATCAAACCCCAACTCCTTGTCATTCTGCCCTCTACACAAATCTGACCAGTGCCTGGTTTTATAGTTTATACAACTAGGAGCCCAGTCTTTGAATCACTTTTTCTGACACAGTCTGGCCTACTGTTGAATCTGCATTACAGTTTTTCAGGACTTATTCAAGAGTGGTCAGTATGTTTGTAGTATGTACATGTATGGGACAAATAAATGAATGACACACAAATTGTCTCTTTATTTTCAAAACAGAAGTGCTAGATTTTTGAAATTGTTAAGCCTAAGACTGTTAGTTATGTTTGCACAACACTGGCCAGCACTGAGCTAGCCAAGGGCTAATTAGCCAGCAAAGCACTGTTGATGTAGGTACATGTATGTTTCTACCAGTATCTAAGATAGGTCATGTGGAGTTTGATCAGATATCTTTGCATGATACTTCAGAAAATATAGATTGATAAACTGCTTTTTTTTTTTTTTTTTTTTTTAATAAAAAAGTATGTACCAGGGATACACAGAGTGTTTAGTTCAGACTAGGGAAGCTGAACAGTCTCTCATTTCAATTGTGGACCCCCACAAAGCTACCTACCCTTCTTCATGAGACCAATGTGTCAAATAAAATGCCAGCTTTGCTGAAGATTAATAGATCTACAATTACCTCAGTATTAGCTAAACCAGGTAATACGCATCATCCTGCAAATGTGGAAGCCAAAGTAGTTCAGCTGGCAATGGCAAGAATTCAACTATTTTTGTCTACAGGAAAAAAAAAGGAAGTAGAATTAGCACACAAAGATTTATAGAGACAAGTTTCCTAATTATTAATACAAGAAAGCATTTTAATGGTTACCAGTTAATAAAAGGTTAATGAATTTGAATATTTCCAAGAAAAAAATAAGGGTATTACAAGATGAATAGATAGCTAGATGGATGACTGTAAAATACTAGAAAATTGCTGATTGCTTTGCTAAAGGGCAGAGGCAAATTACAATCATTGTCTTTTGTTCTTGTGAACCCAAGGCATTTAATTTTTTAATTTTTTTTTTAGTCAAGTTATTTTAAAATGAACCATACAAGAAACTATGTTTCCCAGGAAAAAATGAATATAACCCAGGACACGTAAATAGGTCATGAAGATCACTTGAAGTGATCCTGAAACACCCCAATATATTTGACTGCTTCACAGGCTTCACGGAGTATGGAAAAGGCAAGACAACACCTGTCTTTTAAACAATACCACAGGATATTTGTACAGTAACACAAGCTTCCTCCAAAAAGAAAACTGTATAGCTACTTCAAGGTAGTATCCATCCGGCTCAGTAACATGAAAATAACAAATTTCAGTCTTCTACCATCCTTGTTGATGAAACTAAATGGGGCTATCTATTTAGAAAAACAACGATTAAGGAGAAGAAGCATATAATGGCAGAATAGACCCAAAACAGACCTTGCTTGGTACTAATAACGTCTCTGTAACAGTCTTTACTATCCTGTTAAACAAGCAAATATCAAACTAAGCTGCACCTCACAACTCTTTAATTGTTTCAAAAGCCTGTCATGCTTCCTGAGAAATTATTTTAATAATACTGTGATCATTCTTTTTAGAAACTCCAAAGAAGACACAAACTTTCCCTCTGAAGAAAAATGAAACCAAATATAGTCTTTGAGCTCACAACAAAGCACCGTTGCCTTAGTTGGATTCCCATAGCAGCTAAAAGGTTCTTGTCCTAGTAGTAATCTGGAATAATATACCTTTTTGTCATTATTACATCCTTCTGTCATCATGAAGAATGATGACATCATTCAAGAATATAGTAATTCTTGGGACTGACCCCATTTTTGCCATGTTTGAGGGCTCCCTTGTTTTGAAGCTCAGCAATGGAAGGCCAGTCTTCTCTGGTGCTCTCATTAAATCCCCCACTGGTGACACTGGGCTGAACCAGAGTGGCAGCCCAGGAAGCTCTCCTGGTACCTTTCCTGAAGATGGCAGGCTGAGAAGCCTGGCCCAAAAGCAAGTGGGGCCCTTGGGTCAACCAGGATCTTTGGAAGTCAGCAGCCTCAGGCACCTTTGGGGCCCCTTTCTTATTTAGGGATGAGTTCCTTGAAATTCCACTCAAAATAACAGCAGTATTCCCCTAGCCACACAGTATCTGCCTTAAACTTATGTTTATATGGTAATATTTAAATTACAAAGCACTAGCCTTTCACCTTTAGGTTCCTGACTGGATTCAAACTCTCCTCTTATGGGAAATGAGTTTGGTGGCCTAAGCTGAGTCTCGAGTAGACAAAAGTCCTTATCTCCAAACTCCAAACATAATTCAGCACAACATGGCATGATTGGAAGTCCCTGCTCAGGAAAAGACAAGGAATGAGCTTGTGTCAAAAGTAAATTACCTAAGTAATCAAATCAATACTGAATTCAAAGTGGAAATATCAAAATTATCAGGTGGTGCTGTGGAGGCTATAAAATTGCTGTTTAGCACAATGTTTTGCAGCTATATTCAAAATGAGAAATGTCATTTAGAACAGATAAACTACAAAAAATGAGGTCAAAGCTGCAAAGAAGCATGAGCTGAGAACCTTAATAAATTAAAAAAAAATCTTGAATAGCACCTTATCTCCCTTGGAAGAATGCATTCAGTCTGGAACTGTGCATCTTCCCCCCTCCCAAATACAAGGCAAAGAATGGCCATGATCTGCATCTCAGATGCATTTGAAGATGGCTGAGCATGGGGTACAAATATCATTTAGAGATGAGTCTTTAAGCAAATTTGATGGGTTTAAAATTGAACACTGTAAATAACTGAGACAAAATATGGCAAAACAACTACAAATGACCAAAAAAAATCTTTAAGATATAAGAGATTAGAGGAAATACAGAAAAGTACAGTTCTGTTCTTGGGTTGGAGGTGATAAAAAGATGTAACAGGCTGTGAACCTCTCCACCTGATAATGAAAAAAAAAAAAAGTGGCTCTTACTGAAAAAAAAAATGTTATGTTATGATCCTTAAACCATTTCCTGGTCAAGTTAATGTGACATTAGATATTCACTTCTTCCCTGCCTGGTTCCTTTATAGTCTCTACCCTTTTCTTGCAGCAAAATGGATGACAGTTTCATTACAGAATGGCATCACTTGTCAAACTTTGAATTACTGATCATAAAAATATCGGTTATTCTTTGAAGGATTGTTTGAGCACTTCTTTTTTTTTATGATTTTTTTTATCAGCATTACTGTTTAGTGCAACATACACAAGGGGTTGAGGGGAAAAGTGATGGTAGAAAGAAATCAAACCTGGCTGAAGAGCTATGAGTTTGCAATACCCTACCCATACAAACAAGCTTCTATCGCAGTTATAGACAGCAGAAATAAAAGGCAGCTTTTTGGCTCACAGCTATAAAAAAAAAAAATTATCATAGTGATGAAGTTCCTCAGCCATCAACAGAGCTGTGATAACGCTGTTTGATGATGATTTTCCCATGAATGTTAAACAGCCGCCACTGCGGAGGAAAAGGAGCTTATCTGCACCTAATACTGATCTCTAATTCCTGCCCTTCTTGAACCATCCATTTTCTAACAGCATTAACTGGCAAATTTACATCCCATCTTAATGCTGCTAAAGAGGACAGGAGATGAAGAGTAAATGACAGCAGTGTAATGAGGATGGCTTTTTTCTCCTTTCTCTTTAATGGCTGAAGATTTACACAATTGTCTGTAAGCTTATATAGAGAGCTTACCTGAACCTTTTGCCAGCATGGATTCAACTTACAGGAGCTTTTGTTAACTAAATACACATAAATATTTTTAAGGAGGTTTAATATTGTGACTTCAAAGAAAGCTAAAAGACAGGAAGAGAAAAAATATTTTTTAGCATTTTGCTTATGGATAAAAATTGCCAATATTTCTGTCTTAAGCAGATGCAGTTGTATTTCCAAAATACAATAATCTGATTTTAATTTAAAATAAATCTGTTTTTTTAAATTATTATTATCTTTTTTTTTTTTTTTTTTTTTTTTTTTTTTTTTATGAGGTAGAAGAAGAATCTATTTTCAGGTTACAGAATTTTGGTGAAGAATTATCTCCAAAACTCAGAAATCAATGGTTATCCAAATACATTATGTAGAGCTGTGTTTCACATGTCACTCACAATATGGCTTGCTTTCTGATCATGTAGCTTCCATCAAAATAGAAGGCACTACATTGCATGGAAGAAAGGAGAGTAAGAATGGAATGTTCTAATATAGGAAACCACAGCAACAGTACTTGACCAGATTCAGTCAAAGTATTTCTATACATCCAGATGATAATTTCAATGGAAATCAGAACCAGTTCAAGATGTGCTGTTGATATTCAAAAGTCTCTTGGTCTGGCTCAGGCTTTTGCTCACATTTAAAAGACTAAATTTAATTAGCAAGATTTTATTTTAAAAGATAGACAGCAATTTTTTCCAATTCTTAATTTAGTTCATATACATTATTTCTCCAGGGTGTGTAAGAAGGCTGTACTTGAAAGGAAAAATGCAAAATATTGTTCAGAAATGCTAGGGTGCATGCTTCAACTCCCTCTACATGAGTTTAACCCAGGGCACCATATGTGTCTGAAAGATGTGCAAGACAGGGGACTTACTGATTTTCAAAGACTTTTTAAAAATAATCTATTAATTTTATTCTTCAGAAACTTCATTGTTTGTTTAATACATATAGTGACAATGTCACAAATATTAAATATGTACTAGATAAATATATATTTATTCATGTATATATATCTGCACACATGTAATAATATCAAATATATATGAAAATATAAATGTCTAGCATAATAAATACTCATATTTTTAGAATTTTCTTTCAGCAAACTTGGTATACACTCTTTTTCTCAATAGAAAAACTGTAAATATATCTTGACAATAGCTTCTCAGCACTGTGTTACTGCATGTCTGCCTATTTACCTATCATTACACATCTAATGAAGTTTCATGAGCCCCGAATCACTCTTGTTTTAGAAATGAGAAAACCCTGGAGTCCCAGGCCAACTGGGAGAGTTGGCTATGGTGAGCTATGTTCCTTGAAGCACATGAACCTCAAAATACACATTGTTCTTTATGCTTTAGGATAAGAATTTTCATCTAAATGTATAGAACATACTTAAGACGGCAGGGCTTAGATTTTCAAAAATGTGTAGGTTTCTAAAGCTTGTTTTACTACTTTTCATTATTTAGGTTCATGTTTTGAAGCCATTAGGACATACAGAAGATAGAATCCAAGACACTCAAAATGCAATGTACAGTCTTAATTACTGAATTATATCCTTTGGTCTAAAAGAAAATTTGGGTGTCTTTCTTCTGATCTGCATGAATCTCTTGATCCTAAGAAATTCATGAAATAAGGGAAGCTACTTTGGAATCTGCCATTACTATCCAAAACAGCCTAAATAATTTGTACTTCAATTCAATCTACTCATCCCTTTACCTTAGAAAAGTGGCCATAACTTTCTTCTAACCTCTAGACACCTTAGCTTGCTGTTATAACTGGATCTCATAGAGTTATATAAAAACAGCACATACCCAGAATAAATAACAAGTTCATGTCAGTGCTTCTGTTTATTAACTTGGGGAATTATAGGCCAGCCAGTCTCACATCTGTGCCTGGCTATATTGTGGAACAGATCCTCTTGGAAACCATGCTAAGGCACATGGAAAATAAAGAGGACATTGATGACAGGCAATATGACTTCACTAAGGGAAGATTGTGCCTGACAAATCTGGAAGTCTTCTATGTTGGGGTTACAGTATTGGTGGATAGGGGAAGAACAATAATCTGCCTGGAATTGTGCAAAGCATTTGACACTGTCCTGCATGATATCCATGTCTTGATATTGGAGAGTCTTGGAGCACTCAGTGGGTAAGGAATTAGCTGAATGGTCGCACTCAAAGTGTTGTGGTCAACACAATTGTACAAGTGGAGACCAGTGACAAGTGGCGTTACTCAGGGGACAGTATTGGGACCAGTGCTTTTTAACATTTTTGTTAGCGATACAGACAGTGAGATTGAATGTACCTTCAGTAAGTTTGCCGATGACACCAAGCTGTGTGTCGACACGTTATAGGGAAGAGATGCCATCCAGAGGAACCTGGACAGGCTTGACATGTGGGCCTGTGTGGACCTCATGAGGTTCAACAAGGCCAAGAGCAAGGTCCTGCATCTGGGCTGGTACAATCCCAAGCACAAACACAGGCTGAGTGGAGAATGGATTGAGTGCAGGCCTGAGAAGGACTTTGGGGTGTTGGTGGATGAGAAGCTCAACACGAGCCAGCAATGTGTACTTGCAGCTCAGAAAGCCCACTGTACCCAAGGCTGCATCAAAAGCAGTGTGACCATCAGGGCAAGGGTCAAGGGCAAGATTGTCTCCCTCTGCTCTGCTTTTGTGAGACCCCACCTGGAGCCCTGCATTCAGCTCTGGGGCCCCCAGCACAAAAAAGACATGGAAGTATTAGAATGAGTCCAGAGAAGGGCCATACAGATGATCAGAGTGCTGGAGCACTTTTCCTACAAAGACAGAGTGAGGGGGTTGGGGTTGTTCTGCCTGGAAAAGAGAAGGCTCTGGGGAGACCTTACAGAGGTCTGCCAGTACCCAGAGATGGCCTACAGGAAAACTGGGGGGGGACTTTTTGTCAGGGAGCATAGTGATACAGCAAGTGGTAACAGTTTAAACTAAAGGAGGATAGATTTAGATTAGATATTAGAAAGAAATTCTTTACTCTGAGAGTGGTGAGGCACTGGCAGACTGCCCAGAGAAGCTGTGGATGCCCCATCCCTGGAAGTGCCCAAGGCCAGGCTGGATGGGGCTTTGGGCAGCCTGGGCTGGTGGGAGGTGTCCCTGACCATGGCAGGAGGTTGGAACTAGGCGGTCTTTAGGGTCCCTTACAACCCAAGCCACTGGGTATATATATGCATTTGTTTTGCAGAGGTAAATTCAGTATACAAATGATAACCAGTTTTAAGTATTTTATGTTGCCATGACTCAACATTACTTAGCTCCCATAACCAACGATGAAGTTGTCACACAGAAGTACCACTGATTAGAAGAAGAAAATCAGAAGCCTGCATTTTGTGATTGATCGAAAAAAAATCAGAGGCTGGGAATGTACATATAACCCGATTTTGTGTTGAACTGTCATTTGAGCATCATCCAAGCTTTCACTACGGCCGGCTTTTTGGCAGGTGGAAGTGTCCTGTTACTGACAAGTTTGCCTCTCCTAGGGCTATGTAGGTAAACAAAATATCTTCCAACAGAATCACTTTCCTCACTTTTCAGATCTGAAATAACCACATACATATTAATTCATCTACCTATATGCTGTTTCAGTACTCTCCGATCTAACTTTCCTGGCAGTCCATCCTTCAATATTACACATGAGTTCCTGGAAATGATAGGAGAAGGGCACACAGGTAGAGGCCTGAGCTCAAGAGAAAACTAGAACCTTCAGTACACAGCAGCATAAAGATGTACAGAACACTGGAAAAGAATTTAGGCTTGTTCAGCTAGGAGAAGAGAAAGCTCTAGGGAGATGTAATCACAGCCTTTCAGTATATAGAGGGACCTTATAAGAAGGATGGGAAAGACTTTTTACCATGGCCTGTAGTGACAGAACAATGGGCAATGGTTTTAATCTGAAAGAGGATAGATTTGCATAGGATATAAAGAAGAAATTTTTCAAGATTAGAGTTGTGAGACACTCAGCTTGCTCAGAGAATTTGTGGGTGCCCAATCACTGGAATTTAGGTTGGACGGGGGTACTGAGCAATATGAGCTAGTGGGACCTAGCTCGGGTTGGGGGTGGCCCATGGCAGGGGGGTTGGTCTTTAAGGTCCCTTCCAACACAAACCATTCTGTGATTTACGTCTCGCTATCTCTCCAGGACTGTTATCCTGAAAGAATCTCAGTATAGCTGGGTAAGAATATTTGACAAAATGCTATTCCCAGAAAAAAATAAACAAATACAAGTATGATTTTCATTAGGAACAAATCTTTATCATTTCCTTGTAAAAATAGAATGAAATATCTCAGTCTGGTGCCAATTCACTTTGAAATAAGAAGAGGTTTGGGTTCTCTTCTCTCTTCTCTTCTCTTCGCTTCGCTCTTCTCTTCTGAGGATTTAAACTGTCTCATTTAAAACATCTGAATTACAATTCCCATACACCACTGCAGTATATCAGAAAACATCTAGTTTGAAAACATCTAGCAGAAAACATCTCATTTTGGTGTGACAAACTAATATGAAACTTTTTAACATTTTTAGGTGCTGATAACAACGCATCACATTGAAAAATCAGTCTGATATAATGGATTTAGAAGCATAAAAACTTCTGCATAGTAAATATTTCCATTTTCAATCAATTATTCCACACATGCATACATACTCAGATCTAAATTTATAATTATTTTTTTGTTGGCTGTATGGCAAGAAAGCAAAATCTGAAGTTAGCATGGCAGTGTTCCCAACATCCCAACTTTGGGATGACTATCCAATTTTTATTTTGTTACCTATCTTAAATATAACACTATGAAAGAAAGGAGACTAGTGAAGCAACTTCAGAGGTCCACCTGCATTGCACACTTGAAATAAAACTGAGAATAAACGTTGACATAAGTTGATATAAGTTGAAATATCATAACTAAAATATCATAAAATTTCATCATCTCTTCCTGTTGCAGCATTTACCATATAGAATTGATGTTGGCAATTCAGAATAACTGGTGTACCAAAACTTTATCTTACTATAAATTGTAGATTTATTTTTTTTTTTTTTTTGAGCTAACATTTTAGCATAGTAAATATACAGCTTCAACTGTATTTTACAAAATATTTTTTCCCGAGCTACATATTTGGGAAGAGAAAGGGAAATGTAATAATGGAGGAAAAATACAGACAAAAGTTAGAGATTTGTAAAGAAGATGAAGACATACCCTTAAACCAAACCAAACCAAAAAAAAAAAAGCCTCAAATGTCATACAAATTGCTTGAATACCTCATGATGACCCAGATTCTGTTAACACTAAGCCTTACAAAGAGAGATGGGAAATATGATGTGGCAAAACTCTGCATTTAATCAAGGTGAATCCCTCTCTGCTGATTATTAAGTGAGGATAGATTTCCTGCTCCACTCTCTGTCCTCACACAAGAAGAAAGATACTGTGACTGATAGCATCTAAAACCATAATAAGAAAATGAGATTATGTTAACTGTTGCTTAAGAAGTTTCTTTGTACCAGAGAAACAAACAAATTGAAGGTTTTAAAAATCAAAGGGCAATTTAATGTTTCAGTTCTACACAAACACAAAAGAACTAATAAAGAGCTGCCTCCTCTTGTTGCAGGTAGATCACAGAACTCTCACTGTTCCGAGCATGCCAGCAGTGGCTTCCTACTATTACCACCTTATAACAGCACTGGGGGTACACGGCCGGAGAGCTTCATCTTTGAAACTGGATTATAGGGTGTCTATGCTACCTTTATTAATATACCTGAAACGATAAAATTGCAAGAAGGCTCTGCTTCTGGAAAGGAAACATTCAACATACCTGAGTAAGTTCTGGTTTTTGCTTGTGATATGGCTCTTTGTGCCTCGCTACCTACCCGGAATACCAAGCCAGAATTCCCACCCAAACTGCAATAATAGACCGTATACAGAAAAATTATTTTATTTGGCAGAAAAACAAGTGAAATGCAGAATGAGCAGTCTGCATCAGAGACCCCTAAGTCAAGACCGGAAGCACTAAAAATTCCAATATGCTTGAATGAACTGAAAATCATTTCTCATGTAGAAGCACAGAGGATGTTGTGGGGAATGTGTAAGCTATAATACTGCATGCTTGAGGAAGACCATGAATAACTGGGTCCCTCTGCAGTGAAAGATGTTTCTTAACACAATGTAGCCAGGAAGTGATTTTCAGATGAAAGATAAGTGACTGTCCTGTAGTCCTGCAAGATGGGGCAGGGACATTGGAATATTGCAATGTCCAAAGTGCACAGTTCATCGCAGGTGATTCCCTTAATCTTTACCCCTTTTTCCCTCCTAAACACTGGTTCACAGATAAGGATTTGTGTGTCTAGAAACTTCAGTACCATCAGCTTTACTCTTGTCATATAACACAGCCCTTGGCATGCCCAATAATCCTCGCATGGCCACCTTTACTTGTGTAGAGTGTGATATATGTCTGGCCTTAACTTACAAATGAGTATTTTTATTTCAGTCAGTGTGATGAGAAAAAAAAAAAAAAAAATAGGGGGGGGGGGGGGGTTGGAGAAAAACATGAAAGAGTGATTATATATCCAGCAACTCAACTCTGGGCATCCAGACCTGATTAAATATATGGGAGATGAAAGCAGTTGCGACAGAATTAGAAGTAAGAGTAGTTTTAACCAGCATCTCTAGCTTTTTACACACACACACACAAAGCAGTGTTTTGCTGGTAGTGGCGGACTTGCATTATTTCCTTTGAATGTGTCAAATTATGATGCTTATAATGTAGTATTGTGAATTCAGCCTGTGCAAAATATCAACAATGACATTTTTAAGTGGTCCAGTTTAAAAATTTGACCCTTAGAGACTTGATGAATAAAATTAGTCAACTCTGTAACTTTAAAATAGCTCTTTTCTAATTAAAGTGTGATGAAGCTTTCAGCCTATCTAGCTTGGGATGCAGAGTGCACAAGCAAGCCAATTAGAGATAGTAGCAAAAACAAAATGGTGTCACAAAAAGATTTACCACATCAGTCCCTCCAGTAGCTGTACCATTTCTGCTGATAAAGGTGAAACAACAGCTACTGCTGCAGCTAAGGCTGAAGCTAATGTTAAGCTGACAAATCAACTTTTAGAGTCTTGGGAGATTCAGCAGAGCTATCAAGAGGCACAAAGGCTACTAATGCTTATGTCATACTTCTCAACTCTCACATTTTACCCAGGAGACGCCAGATTTTTTTTTGGCTTAGAAATTTTTTTATTTTTGTATTCTCCTGGGCAAAAATCAAAGAGACCCATTAATTCAATGAGAATTTCACATATCTCTCTGCTTGATTTTTTTTTTTTTCACAAGACTCACACTGTTTGAGGTTGAGAAGTATGTTCTACTTTGATAATGACACCCTGAAGGATAGAACTGGTAGAAAGATGAACGTACAACAAAATCCCAGCTGCTGCTACTCAATGTGAACATTCAGTACATGTCGATGCTTGAATGTAGGTGGAGAGACCACCATATATCATTACATTGCCATTCAGGGAAGCCTACATAATAAGACACAAAGAACAATGCAGCTAGTATTTGAACCTACACAGCACAGAAAAGAGGACAGATCGGCCTGACTCCTGTATGCAAGCATACAGTAATAATCTGTCAAACATTTGCACGCCTTGTGGTAATCTGGTTCACCACTTCTTAGAGGACGTGATTACATGCTTACTTGAACAAATCTCCCTGGCTGTCTAGCAGTGAGCATTAGTAGAAATGGGACAAGACAAACAAATATGATACCTCATAAAGAAAAAGCAATGATTTTTATGACAGACTTTTCCTCATGTTCTAATCTTTCATATTTCAAAGTGCTTTTGGAAAAAAAAAAAAAAGTTGTTCTTTTTTTTTGCAAATATTAAAGTTCTAGATGAAAGCTAAAAGCAAAGCAAGTGGTAAAAGTCAATCCAAGATCTTGCAGGTAAAGTACTTCTCATGCTAGGTTCAAAATACGTTACAAAAACAAGAATACAGCCAGCTCCTTTGGGGTCAAAAGCTTATATCTGGGCACTTGAGGGCAAAATTACTAGATCTTCTCTGGACTATGTGTTACCAAAGCAACCCAATCTACTCTGTATTTACATTCAGTCGTATTCCATGTTAAAGATCTTAGTTGCATGAGATGACATTACAAATCTAGGAGAAGTAGGTTGCTCAGTTGGTTGCTCAGTAGGAGCTCTTTTTATCTAGCTTAAAGGAAATCTATTACCTTTGTTTCAGTTACAGATACTTTTGTAAAGATAGAACATGTACGTAGTACAATGTCATTCAGAAATGAAGGTGAGCTATACAAATCCAGTTGTCAAGTTTCAAGACTCAGTATCCCAGTGTAGAAAGGTTTCCCACTCATAAAGTTCAGATCTGAAACTAAACTCAAATTGTAAGTGTATGGCTCTTCAAATCCAGAGATTTAAGTCAAGCTTAGCTGCAACATTACTAAAATGATGAAATAATAATTAAAAGACCAAGTTAAGCTGAGGAATTGGGAAGAGTTGTAAGAGAGAGTTTTGGGACGTAGGTAAATGTGGAAGAATAATATCTAGTTAATTAAATGCAATGGGGAATGGAAGTAATATGGGTCAGGGGCACGTTATTATTGAAGAAAGTAATACTTAGTAATATATCATAGATTGTATGAGATAAATTGAAGAAAGAATAGATTTTATGCTGGTGCAATTAGAAAAGGTTACAAGTAAGTAACAACTGTATAGCCTAACATCTATGGATGAGATCTGTTCAGGGAAAGCAGAACGAAGGGTGACAGAAGATTTTTTGACTCACTGGATAAACATTACTTGCAAAATAGTGAAAGCATCTGAACTTGACTAAGATGGTGTAATGATAGAGAAGGAGACCTTTGGAAAGAGGGAATAATGCTATTGACTTGGTGCTGGAAATGGGAACTAGAGAGGGAGAGTTCCCACAGTCTTAAAAACTCAGAAGGGAAAAAAAAAAAAGAAATTCCCAAGGTTAAAATTTAATTTTCAATCTTCAAATAACAGAGGAAAGATGTCAGGAGAAATATTACTCAGTATCCAACAGAAATACATTTCTAATTGACTGAGGCTATTCCGCCATTATAATGCTGATACCTGTATTTCTGATTTTGTCTTACCAAAGACGTTTTCTAATGCTGTCAGTTTAAGCAGCACGTGCTAAATACAATCTGTTTTTTCCTGGGGCCAGCATTTTTTCTGGGCTCTGAAAGCATAGCTCTGATACAAATCTACATCTATGTGTGCCTGCTGCATTAGTGATCATACGCAATGGCCTGTCTGCTGTGGGAGATTATGGGGATATTGCAGGCAGGGGGCAAGGGATCAGCCAGGATGTGTACAAACTTCAAATTGCTGGCTACACCCCTGACTGAAGTCTACATAAATTATGTCCACCACGTTCCCATCATTTATTTCTTTTGTCATTCCTTCAAAGAACTTGGTCGTATTCTGTCTGACAGGATTTATTCTTGGTAAAACCATTGCTGATCTTCTTTTAATAACCCTTTCTCCTATAAATACCCAGTGCTTTCATCCCTTATGATTGATTCTCATATCTTAACTTTCAGCAATATATCTGAGGATAGCTATTGAAAAGCAAGTTTCATCTGCCAAGGCAAGTATAAAGAAGAACTCAGGTGGCCTCGTGCTTAAATGTCTGTGTGTCTATTTATCATCTGCTAAGGTACAAACAGCTCATTATTACAACAACAACCACTAAAGACGAAAACAGCATCCTTCACTCAGTCAATTCTAACCAGGAACCTGGTGTCTGGAAATAGCAGTTTAACTTTGTTGAACATAAAAAGGAAAACTCAATCCTTTATCACAAACATTTTTTTTTTTTTTTTCTGTCAGGAAACTCTTTCCCACCCTCTCCATGTCAACTGCAGCTAACAAATATGTACTAATAAATGTAATGGATTTGTTCTAATATAGACTTCCAAATTTTAAAGCTTAAAGCTCCTAAATATAGTGTTTTACCATTTATTTGGTTGGTGAGATTTCATGATAAAAGTGCAAGCGATAATTAAGGCTGTCATATTTTCTAGTATTATATTGCTAGTTACTATTTTATTTCTTCCTATTTTAAAACATACTGAAAAAAACATGGCATCTGCTCTTGCTAATACAAATCTGAATGCCTGAATCCACTCTAGAACCAGGTAATGCAATTCCATGTCAGCATTTTGTAGATCTTGCTATTGCACTGATGGAGAAACTTCGGTTAGTCTGGAACTCAGCTGCTGAAATTTTGACAGACACCATGCATGAAAATCACATTACCCTGGTTGTAAAAAACCTTCTCTGGCTACCTGTAAAGTACAGGATTAAGTGTAAAGTCCTAGTTATTAACTTACAAGTCCTTAAATTGACTTGGTTTTGAATACCTCAGAGACATTCTGGAACCATACATCCCCAGTCGTTTTCTTTGGTCTCAGTCAATTGGATTAGTTCTTTTTGGCTGAAGACATTGAGCTAGAGGGCATTTTTAGTGTTTGCTCTCTCCTTATGGAATTCATTAACCATGGAGGTCAGACTAGCTGACTCTCTAACATGCTCTAAATCTGAATTTAAGGTACGCATTTTCAGATTGCTTATTAGGATGTGTACGAGTTATGTGATCCCCTCTATTAGGTTTCTATAGCCTCAGCACAAAGGTACATAGCAGTCAGTGTCAGTATTTCAGAGCTAGAATTAGTCTTGTCTGAGGGTTATTTTCCTCTTATGCAATACAAGAAAAAAATGCTTTCTACTGTAGCAAATTCTCCCAGTACCTTGCAAGGATCCACAAAGAAGAAATTTGGCAGACGGAAATGTAACCCTCAGACAAGACACTCCTGTTTTTAAAGCACAGTCTAGATCAATACTTTCAGAAGGGACAGCAGGTGAAATAGAGAGAAAACCTCTTTAATTTTTTGAAGTCTTTAATTCAAGTGGTATGAATAGTTGCTTTTAAGATATTTATAACTGATTTCCTTTTTCTTACCAGTACACTTTTAAAGAAGCTTCCTTATTTTTAGCTGGTCTCCAGAACAGTAAACAAGCATTGAATTCAGCCATTAGATTTAATTAAGCTCTGCACTAAATAACAAATAAGACTAGATCAGATCATAATTTTATTGTACTAACATTCTTATGAACCCCTGTGTGATGTGATGCTATTTGTATTCCATAGTGGTACTGCAGGTGGACATATTCTAAATTATAAAACCATAACAAACTTAAAAGCTTGACTAACAAGATGCACACTCGAAAATTGTTTGATACGGCCCTCCCTCTGTGTCCTAGGCAAAATCCTTAGATACTCTTTGAGAGAGGATGATGCAATCAAAAGAGAGGCATGGATGCATATCGTCCATGAATTTGATCCCTATATTGGTATATCATATAGGGAACAATCCCCTATTAGCAGTGTATGAATAACTGTCCTGAGCTTGCATGCCTACAGTTATGGGTAGATGTCATCACTTTAAAAAATAAAAGCTGCTTCTAGAGACATGCAAGACAGATTGGTGAATTTGCCTGGTTTAAATTAGGCTGAGTGGTTCATGATGGTATAAGGAGGGGAAAGATATTTTAATAAAACCAGCCAAATCAAACCTTCCTTGCCCAATCGACTTTTCACAGAACAGGTTGACAGGGTATTAAAAGCTGTTCCATTGCATTCTGCATGTGAAAAGGGTGCCTAGCATCTAGATTTAATAGAGCCCTAAATAGCTATAGATAATTTATTCTAGTTATAGCTTTAAGTTCTGTTTTTCAGAGAATATGAGTCTTACAAAAATGGTTTCCATGCAAATCAAAACCAGCTGAAAGCTTGCCAAGGCCAAGATGTAATTTAAGATGGCATTTAAGCTGCTCTGTCTTTTCTGTCTCTAGAGATATCATCATAAAATAAAAGAATTCATCAGGTAATGTTTTCTTCATTATTCAACTGCACAATTCTGAAGTGAAAAAGATAATTAGACATACAGTGCTGTCGACACATAGTTTATGAGGAGATTCAGATTAATTAGCTATGGTAAAAGGTTTTTATATAGTCATAATTAATTTATATTTCAAGAAAAAAGGCAAACAGACAGTACACAGATTTTAATATTTTTTTCCTCTGACAGATTTATCAAAGTAATTCTGAAGTTCTGTTGAACCCACTGCACTTCATTGTTACTTCGTAAAACAGGAAAAAGAGATCTAACAGCACAACTAATGTTGACTTTTCTGGGAGTCAGACAGCTTAACACTCTCATGCCACTTTGAAAAATGCATATTTTTTCTGCCAAACCAGCAAATGAACCACTGGGACTGCCCACTACAACACAACTGGAGGAGGTGTTGAATTTACACCAAATCAGCAATGCAAAATTTGGATGTGTCACATAAATTGCCTTCTGGGTTTTATCATACTTACTTCCATCACACTGACCAAGGTCAAAATGCGATTATTCTGTATCTCATTTCCTTTGCATATTTAGTCTTAGCTAAATGACTTAGGACATTTTGTTTTCAAGTATGGCCATGTTAGCTCTAGACTTGTGCTCACACTCAAATCCAAACTCCCTAATGGACCTCACAGCCTACATGTGGACTTGCACTTTGGTTAACCCTGGAGTGAGCCAACCAAAGCAGCAGACAAAGGGATGGGTTGATGCAAACTCAAGACTTTCCACGGTGGGTAGAAGAAATCCAACTTGTCCAAACCACATGGTACAGAAAAATTGAGCCTATATTAAATCACAGTTAACAAAGACAAAGCAACAGAGAATAACATGTACATCTTCAGCAAATGACTGCAGATATTGATTTAAAGCAAAGAAGAAAACCTCACTGATCTCTGGGACGATCTTTAAACTACATCACTGCCTTTTCAGGCATGGCAGCCATAGCACCTAAATAATTTAGCAAAATACCAATATCAAATAACTTGGCTCAGAGATGTTTTCTGAAACAGCAGGATTATGAATTCCTGTTTGGATATGAGGCTGGAGGGACAAGCATACGTGCAATCACTAGATACCGATCAGAGATTGCTATTCACCTCCTTTAAGCACTTATTCTGAGAGAGATTTAGAGGTAAAGTCTCCTCTTGGGATGTACTTCAACAACCACTGGAGACAGTAGAAAGTCTTTCCAATATAATTTGGCTCGGTCCTTTGAAAATGTTCAGGTGGCACTTCAGCTGTGAGCAGAATCAGAAGGACTGCCAAAAAAAATTGTGTCATCCCCTGTTTCAGCAAGAAGCGTAGTGATAAAAATTAGCTTTAAAATCCTAATCTGCAGAATCCCAAGTACTGTCCATTCAATTTCTGGTTAAGCTTATTTGATGCAGTATATTACTCAGAATGATTTGGAGCTATAAGAAGTGTTACAATAGTGAAGATTCCTGAATAAATAATTCTCAATTAAGTGTTAGCACCTAATTATATTAACTTATAGTAATTACTGATTCAATTACGAAATTGAAGATTAACCTGAAAATGCAGACTGGCTAATTTATTTTTATGATAGCTATTCATTAATAGCACATGTAGTTGGACTTCTCTGGGCACAAGCAAGGTAAGGGTTATTTTCTGGCCAGAAAATCTACCAAACTGTGTCTGAAACAATATTACATTTTATTATTTTATAGTCTCATGGATCCTGCACAACAATAGCAGAAGAAACAGACAGAGCTTGATATTTGTCATCTCTTATGTGTTTTTTTATTTTATTTTATTTTATTTTTCCCAGTCAAAATTTGCATGGGGTGTTTCCCATCAAAAGTTGATTTTTATAGTAAGTAAAAACAAAACAGAACATTTACTAATGTCATTGTGTTTGTATTTTGTCTTGGCAAAAGTAAAGTTAGAGATTGTTTTATGGCTCACGTTTGGGTAGAGGGGAGAATAGGTTCAACCGCCAGTATAAATGTTTTTAGTTAAGTACTTAGGGAAAGCATTTGAATATTGAACAGTGAGGTGAGCGAATTGGTTGTCCAAATTTGCTGTGAAACTTTGAAGATCTTTAAGAACAACATAGAAAAGAGAAAGGTGAAGATGACATAGGTAAATCTTTCTTTGGGTCAACTAGATGAACTCCTGAAGTTCCTTCTAGACCTCACACCTCATGAAAGCGTGTAAAATAAGAATTTAAGTGTTTGACCTCTCATATAATCTCATTATTTTTTTTACAATGTAATAAAATATTGAAAATGAACATTTTAGCATATTTTGCATAGCATAAAAGCTCTGCTAGTTTTCCATAACCTGTGACTAAGAAGAGAGTTTTTTCCCACGTATTTATACTTTAAAATCATATGACTAAAAATGTAAGAGCTTGCCTTGGAATCTTAAACAGGTGATTTCTCCCAAGTCAAATTTTCTGTGATCAATTACTAATTGTGTTACTTAGAATAAATATCACGAGTCTAAACTACAAAGATAGCATGCTGTATTTGTGTGTAGTGTGTGTCACATATTTAAGAAGTAACAAAGCAGTACAGATTACTTCACGTGTACAGATTATGTATTATTTGTTAGTGTGTCACTTCCAGTATTCTTTCTTTTCCAAGTGAAAGTATAAAAAACATGTTATTAGCTATGACAATTTATGTGCTAGCTTTTACCCAGATAAATGTCAGATTTAGATAATCCTATGGGATCTATGCTTCAAATGCTTAGAAGCATGACTCTGGAAGTTTAAGAAAATATATACATACATATTATTGAGATTAGTACACCCAGTACTACAGTCCTGCAATAATAATGTGTGGGGCAGGATTGGGTTTAGCAACCATCTCCAAACATTTCTTATGTGAATTAATGGAAGCCAAGCATATGGTAAAGGGGAGTGGATTATTCAGTACAGAAGACTATTAAATATATAATTTCTCCCTAATCCATCTTGTTCCTACCATATATGTATATAATATACATACATACATATACATACATACACATTTCAATTGCATGAGAAAGTGTATTTGTAACTTTCAGTCAGATAAAATACAGTGCATGTGGCTTCCAAGTGACTGCTCTTTTGAGGAAGACATGAATAAATCTGAATTCCTTTTTTTTTTATTTATTTATTTTTTTTTCTCTTGTCAATTGTTGGCAATTGACCCTGGCAATTTTATTTATTTATTTTTATTTATTTATTTGTCTTGCCTTTCCCATCAGAGCCTGGAACTGTAAAGGTATAAGAAATAAAAGAAAAAGATGATGAAAAAAGTGGAAAAAAAAAGGTGAAATTCTTTGCACAACCTCAGAGAGTTTCATTTGAGTTTTGGATAAAGATGGATTGTTTCACATTTAAATAGAAACCTGACCCTATCCAACCTAAAGAAAACA
Source organism: Aythya marila (assembly GCF_965140915.1). Lineage (NCBI taxonomy): Eukaryota > Metazoa > Chordata > Aves > Anseriformes > Anatidae > Aythya > Aythya marila. The sequence goes on from NC_139048.1 coordinate 6,547,687, forward strand.
AGTTATATAGTTATATAGATGTTCACTGTCTTAGGACCACTTTCATCCCAGTCTTCTCACTTCGTGACCCATTTACTCCATACTTCTGTTATTTCCAAAAGACTTAATTTATTAACCTATAACTTCATAAACACAACTTATTTTAAGATTTATTTTTTTTTCACAACTAAGAGGTTGAGTGCAAGCTGAGTGCATGAAATGAGCACAGGAGAGGAAATCAAGCTTTCCAATATGAAACAGAATTTGACATTGGATGTGCAGAAAAAGCACTGTGAACAGCAAGGTTAATGTGTGTATTTGCGTCCTCCTTTTCCCAATGCTGTTGGTTAACTTCCAAATACAATTACACACCTGTCTGCCAAATAAGCACAGCTGCATAGATCTTCCTGCTGATCCAACCATCTGCAGAATGCAGCAGCCAGTTGAAGAAATCCCTTGCATTCTTAAGAAAAAATACTTAGTTTGCCAAATACTGTCTGCAACTCAAAAGAGGCATCCATTCTTTGGCCTTCATGATTGACAGCACTGGATGCAATTTGGGAAAAAAAAAAAAAAGGCAATTTTTCATTTGCCCTAAATGGACAGGCCAACCAGTTTCAGTTTTTCTGAGGTTCATTAAGGTTCTGATGCAAACCAGACTGTTTTTTATTCATGCACCAAAACAGACAGGGTTGAAGAATCAGCCCCACTGATACCTATCCATAATGAATCTCCATAAATTTACACCATAAATTTACGCACTAATTACCTTACCTTTTGCACAGATTAGGCTATCCCAAAGAATCCCAATGTGTTCTGCAAATTTAATCAACAGCAGGGCATGTCAACTTCCACTACAACCATTGTACTGAAATCACCATCACTTGCCAATATGTTATAAATGTTTAAAACAAAAGTGAAGTATTAATTATCTGTCTATGGGGCAAATACAATTGCTTAACTTGGTATTTCTCAAGACTGAACGCTGGGGTTTACAATCCAGTTCTTATTTTTGCATTCCCAAGGCATCTTGAATGGTTAATGTCCTTCACCTGCATTGTGCATGATAATGTTTGATAGGATGACTACCTCTGAATGAAGTGTGCTGCACAGCGAATAAGTGTGGGGTTTTTAGGCGAGTTCAGGTATTCTCCCAAATCCTCATTTGTTATAGTTATAAGCAAAGCAATTTGGGGATAGGAGCAGGTAGGCTGGCTGCAGCATCTACAGCATGCAGTGACTGCTCACACTGTGTCCTTACTGATTTTAGCTTGTAGGGGATTATTAGGAATCTAGCTAAGGGCAGTCCTCTGGGTATCACTTGGCACATTCCTCACATACTGCCCAAGGTGAAATGAGTTGGCTGTTGTATGCTGGGTCCCAGCATCTTGGAAGAATCTCAGGCTGGTCGCTCTGGCTCTCCATATGGGCTGATACCATACTAGCCCAACAAAGACTATTGCAGGATACACTAAGGCATCTTAAACACAGCACAAAGCATTGCAGCTAGAATTCATAATGATGTTATGGTTCAGGAATTTTGTTTTGTGAAACAGTAAATTGTGTTTACTTTCCCTGGCTATAAAGGAGGAAGGGAGAATTCCTGGGTTGCTCGAAAAATGTAAAGCAGGATCAGCAGCAAAAGATGTTGAAGCAGCAACGTTTCCCTGAGAAGCAGCCAACTTAGAAGTGGAATATGGATTAGTGTCAGCAGCAGCAGCAGCAAGGGCTGCACAGGCAGTCTGATGGGGCACTTTCCTCGCACATCATTCTGCGGCTGTACAGCTGAGCCACTCAGAAAATCACAGCTGAAAAATTTTGTCCAGAACTATCAAGCAGATTTGCACCCTCTCTACACTCTGAATTTTACAGGTTACTGAATAAAGATGAATGAATATCTTATAGAGCAGGTATAATTTTGATCTTCATAAAATAAACATGTAGTTCCACCACTGTACACAGAAATGGCACGAAGTAGAGTTTGATGTGCCATACAGTATCTTTGCAGAAGTCTGTAATCTCTTATTGGATGAGGAAAATAAAAGCTCTTTTTAACCAATCCAGTCAATCTTCTCTTCAAATTCTGTTTTAACTGTGAAAACTGTATCTGGAAAGTCTCTAACGTTCATATATAACTGGGAAACGATTATTTTTCTTTTTTAACATGCAATTTTGTGACTACCTAAATAGCCTAATCAACTGTAAACTAACAAGAAATATGTTAGAAATCAGTCTTACACAATTAATTCAGCAGTAGCATTAACTTCTGTTTCTATGTTTAACTGGCTGCATTCAACAAACCTGCAGGGAGGTCATGTATCTACTTCTCTTAGTTGAAATTGGCCAGTAAGTTTAAAAACTGTTAAAGGCATTGAATAATGAATGACTGATAGTTTGACTGCAAATGTAATTTTTCTTAAGAAAAACAAAAGACTAACCAGTTTTTACACCATAAAGTTTTTCAAGTAGCAAAAGATATTTAAATTTAAGTTTCACAAGCTCAATGTGTTTTGTAAATTTTAAAAAATTCTGGGTAAGCATTGGGCAAATTTACATCCAGAAATTCTGGAAGTCTCAGTTTACCTTCTAAGATGTCTCAAGGTAGGCACCTGAAATAGCAAGTACCAAAAGAGACAGCAGCCTTTTGAAAATATAAACTTCTATTTCCAAACCACAGGATGTTATTATTCTTACCAACTTTCAGACATGAAAAAGCCTTAGTTATTCACCACACATACTCAGAACCACATCAAGTTTCTTTGCTCTTGTTTAGATTGAGTTGGTTTCTCAGCGTCTTTATTTCTGTCACTTGAGGCTGCCCATATGTGTCCTTTTGTGCTCTTTATTAACATTCAAAAAAAAGTTGCAGAATTCAAAATAATAAGTGAGTTTTTTCAATAGGATTATCTCTAGTATTTACCATTATATTAGCATCAAAAGACCTCCCTGCTATCTAAGGAGCTGGCAATTCTTACTTTCGTAAAAGACTTCTGAATATTGAGGACCTTCTTCTGTTCTCCCTATGCTAAAAGGGAAATAGTTTTCTAGAAAACTATGAAGAGCATTGCGTTGTGAGATTGTAAGGTACAGGCACAGTATGAGATCAGTCCTTATTCATAGACTGCCCATTCCACTGTATACCATGGCTTTTAGTATGTTGCATGGCCTGGGAGTAGGTGTAAAATAAGACAATAACTTTAATACTAACAAACAGCTCTGACCAGAAAGTTCCTCTACACTAGCGGATTATTTATTTATGCTACTGGGAGACATGTCAAACTTTTTATCCCCATCCAACAGATGGAAACACTGAAGAAACAAGACTATGTGGCTTAACAAATCTGTGGGTGGTATCCATACCAGAAGCAGGAGTTCATAAATTCTAAATCAGTTCTTAGGCTACTAGCCAGTCATTTCAAATTGTGATCATGAGCTCTAGTAAAAGTAAAATTGTCCATACAGTCCTAATAACTATGCATTTAAATTACAATTTGTTATTAAATTTAATCTGAATTCCGCATGTGTAATAAAATGTAGGTCTGCCCCAAATGCGTTTATTATAGCAGATTGCAATTTTTAATTTCCTGACACTGTAGATGGTTATTGTGATCCCTATGTCTTTTAATATGCCCTAAAGATGAGTGAATCAAGATGAAAAAATCCATGTACCATAGGCAACCTCTTCATACATACTCTTGGTGCTATTCATTTCCTAAGGACTGTTCTATATGAGGGAAATTCTCTATATACTATGTATACTGTAGAAGGATAGATCTATTTTCCATCTGCTACATTCCCCCCACCTCTAAATGGTACTCCCCCTGTTGGTATAATCAAATGATGGCCATTTGTACACAAAAATATAATAAATGTCTACATTCATATATTTCATTCTATATTTTCAGCAAAATGCACAAAAATTTAATGCAATTGTTAGATATTCTTAGAAAAGGAATTAGGCCTTAACAGTTAGCTACCTTATTTTTTTTCTAAAATTCAACAAACTCTAAGAAAATCTCTTTTTATACAATCTTTTGGATATGTCATTTGCTATTTATATTTGATGGCCTTAAGGAAAAAAAAAAGTTACAAAAAGGTATTAATGCAAGTAGATAATAAAGCGGCATTCTATAAATCTATAGCAGCTTACAGTAATCATTAAAGCATGCAAAACTCTTTCATCTATTCAAAAATATGCAGTGCACAGAATGCCTGCTAAGGTGCATGACAAGTCAGAGTTAAATATATATTAATAAATGAATTAGCTTCATAAATAATAGCCATAATGACATTTTAGGAGACAATAAGTCTGAGGATTGTCAGAAAATGGTTGATGTATGAGCTTCACGTCTCAGTGATTCTTCAAAATGAATAGGCTTTGCGAGATAGTTCAGACCCACGACCAGCCTATTTCCTTGAATAATTTACTTGTTGTCAATTTGTACAGCCACATTACACATGCAAATTGTGCTGCCTGTGCAAACACCACTTGGAGATGATAAAAACAAATTTACGAAGGCTATAGAGGAAGGATTTATTTCACTTTCTCGCCCAGGTCAAGCAATACATGTATCTGACGATTGTGTGTACCCAATTTTGTTGTAATTATATCAGCAAATTATTCTTTATAATCTTATTATTTTTAGCAGTCTCCTTGTGCTTGGGATAATTAGCTTTCTTCACTCAGTGTAAAAACAATTCAACTTGCCAGCTAGGCAGGGCACAGCTCCATTATCTGTTTTGGGTTTAAATTTATTCCCTATATTCTTGGACACTTTGTGTAAATTAAAAATTTCATAGTCCCTAATACTGTACACGCTGTTCATTCAGTGATGAATTAAGGTCCCTAAACCTCTACGTTTGCTATTAGATATCTCACCCACTTTATATGTTAATCTGTGCTAATGAATTCCACAACCCCTAGCCACAGCGAGATGACTAAAATTATTACCACTTACAGAGATATGCCTTTTTCATTTAAAGTTCAATTCAAATTGCTCCCATAAACAGTCTGCCACACAAAGATACCTCCTTTAAAGAAGAGTTACTTACCTGTAAGTAGAGTTCTCTGAAGGTAGTATTATCTTTGGATACACATTCCTCAGACACGTGGCCTCTGGTTTGTGGCACGGGGGAGTGGATCCACCCCTTGATAGTTAAGACTTTTTCCTTAAGGCACTTCATTACCTCTGCAGCTCCCGTGCCTCGTGGGTTATTTGTGCCAGATCATGGCAACACAACTGCCCGTTGCCTTCTCGGTAGGCCTTGAACCCGGCTCAGGAGCCAAGAGGCTCTTCGGAGAAGAGCTTTGTACTGAACAAGTTTCAGGTAAGGGCCTTCCCTCTCAAAACAGCCACCTATAAGCCTGACATTCATGGCAAGAGTAAAAAACCCTGTGAAACAAACAGAAGTCTTCAGGAAGCTTACCGGTGTAGCACAGTTATAGTCGCTTGGGCGTCAGCTTGCCCATGGTGCAGCTTCGTGAACCTCACAGAGAGTCCGAATACACAACCACAGTTTTGCTACTCTGAAACTCATAAATTACTCATTTAAACATTACAGTTTCCCCAATACAGAAAAATTGCTATACCCTCTGCTGAGAAATTGTGCTTCAAACCAGTAGAGGGCATTGGTACGCATATGGCCTAATTAGGTTTGTTAGGGTTGTTTAAAAATTCAGATGTTTTTTATATAAAGGAGACAATAGCTGATTTGAAATACCCTTCAGAGTAGCAAAACTAGCCCTTCAAAGTTAAACCAATGCAAAATAAAACTAAAAAGATCAAGATTTTCATAATGCTTTTTAATTATATAGACCTTTATTGAAGTACAAATACTAAACTAATTAATTTTGAACCAATGGCCTTGAAAAGTTGATAAAACAGAGTTGTTTGCTCCACAAAACAGAACAAGGAGAGGTAAAGTGACTTGCTTTAATGCCATATCTGAGTGCAACATGAAGGAACTCCTAGCTGTAAGTCTCACTATTGTGCTTCTAAATAATGTTTAAGTTAATACAAAGGAAAAGTCTTCAAGAAGTCAAGAAAACTGATTTCTGACTCTTCTTGGGTAAAAAAAAAAAAATCAAGTTATAAATATTTATTTTAGTGATATGACAGAAGAGTGCTTCTCTTCTATTGCTGGAGCAGAGTAAGTGTGTCCAGGACTCCAGCACAGTATGCAGAGCTCGTGTCCGTTACAACAAAACTGGAAGTGATGTGGTTGGATCCCTGGGATTTGTCCTATAACAGGAGAAGACCCTAAAATAAGGGTGATATCTTCATTGTAGTGAAATACATGACTGTGGGTGCCATAGAAACATCTGCTATATTCAAAGTAAGTCATGTAGTTGTGGCAACACGAGTCAGGTCAGCAAGCAGCCATCAGGTCTCAAGGAGACGAAGAAGTGCCATGGCACTTAACAAGAGTGGACACTCAGGCCCTCGTTGCCCTGCCACTGAAAGTACCCAAACAAGTACTCTGAGGGTTAGGAGGTACGTCTACAACCCTTGTGTTCAGTGCACTGCTCCCTGTCCACAGCATCACTTTCAAAGATGAATCTGACCTGCTATTGAATCAGTTCCTGGACTGTCATAGTATTCAACAGCAGCATTCGGAATTAATACACCCAATTGACAGGACTGAAAGCTGTGGTGTCTTCATGATTTGAGCAGATATCCCTAACTGAGGCAGAAGTAGCATCTGTCATCAATGTGGGCCCATTGAAAGCAGGCACGACAGTTTTGGCCTTTGAATTTAGTTAGCAGGCAATCTCTGTCAATGCCCTGAACAGCCCAAGTGGGATTGAAACCTTCAGAGGTTGTGGTTGTGACTGCTGAGAAAGCCTGATGAAAGCTGTGGAAGCATTTTAAATTCTACCTTTGAGGAAATAAGCTGAAAATATGTTGCTCATTTCTCACAGGAAGACTGTGGTTAGGTTGATAACTGAACGTAGATCATCCAGGTATCTAACAGGAATTTAAGACAAAAGGTCTTACTTCTTCCCTGAATACTGTGCACTAATACTTTGGAGATGCCTTTTTCAAAGGAGTAGACAAAGCAACTTGCTTCTGTTCTCCTGCTGCTTGAAAACACAGACATTTCTTTCTGTGTCTATGGAAATAATTTTCACCAAAGTGCAGACCTCAGAGGAACACGGACACGGTAAGAGACAATATGACAATCTTCTCAGTAAAAGCTCAGGGCTTGGTCCTACCTCGTACAGTTATGCGGTGTTCTCAAACAAGCACATTTAGAAATATTTGAGCAAATACCTGTTGTGCTCTGATGCTGATCACGGTAGACCATGTCTACTATCAGGTACAAGGGCCAAGAATGGAGCACACTGCAAAGCTTCTCAACTGTACTCAGGGGATTAAGCCCATTTTTCTTCATTTTCCTTCAGAATACTGTTCCTTATTACATCCCTTTCCCTTTTTTGCTTAGTATCCTTGGGACCATGGGAATGAGAATGTAAGAGGACTTAGATCGACTGACAAGTGACAATGCCTAGTACAACAAACCAACTGAATGCCTGTGCTGCCCATTTGTGCTCTTTGTGCTCTCTGCTTCACACTCTTGGCCTAATCCAAAACTAAATGAAGCCAATGAAAATCTTTCCACCAACTTTAACAGGCTTTCAGTCGGGGCTCAGGCAGGGGCTTGTGTGGGTTAAAGTCTCACGTTCAATGAGGTAAAGAAAGCTCGTGTTACAAAACATCATTACTACTTAGAATATATACTATAGAATATTTACTAATATACTTTAATGTACTGTCTTAGATAACATTCTTTGGAGATTTCCATTAATTTTCTCTATGATGGTTCTTGTAATGTTTGTTTAGCAAAGAATTAATTTGGTTCTTATATGGCACAGTATGTGAAAAAAACCTCTTTAATCCTTTTAACTGACTTTAAATGCTCATTTGAATATAATTATTTAAAGGATTAATAAAAAGTATTTTTAAGTTAGCTATGAATTAAAAGTTTGGGGAAAAAAAAAAAAAAAACAGAGGTTATTTTATTGTCTTTACATCTCTTTTTAAAATCATATTAATTTTCTTTTCCAATACTATTTTATTGTATTAAAATATAATCATGCTAGAAAAAACTCTCATTATGTTAGCAAAAATGAATACAAGGTAGATAGTATACTAACACAATGACAGTAATCTGCTAATACAATAAGGCCTTCCTATTATGTTTAAACGAGAATTCAGTTCTTGATCATTTTTGACATATTTCCAAAACAGTGTCTCAAAAGGATAAGAAGTAGCATATTTCCATGCTTAAGGAAAAGTTCTTGATGTCCTCATTTACTGCTAAAAACAAGAATCAGTTAATGCATAAATTATGTTGTAGCAAATTTTTTCTGTATTAGGAAACCATTTGCATATATTTTGTGGAAATAAGCATGGATATGATTACTTATGATTAGCTAATCATGGCTTCCAGCATGTGTCTGAGAAAACAGTTCAGGCTTCCACTTTGTCATGAAGTCCAGCAGTCCATGCTCCAGCCAGTCTGAAGGAGAGAATTCTAATCTCAGAACCTACCCCAGGAAACCGCCACCGATGTGAGTGTTAGCTCTTCTGATATTTGACACATTTGACTACTGTTGTTACTCATTAAGAGAGTGTTCCAAAAGGACCCAAAGCAATACCAAGTTCTGTAGATCATAATATTTTTTACCCAGAAACTAGCAGAACATTCCCTTTCAGTGCTGCTACAGAAGGTGTGGCTAGTTCTTCTATCCAGGCTTCTGTAGACTAGTGAATATTTTACGTCCCATGCACAAGTACTGGGTATGATGCACACAGCAAAGGTGGCTCTGTTTTGAGACACCATTCAAACACTTCCGAAAGTACAGATAGCACCTGAAGCACAGACTGATTTTCTGAAAGAATACAGGATTCCTATTCTCAAGCAAATTTGCTTGAGACTACCTCATCTTGAGACTACCTCAGGACAGCATGGACTAAAAGTACTGTAGTGTTCTCTTCTCCTTTCCTTCCCCACATAAAAAGACCCTGTACGCATTGTTTCAGCAGCAGCAGCAGCAACAACAACAAAACCTTTGAATACAAATGCTTCTGGACTGCTGAATGCCAGGCAAGAGCTCTTTCCAGATCTTTTCTCATAGAAGAACCTGTGAGAATTCAGAACTTGTGGGAGAACCAGTGAATATTCTGAAATTCAGCTTTTTAAAATATATTATTTCATTTGTGTGCACTACCTCTGCTGACGTGTGTGCCAGAAATTGGACTGTGGATACCAAATTAGGAACACAACTTTTAGATACAAACCATGTCATGAAACGAAACTTGCCCTTTTAAAATGTATCCCTTACAAACATGTAAATTTACAGGTTATAAAGATGTCCCTAATCTTTCAGTTTTTGGAGGGTTCTAAAATTAGTTTGAACTAAGAAAATATGATGCAGCCTAATGGTCTAACATCTAGGTAGAACAAATGGCAAATGAATTCCCAATATCAATATATTTATCAGTTACTACTTATCTGTATACCAAATACAATCAATTATTAAATGTAAATAAAATAAATCTCTTAAAAATTGATTTCCCAGATGAGAAGAAAAGCTAGTTAGCAAGCTGAGTGTGAAATTTACATGTAGTTCATGAAAAAGTGATTACTTACGGAATTAATTGATTTCAGAAATGAAACTGAGGACATAAAATTATGGCATAGAAAGGAAATGAATCAGAAGATCTGTTTTATGAGAAAGGTGTTTATTTTTCCTTCCTTTCACAGCCATTCCCAGAAGCTACTCCACACAAGAAATCCCTATGCAAAGCTATTGTCCATTGTTATCTTTCATAGCACTTGAACTCTTGCCCCTTTTTCGTTCCCCTCATGGCTGAATGTTTGTCCACAACTTGGCTGTGTCTTGGTCTGGTGTCAGCAATTTCTTTCTTAGAGGGCATGATACTGAGAGTTACTTTTCAACCTGACAAAACGTCACGCCCCAATTGCATCTTCCTATGGATTATTTCAATTGTAAACTCTCTTCTCTTTCAGACACAGGTCTGTGGCAGCGAACCCTTCATCTCCACCATATATTTCCATCTCGTTCTTGCAATCTCTCGTGCCACCTTTTGCAAAGGTCTCTCTTGCAAAGGTCTTGTGCCACCTTTCCTGTTGCTCCTTTTATGTGAGTTTTTTTTGCTGAACCATATTCAGACTGCTCCTAAAGACGTTTCATCTGTTTCAGCTATAAGCTGAGAAGACAAAGAAGAGCATCTCACAAATAGAAAAGCACTGTACTGAATGCTCTCCAGAGTTAGTATTTGCCTTTGAAATACTTTGTATGGTGTTATTCCCTTCACAGTTTCAGACTGGTTTCTGAGAGGACAGGTGTCTTTTCCAGGTTCTTGGTGCAGTTTAAGGAAAACTCGAGCTCTGAGGACTGGATTTTTCAAGGATTTCTCTCTACCACCTTCCTACAAGACATTAGGGGGAACTTTGGAAGGATTTTTCCATCTTTGAAGAGTAAGGTTGTGGACCCTAGTCACTGTGTCCCAGCCTAGGTACCCCTACTTGGGTATTGTGATAGGACCAGAGGGAATGGCCTCAAGTTGCGCCAGGGGAGGTTCAGGTTGGAAACAGGGAGACATTTATCCTCAGAAAGAGCAGCCAGGCGTTGGGATGCATTGCCCAGGAAGGTGGAGTCACCGTCCCTGGGGGTGTTCAAGGGGAGGCTGGACATGGTGCTTGGGGACATGGTTTAGTGGTGACATTGGTGGTAGGGGGGTGGTTGGACCAGAGGATCTTGGAGGGCTTTTCCAACCCTAATGGTTCTGTGTTTCTATGATTTTATTCCAAGGTTTAGTGTTTGAACAGATTCCACACTTCTGTCACAGCCAGGATTGCTGGAACAACCAGCTTTCCGTGCAAGCACCGCCGATAATTCCGACAGAGGCCCCCGCGCTGCACGTTTGGGGACACCGGCACCGCCCCGGGGCCCTGTGACCGAAGCGCCCTCACCCCGTCCCAGGCCCTGGGCCCGCGCACCCCACGGTTGCCATGGAGACCCGCGAGGCCGGGCCGGGGGCAGCAAAGCTCCCGTTGATTGGCTGCGGGGCAGGGCCCAATCGGCGGGCGGGGTGTTGCGAGGGTGTTAAGATGGCGGCCAGGTAAACAGGGCTGGAGGTGGCTGCGGGGCGGCCGTGAGGGGAGGCGGCCGGGGGGGCCTGGCCTTGTCCGGCCCTGTCCGGCCCAGCTCGGCCCGGCCGGTGGGGACACGGGACACGGGGCGAGGGGCCGCGGCCACCGGGAGGCGGTGGCGTGGAGTGGAGAAGGGCTGCGTGTGCGCCCCGGCGGGCTGGGGTTGTTGTTGTGGAAGCTGCGGTAAACAAAGCCCCGGTGAGAAGGCGTTAAGAGGGGGGGGTGAGAGAAAATAACAAAATAACAGCGTTATGGTCATAATGGCGTTAGTTTGTGTGCTGAAATCTTCTACGTGGCTCCTCTCTCACATATTGAGTGTTAGCTTTGTGGTGAGCTTCTCTAAAGCACCTGATCATAGTTACTTTGCTCAAGGGAAATTATTTTTTTTCTGGTGTGTTTTGCTGTTCCTGATCCTTCTGTGAGCTGATCGTGGATTTATCTCACAACAGGTCCGCTTGTGTGGCTCCTCGCGTCTTTGCGATGATCTGGAGTGGCCCCGTTTAAACTGGAAGATGTGGAGCGGGCTCTTGCCTCCAGGTCTGAATGAAAGTGATGTTGACTTGTCTTCGGATGATGGAGATGAATCGCGTTGTTCCCCTTCGAAGGAGGATGCAAGTGAAAATACTGAAGGAGTTCAGCTTCCTGAACAGCAGGAGAATGGACCTGAAAGCAGTGCCACCAGTGAATCGCTTCTGACCTCTGTGCCAGATGGAGAAAACACATCTGAAACGCGCCCTCCTGGAGTTTCTTTAGATATCTGGAATGTGGGTCTCTGAGCATGCTCTGGATGTTTGGAACTATGCTACCGGTTGAATGGCCGCTTTTTAAATTAAAATAACTCCAATTTGGGTATTTTAGGTAGTTACACACAGAAAGAAATAAAATACGATCAAAGTGTGGTCGCCTTACTTTTACCAAGTAGGGTGGACAGGAATTTAGTTAGGAGTTTAATGCAATTTCTGTTTCCTAGTGCAGTGGTAATTAAAAGCATAGCAGGGACATCTTTTTGTAGCCATGTAATTATGCAGGATTTGTGTTAATGGTAGTGTATGGGCTCAGAGCTTCATTTTTTGTGTTAGTAAAGAATTATAGCTAGGCATGTTTATTGCTGTGCTGATGATTTATATCTGTGAAGTAGACCTGTACCCTTCTGCTTTCTGTAGGGGCTGGGTGCAAGTGTTAAGACTCCTGCTTGCTTATATCCTCTCTTCACATTCCCATTGCATGTAAAGACTGAAAAGATTAAATATAAACAAAGCAGTCTGTGTTCCAGGCTTTTGAATCAAAATAAAAATTAGAAAAAAACTAGCTGCTGTCCTCCATCCATCTGTGTAGCTAGTCTGATGTGCAAGGAATATGCTATTTAGAATCCTCAAATTCCAAAATACCATTTATGTGATAATAGAACGTTGAATAGCTCAAGAGCACACAACCATCAGAAGTGTATTCAGCATCATGTTCCATGGGAAACAGAGGTGATAAAATACCTGAGGTGATTCCCGTTTAACACTGTCAGAGTTGGATGCTCTCAATGCATAAGTTTTAGTGTAATAGATACAGGAAGCTACTGTGGACACATGAAATATTGGGACAGCATTTCTCAGCATATTGTGCAACTTTAAAAAAAAAAAAAAAAAATAGGAAAAGAGAATTAAAATAAAAAGCTGATTCTTACCTCTCCTTACCCTTGTAGAAATTTCTGGAGCTTCAGAAGAAAAACCGTGAAATGAAAATGCAAGCAAGTCAGGAAAACAAAGGCCGAAAAAGAAAGCGTGGCAGAAAAGGTGTTTATATAATCCCAGAACTTATTTCTCTCAAAATGGAGTTGCTATCCAAGTACACTGGAAGTGCATTGTTATTTTTACTAAGAGTAGAATGCCTGAATAGATGCCTTGTGTTATCTGGGACATTATTTCTCTGGCTGCTGTGCTTCACTTCCAAGACTAGGTTGTAAAATGCTACTTAAAGTTCAGGTAATATGTTTTTCTCTTCAAAAAGGAGGTAGAACTCCTATTTCAGTCAGTGCTGGCTTAAAATCGCTAGGCATATTTCAGTAGTTCTCTAACATTATTTTGTGTACTCTAATCAGAGCTCCCCACAAATGTTGTAGGAGGTTCTTCATATGAAAGCCTGATAGCAGAGTGATTTAAATGTACATGGTCATTGGGAATAGATCCTAGTGCGTTGATCTTCTAAAGGAAATATGACTTATTAGTAATCTGTTAACTTTGCTGGGTGTCATAGGGTATTACTGTGTAATGCTGGATTTCTTTTTCTTTCCTAGAAAAACTGAAAAAGAACACTAACGAAGTGACTAAGAGGTATAACCAGGTCAATGTGATTATCTGAGGTCTGTTTTTAATATCAGGCAAAACTGGTGAAAAGCTTGACCACATGCATAGCCAAATGCTAGCTCTGAGTGTCATGGAAAATATCTGCTGAAGTTGCTTGGTGTCTCTGTCACTCTGGCTCAATTTGATCCCAATTGAGTTTATTGCTTGATTTAAAAACAACACAATTGGTTATTTAATGCAACTTACAAAGAACTTATTGTTATTCTCGATAGTGTTTGGCATATAATTGCGTACAAGCTTGCTTTCAAGATTGTGACATTGCAATTACAGAGGGAAAGGAGTAATTTCACTTGCATTAAAAACTGTCAGTGGGTGAAAAGGGCTTGTCTGCCAAATAAAAGAATTTCTTTTGGTTTTGAAAAGAGCATTACAAGTTGTGGGAAGCAAACTGGTTATATTCATGTTTATTTTCTGGGATTTTAGTGTTCAACAGTTGGCCTGTGAAGACCAATGGAAAGAACTTACACAGTATTTTGGAATCAATGATAGATTTGAATCACCTGTGGATAGCAGGGCTCCACAAAAGGTAATTATTGTTACAAAAGCAACGTCCTCTTCTACTTGGTAAGAAACAAAAACAACTCAGTGTTAACTGAGATAAAAGCAAAACTGAATATAATTGAGAGTAAGCAAATGATCAAGTTGCTATGAAGAAGAATAATTTTGTGAATTTTGTTCTAGGTTTCACATAAATTGTACTTTGATCAAAAGGTTGCTGTGCGTTCTTTTGGGAGGGACAATATTCATGCCTATTTTCCTGTAGTTTTGTATTCTGTTCTTTATGAGAGGCAAAAGACTTGATCTGCATTGTTTGATTATAGTAACTTTTTTTAAAATCATGCTTTAACTTCAAAATATGTCAAGTCAGCCCTTTAGTTGAAACCAGCAGCTCTTGGAATTAGACAACTGAATCTGTCATCTAATTTCACTGGATTTACAACACATTCTGTTCATAAATATTACTATAAAGCTAATCATATTTGAAGTAATTGCTACAATGTAACAGACAAGTTACAAATGCATTATATCTTGAGTTTCTTCTATAGTTTTTCACTTGCATAATGTAAATGTCTGCATTGACACTGACATTGAGCTCTGTCTGAGCTCTTTTAGTGGGCATTTGCTTGTCATTAAACTATTCAGGCTAGTTCTGGAATAAGGCCCAAAGAGTTAACATGCAGCTACTGTCCATGTAAGTTAAGAGACTTAAGTGCTAGCACAATGTCTCATAAATTTCAGAAAAGGCATCTAACAACTAGATATCACTGCAACTTTCAGTTGTACACTCCTTTAACTTCCACCTGAATAATTAAGAGTGGTATTTGCGGATATTGCAGGTATTTGCAGTTTCTCAATAGTTGTTTCTTTCTATTTTTTTTTAAAGTATATGTTTTGAAACCATTCAAAGTGTTTTCTTTAGCATCATTACTATTTACTTCTAGTGAGGCTATAAACTGTGTATTGTGATGAATGAGTGATTTTCTGTGAAATTCCGAAGTTTCCAATTATAGTTTCTGTTAAATGCTTTATTGTTGCTTTATATGTAAAAGTCATTTCATGAATTGTTTTGATCATAAAGGTTGAATTTTGGAGTATTTCCTCAGTTTTCCATGGGATAGCTAGAATTCTGAATGTGTTAGTATTGTGGAGTGGCACAATGCCAGAACTCAGTTTTTGGGTAAAGATAAGATCTTAGAACTGTAACGATACAGTGGTAATTGCCATTCTTCATGTTACCTGACACATATATTTCACATTTTGTTTAGAAAGCTCCAGGGATGGAAGAGATAAGCCAGATCTTCAGATGAATTTTATTGTGACAGGCATAAACTAGTCCGTGTAATTTTTTTTAACCCACAGTATTATCCTGCACATAAGATGGAACTAATGCAATGATTTGTGCTCAGGCAGCCTTTTGGTGAATTCTTAATTGTGTTGTCCATTACAATACATAGACAAAGTGATTTGTGTTGCGTAGAAATTACAGGTTTATGCACTGTCTTAAAATGAAGAATTATTAAAATATTTTTTTTAAAAGAAGATCCTTTCTTCCTCTCTTTTAGACATATTATTTCTGTTTATTTCTCCTAAAGATATTTACTTCTCTTTTTCTAGTCTGGCCTTGAACTTAGCATAGAGAAATCTGTGGCTGAAGGTGACATTGATAAAGCTGAGGAGCTGAGTGATAGATTAGCCATTCGTGAGGTAAGTGGACTATTACCAAAAGCGTTTAGGAAAAAATCAATTTTGTACATCTGTGTTTAAAAAAAAAAAAAAAAGTTTTAACTAAAATAGCTTTGAATGTTGTTCAGGGCATCTTTTCTTAACCAGATTTTTTTCAGTGATTCAGGTATTTTGCTGCTGATTTAGTAAAGGTTGCCAACTTGTATAACAATTGTATAACAATTAAAAATACAACCATACAACCATAAATATTCCCAAGTAACCTTACCTTGAAGCCTTGATAAAGACTCTGCAAGTTAGAGTCATCACTAACTAGTGATCTGTATTGAGCTTTTGATTTCTCTGCACAAAAAAATATGGGTATGACATTCCCTTCCTGTCAGTTCCCCATGCATCAGGTTATTCTCTGCATTGCCTCCAAAAGCTTGGTAAGCCTGGCAAAAGATAAGATTGAGGAAGTTTAGAGTGCGATCTATCCAAATAAGGACAGATTGAACTAAGCTGATGATGGTCAGCACTTTTTTTTTTTATTCCTATGTCTTCAGGAGTTGATGGTAGGAAGAACTTTGAAGAAGAATGAAAGCAAATAAATGCTAAACGTCTTTCTGTAGCTTTAGAGTGATTTTCATAGAACGAATGGATATTTTTTTCTTTAAAAGTTAAAATTTTTGAGTATAAATGTATATCTCCAAATAAATCCAGGTGAGAGAAATGCCATTTTCCTGAAGAGGCTGTCTTGTTAGTTGATGTATTTGAGTAATTTTATGATAGTTTTTTTTGTCTGCTTGCTGCAAAAAAAAAAAAAGGATACTTTAAACTTGCGTGTAGTGCTGCATGAGTACTTAACCTGTTAAGGAATCACAAACCTCTGGGAATGGAGATATCAAAGGGAAACGGTTCTATTGGTGTGTAGGTAGCAGCAATAGGAGTACGTCACTGAAATCTGTCTAGGCTGTTGTGCCCACTGCAATCTGTGCATAGGGGAGAAAGTTTGAAGGAAAAAAAAATGAGGGTAAAAATATAGTTAGAATAGTTTTGAAGATAAGTGAGGAAAAAAATCCTAAATGTAATGCTATTTGAGGTGAGTGGAAGAGATATCTTTTAAGTCACCTGATTTATATAATTTGAACAAGGGCTTTGCATTTTTTCATTTACCTTGCACACTGTTCTATGTTCACAGAAGTAATTTTGTCCTCACTGCATATACCTGCCAAATACAAAGATATTAGAAAAGCATTTAAAAAGGCATTCTGAATGCTTCTCATTATCATAGAAATACTTGGTGTTTCAGTTAATCTTCAATGTAAAAATTTGTTTTAATGCCATATAATAAAATACTGTGATGACCTTAAAAAAGAGAGAGCTTTTTTAACGAGAAATGCAGTTCTTTGGGTTCCATAAATACAGTTAGGTAAGACTAACTTCCTTTGTGCGTCTTCTTATACATTCGTTAGAAACTGCTACACTAACTACTCAGGGCAGTTTTTAATTACAAGACTCAGCCTTTTTCACTTGTGATCACAGAACCTCACGGCACAAATAATAACAGCTCCTGACAGGGATAGAAACATAGCCTAATGTTCCCTTTAAGCCCAGCCACCTTCTCATTGTGATACTGTTATATTACCTTTTGTGTACAGCATTAAACACTTGCTGTTCTCCTTCACAAATGTCATTATTCCATCTACTCTAAAGTGGGTAGAGTATCATAATCAATAAAACATACTGAGGTTCTAGTGCAAGTTGTTTGACTATAAAAACAAATTAATGTAAGAAGTTTTAAGGTTTTGTAATATTTATGATAAACTATTATCTGATTTTGGTAGCCATGGGATTGTACAACATCTAGCATATCCCAGGTGCTACAGCAATATAATATTATTTGTGGAACATTAACTCCAAATTGTTGACTTTCAAATATTAGCATGTTGTAATTCTGAAAACAAAATGCTTGAAGCGTTATTATTATTCATAGCCTTGACTTGGTTTTGGTTAAGTGGGTTTATCTGAATAAATAGCATGCTGGAAGAAGGAAAACTCAAATGACTCTGACTTGATCTCATGAGGAGTTCTGTGAAGGCAGAAACTCAGTGAATTCACTGGGGTTCTCTGCTAGTTTAAAGATGTGCTGTGTAGCCTGCTGCAAGATTTTATTTTTCTGTGTGATCTTAAGAGCCTGTATTTTATATTGTTTAGTGGATCTTTTTAAGTACTTCTTATTTGAAGGAGATCCTTCTAACAGTGGCTAATTCTGATTCAATGAAGAGCTGTAGGAAAGGATTCAATTATGGGAGAGGCTGATTAAAACATCATTGTTTTGCTCACAAGAACAATTAATAAAATATCTTTGTATTGTGCAGTATTGATTCAGTCATAACTTTCCTCCTCTCTTTGCAATTTAGAGAAATACAACATTTAAAAGTCATTTTACGAAATACGTCTAAGAACTGATTTCAGTTAATTTTTAGAGCATGGGGTTATTTGTGGTTTTAACTTCCAAATGCAACACAACTCTGAGCAAGTCAGGCATGGAACTGTACGATGACTGTATTGAAGTACAACACTTCTGAAGTCTAGAGCAGTAAGTGGATGAATTATTGTTCTTTTATCTCAACCTCATCTTTTTATGTATAGCTTTCATTTTTCTTGAGCAATGTTGCAGGGTTATGGGTATGTATGTGAGAAATAGCTGCCTTCCGTTTGGGGGTACAGCCCCCCTTGTAGCCATGTGAGAAAATGTTCAGTGGGTAGGTGTTCTTTTTGAAATCAGGTGTATGGGTTTTTAATCGGCACCATTTTCTTTTGCAAGAAGCAGTGACTGGAACCTGCTGATAAAGCTTTTGCTTTGAGGCACAGATCCCAGAGTTCTTAAAGCCGCTTCCTGCCTTAATAAGTGAAACTAATTTTTGATGTATAACATTTATAAGCCTGTGAAACTGATAGGGCAGCTTCAGTATTTAGAAAAATGAAGCCAAAAATAAACAGATGACTGAGAATGGGCAGGAGAAACACGTCCTGAAAAGCAAAGGAATGCCAAAATGATGCTGTCAATACGCTATCATTATGACATGGTGGAAAAAAGTGTTCTTCTTTTAAATCAGATTCCCTTAAAATCAGTGATGATTTAGGCAATATGCATAATCTAGCAGCTGTGAGCAAATCACTGAAACGTATATCCTTAAAACCTGAATGATGCTGCTTCAAGATTTTGGATGTTTTGGTTTCCATGTGGTACTTAGTGCAGGTTCCTTAAGGAGGATGTTACTGTAGTGCTGTAAATGAGGCTTTGGGTTATATGTTATTTGTTGCTTTCTTCTACTTGGTCAAACACACCCAAATGCTGACTTCAAAACAGTGTCTTCACTTAGTAGCGCTCAAGATTTTCAACTGTGGGAGGCTAGAAGTTACAACTTGGCTACCTTGGTTAACACACTTCTATTAAAAAAGAATTGTACTTCTATGATGATGATAGTCTGATCTCTTGGCTAACCTCACTGCAAAGTATTACCCCGTGTTTCCTGTTGTCCACCCAGCTGGTGGACTACAAAAGTGACCCCCGTTAGTTTGGATGTTATCAAGCTAACAGATAGCTTTAACTACAGGAGCCTGGGCCATCCCCACAGTATGTCCTCTTCTGAGGCGTTCTGCTTTGCTGAGGAGTTACAGTGGTCTTGAAATTCCTGAATCCATTATTTATGAGTGGAATTACTCCTGAAAGAACATGGGTATGCCTGCATTTACGCTGGGTGGAATAACTTGGTCCACCAGTAAACTCCCTGCTTTTTTGGCTAGACTGCGTCCAGAACCTGGTCTAGTTTGAGCGTTTCTGTGCTGTGGTGCAGGTACAGCACATAAGATCAGCTCCTTTGATGGATTTTTGTTGAGCATCCACGTAATGCAGGTGGGTCATACTGCTTAGTCATAATCCACTATGGGTTTTTAAACATATTGCTAGAGTGATAATGCTTCCTGTAATGCCTATATCATAACACTATTAGTAGTAAATAACTAGCAATCCAGCACAGTACGTGTGACAACACGCACAATTAAGGTTCAGTATTATAAACTGGTTGCTATTATCTTTTTTTTATATTGTAAAAAGCCAGGGCTTTCTGCTTTTAAAGTTCTTCTTTTTAAATGGTGAATGGCATACCTAAAGCTCTAGTTTGAACACTGCATTTAATTACAACTTGTTTAAATTGAGAGAGATCAAGAGAAATGGTAATAGTAATATAGGAGTTGACCAAAAATTCGGAACCCGGTAGAATGAAATTTGTAGTGGCATTGAAGTTTGTGTATGTTTAGCTGAATTACAATAAAAATGCCTTTCTTGGGAATACTCTAGGGTAGGCTAACTGAGATTCAGTGGTAGCAAGCACTTGAATGTGCATGTAGGTGAGACCAGATGCTTAAAAGTATTTGGATTTTTCTAATACTTTCAAAAAAGCTTTTTGGAATATTATCTTCAATTGTACTTGAATTGTTCTTACCATGTTTGTGAGAATTTGTCCAGATACTTTTTAAGAATTAAAGTTGAGTAGTTAGAGCTCAGTGGCTTTGTAGTATGAGGTGTTTATCCTTTTGAGTAAAGACAGTATCTGGAGATGCTTGGTAATTTTAGTTGGTAAATTGACTTCACTTTGAAGTGATACCTTGTAAAGTTCTGTTCCTTGTTCAACCAAAAAACTCTCAAACATTTGCCCTATATCCCCAACCTATAAACCTGAAAATATTTTCCAGGCTTCTTTCTCCAGAGCAGGAGTTGTTCTTTGTGCTTTTTTTGACTCAGATTGTTGTGCAGGGTCTCAAGAAGCAGCATGCAGATTTCTTGTGGCTTTGATATTCTGAGAACTAATCTGTCTAAACCTCGGAGTTTGCATTTGGCTTGTGTTTTTTGTGTTGCTGCCTGGTAGGTAGGTGCCATATTGTCTAAGAGCATGTTAGCCTGGGGACTGTAACCTGAACACCATAAAATCTTGGCTATGTTAGATTTACCTGTCAAAAAGAACTTTAGAAATATTTAATAATTTGGCATGCTGAATTGCAGAAGTAGTTGTCAATCTCTAAAGAGCACAGGCTTTTAGACAGTGCTGTTTCTATGTACTTAGCTGGTGACTTCTGGCATTTCGGTGAAAGATTTTTTTTAAATGCTCCAATTTACAAGGAAAGTATGGTATTGTAGTCAAGTTTAAATGAAAGATCTATATCGTAATTGACCAAATTAATTAGCTATTCACTGGCACATCGTTCTCATGTTACAGCAAAATGGGTTTTGCTGTTGTCTTCAAAACGTGTGTTGATCAATTTTCACCATTTTCTAGTGTTCAGATTACCGTGGTTTGTAGTAACTTCAGCCATATCATTTAGAATGGGAAGTGCACGAACAAGGTTGTGTGTCAAAACCATCAAGACAGATTCTGTAAGCTGCTGCTGTCGTATTGAAAATCCGGGTAGGATATGGATGATCACGAGGTTGTACAAAGCTGTTTCAAACAACTTGTAGGGCTGGATGAGTTGGCTGCTCTTGCTTTGGTCTCACAGTTTCATTCCTAAATTCTGTGCAGCCTTCACAGTCTATCCTGCTGCTTTTAGGTACCTGAAGAGATTGATACAGTTTTATACAGAATACAACCAAGCACCAATTAACTTGGAAGTCTTGCCAGTTGAAGGACTTGGGGGGGGCAGGAGGAGGAGAATTTATTTTTTATCTGTGAGGGATTTTATTTCTAACACTTAGCAGAGGTGCTTCCAAATATCTCTCTTCATTGAGGTTGTTTTCTTTTAACCTTTGGAACATGGCAGGGTTATCACCTAGAATTACATTCTTCTGCTTCCTTAATTATGTATATCTTTTCCTTAACAAACCTTAAAAAAAGATTTCAGATGTTACAAGTCTAATTAAAGAGACAGACAAAGCACAGTTTATACTGTAGATTTTTTCTGCAGTTCAATTAATCAGCATGTTTTCTCTTTTAATTAAAACCATTTTAGTAAATTAAAGCCCACAGCAAAACACATATATAATTTGTTTGTAATTAGCTCTTAATTGGTGGTAGTTGAAGCTTAGCACCCTTGGTTTCTTTCTTCATGATTGCCATTTTATTAGCAGCCAGTCATTAATTAATCTTTTTTTCTAATTAGCTTATAAAACTGTTGATGGCACATTATTGTAAATGTGATTTTAAGTTCAAAGCTTGTTAATAAGCTTTCTTACTTAGAAGAACAGAGATAAAGAAATTGCTGAAAACAGTACTACAGTTCTTTTTTTAAAACTGCCTTTCTTATAAGGGGGCTGTGTAAAGCATCTAACAGCTTATAGTTAATTTTTTAATGCTGTGTTTTCTCATGAATGGAAGAAGTTACTAGCATTTAAATGTTTAAATCTAGAGAAGAGCTTAATGGTATAACAGTGTTCTGTCCTTGCCCCATTACTGTGTCATCCAAATATAATTTGATGTTGTAATACACAGCATAAAAATACAACAAAGGTATTACAAAGTATTTTACAGTGGAAGTTGAGCACATCATTGAAAGGGGACAATTTTCACTGCAAAATCCACTCGGTATTCTTGTTTGCTTTATATATTTTATATACGTCAGCAATGGATAACATTCCATAACATAAAAGGAGAAAATCATTGCTAAAGGCAAGCCTGAAATAACTAGATTCATATTTGATGAGGAACTGTAACACTGTATTAAAAGGCTGTTTGGCTTCTCTCCTATGATCATAGGATATTTCAGGACCTGTTTGAAATACAGATGTTTTGTTACAGCTTCTGTGGGTTTAGCATTTTGTATGTCATACCTAAATATTTCTGAGCAGTTCTTGAATCTATCTGGCTCATTCAGCATTTGTATCACAGGGTGTTATTTTAATGAAATATATTTACAGTGTAGTACTTGATGTTAAATGTCTTGATTTTTTTTTTTTTTTTTTTTTTAAAGGAAGTTTTCTGAAAGTTAGGTGCTGGTGCAACTTGACAAAAATGTTTACTCTTCTGCCTGAACTTTCTGTACTATTTCAACTTCATCCATTTCTCTGCTTGTTTTAAAAGTGTTTTATGATGCTGTGCAAGAAACACTAGAAAGGGATAGCTGACAAGGAAAAAATTAAAAATTGGATAAAAAGTAAATGAATAATGTCATATTACTAAAAAGATGAGAGGCTAATTTGTGCCGACTTTTTGCTAATTTTGTTCAAGCCTCAAAATGAGGAGCTGTCACCCGTTCTGTGTAGCACTGATGACAGTGCCAATGATCCATGAAATAAGCTGCCGCTGGCTTTGTTCTGATAAGAATGAACAAATCTGCACAATGTACGGCTCCCAGAATCTCATTTTCATACTTGCATGCAGGCTAAAAGAAATAAGCTGTTTGCAGGCTTGATTAATCAGACATTTGAGGGTTTTTTGTCTCTTTGATCTCTTTCGTCTCCTAGGTAACTTGCTTGACATTAATGTTGAGCTTGAGTAAAGACAATCAGGAATTGTAGACCAAACTGATATAAAAATTAAAGACCTTAACACTTTAAGTACTCCAGTAATGGTTCCGCTTTACTTCAGAAAACATCTGTTTTCATTTAATTAAAGAACAAAAGAGAAAGGCATAAATATTTTTCATAGAGACCTGTTATTCCACAAAAAGTTAAAGTATGATAATTGGTATTTTTGAACAGTTCCAAGGCATTTCTTTAGAAAGAAGCAAAGCTTCAGAAATGTGTTACAAGGTAACAATTTCAGATGAATAGAAATATTATGAAAAATAATGGATGAGGAATTTCTCACTTATGCTACATTAAACAGCTAGAGGAAGATACTCGACGTGATTATTGGTGAACTTGGAAATGGAAAGGTCTTTGCCCTGTTAGAAGCTAAGTTGTTTTATTTAGTTTGTCTTAAAAATATATATATTGTGTTACAAGGATGAACCATCATATCAGCTTTACTACCCAATATGATTTACACACTTTAAACCTGTAAAATTGAAAGGAATTTAAAAAAAAAAAAAGTGTCGCAGTGCGTTTGCTGGAGGTTATGCAGACGCTTTTACAAATCTTCCAAGTGGCTGTAAAGATGAATGCCTCAAGGGTCTAGCCAGGGCCCTGCTTTTCCAACCAGCTAAAGCCCTTATCTTAAATCCAAGCAAAGTACCATTAATCTTTTTGAAAGACCTTTTATGGCTTTTAATATATCCCAAATTAGAACATTTTACACCCTTGGTTCCTGAAATATGGTGATAAAAAGCCTTTAGAGCTTAATTTTCCTTACTGCGTGCTCTGACCAATTTGCAGTTCTTTGTGATAATGTTTAGACACCTTAATTAAAATGCAGCAAAATATTGGATGTTCTATATGGAAAATGCTGATACTTTGACTACACAAGAAATTGTTGTATATATTTTTATTCATGCTTTTTTACTTCTTTTAACATTGTAGTTTAGGGAGTTATCTGATGACCTGAAATGTTTTTTAATGTAAAACCCATTGACCAAGCTTTTATGGTTTTCTTCTGGGAGGGGCACTGAAGATGTATGTCTGGGCGTGGGTGGGAGCAGAAGACATTTAATCTGACTGAAATATTTGTGTTTATATGCAACATTTGTTTTCATGTCTTGCAAATTTGGCTCTGCGTAGCCTAGACATGGTAACATTATTGCTGCAAAATGCTTCTGCTTTTACTTCCACATACACTACAGAGGATCTTATTATCCCATTTTCTGTACTTTTCAAAGATGGAAGAACTCATTCTGGCTTCCAAGAAATACAGATCAAAGGATTTTTTTTTTTTGCAGCACTTGTATAGATCTCAGTAGTGTATATCTGTATGTGAATAGTGTTCGGTAGATTCCTAGAATATATTTTGAGGGACAGACCATTATTCATCATATAGTAAGAGTTCATTTTTAGCAAGCGTATTAGGAGGTAAAATGCAATTCAAAAATAATGAAGGCATGGTTCTGCGGATTCTCATGGACTTCAGCCATCAGATTAGCTTAAAATATAGAGCCTTTCTCATCAAGTAATCATTTTTCTAAATATTTTAGGTGAGTTTTCATAAGCATTCTTATAGTGAAAGTATAACAACATAAATAGTTGCACCTAAAAATTAAATGACAATAAAGAATGTTATCCTTTGTTAGTTTTTCACTTGCTATTTGGTGGTTCAGATGTTGACACTGAATTACAGATTATGTAGTATTATGAATGCTCAGAAAATTACAGCTAACACAAGTTTTGAAATATCATTTTGTACATCTTGATGATTGCATAGGTGCATATTTATGACCCTATAACAAACAAATGCATGAACTAGATTTAAAAAAAAAAAAAAGGCTAGCATTAGTTGTTGTGCACAATTCCTTTTGGGGGGAAAAAAACTATGCTTACCTATTAACTGTTTCTACTGCCAGTGCTTAAAGCCTCAAGCAATGCACAAAGTAATGTTTAATGCCTGATAGGTCTGCAGGCTTTCAAACTCTCCTGCAGAAAGTTTATTTTTTTGATTCATGATTGCTGAAAGGACCTTAAGGTAAATAGTTTGTAGTGATGAGGGAGATTTCTTTTTTGTGTGAACAAAGGTGATCTGGATATCAACCTACCTACAGGGTAGGTGTTAGGTGGGAGAATTGTAGATGTCAATACATCTATGTTCTTGAGCTGTCTCTTGTCTTATTTCAGTAAACCTTTTTTCAGAGTAAATTGCCTGCACAGGTGCAGCGGATTATTGAATTGTATTACCATGAATAATGGTTCTTTTACATGGGTCTCCCATGCTTCTCTTATTTAGTGGTTCCATGACTTTCAGGGGAAATCTTGAACATCCAAGTGTATGTTAGTTGACTGGAGGGAAGGAAAACCTGTTTGTTCACATCACAGCTTGTAGCAGTTCTGGGTAAACGAATTGCTTGTTTGTCTTGGAGAAAAGCGGTAACTTCAGACTTCAAATTCTTTCATAATTTAGCTGCAAATAACATCCAAGTCATGATGGCAATTACAAAATGTAACTACAGCGAACAAGTTATGAATGCCGATAAAGGAAAATAATCTGGTCATAGTTTGTATCACCCTTCTTCCATATTTTTTCATCTGCTCTATTCTTTTTCCCCCTCTTGTCATGCACTAATATGGGCTTAATTCTCATGGTGTGAATAAGATTATAGAAGTAAAATAGTGTTCACCTACAGCCTATTAGGACGTTATTTGGAAAGCACGCATATTATCACACTAATAATCTACGAGCTGGTAGTGTGAAGACTAAAGGCCAGATGGACTCTTAAGGACACAGTTTCATTTACTTCTTAGACTGGTTGATGAAAACACAGCTACTGGTACTACTGGAAAATATATGGTAGTGGCAGTTCACCCGAAAGGACAGTTGTATACAGGAAACTTTTCATGTTGATAGGACCAGATGATATTTTACCACAATTGAGGTCTGGTTTTAACTGTGTTTTAAAAACAGACTGGTTTTAATAACTGTGAGAGGGAGGGTGTGTGTGTGTGTGTATGTTTGTGTGTATATTTACTTTAAAAATAAAAAAGGCCATAGTGGGAAAGGCATAGTTAGTGCCCTTTGCTTTTATTCTTCAAAATTAAGGAATTGAGTGAAAAGGATGGCTTGACACAGGATCCCACTCCTTTGTGTATTTCTCAAGAGACATTTTTGTCCATCTAATCTTACAGTACAGCATCAGTTTAATATTGGAAAGATATTTTAATATTTATTGACTTTTGGGAAACAATACCAGACCAAGTAATTTGTGAGGCTTGCATTTCATATGAGCCATTTGCTTCTATTCAGTTTTCCTTTGTTCCTTTTTATGTCTTAGCTTGGTGTGAAAATTGCCAAAGCTGCTGCTTGCCGCAACTTTGTAAAAGCCAAACAAGAAGCAGAGGCTGCCCAAGAAGCTCGGAAGAAAAAGAAGCTTGCTTGGGGGTAAGTCATTTGAGTATGGAATTAAACATTTGTGGTTTCGTTGGCACTAAGTGTATGCAATACAATCTCAGTTGAATGTTTCCTTAGTTGAAATAGGCTTGTGTTAATCTTATTTGTTTAGTTTAACCTTGTGTCTTTTTTTTTTTTTTTTTTCTTTTGAGCAGTGTATAAGACTAAGGATGCTTTACCAGGATTAATGTATTGGTCATATGGTTAAATTACATTGTCTTTATTATGGTTTAAAAAATAGGTTTTGATTGTAATTACAGCTAAGAAATGGTTGAATACCTGAAGTGTTTATGTTCACTATTCCTCACGATTTTTTTCTCCTCTGTTTCAGATTTGAAGCTAAGAAAAGATGGGAAACAAAAAGCAACATGGGATACATGTAATCCATTGTATTTTCATCAGGAGTTAAATACCTGGTTTTACTTGAAGAATCTTTGTGGGTGACCTTCTCAAATATAAACACAAAATTTAAAAATAAATAAAAACCACATAAATCCTAACACATCAAATTCCTTGTGTTTCAGTGCTGTTAAATTACAGTATCTTGTTATGTCACTCTTATAATGTAGCAAAAATGCTATCTAAACATAAGTGCTATGTTA
Organism: Aythya marila; assembly: GCF_965140915.1. Classification (NCBI taxonomy): domain Eukaryota; kingdom Metazoa; phylum Chordata; class Aves; order Anseriformes; family Anatidae; genus Aythya; species Aythya marila. The sequence goes on from NC_139048.1 coordinate 6,574,936, forward strand.
ACAGCATTTTTCTCCAAAATATAAAAATCTAAGGTATTGTAGGTACTGTATTGTAGAATGTGTTTGGAGTCTGGAAGGGAGCTCTTTAAAGATGCAATAAAATACTTCATTCATTCATTCTCTGTGCTTCATTGCAGTTGCCATATACCTGTTCCATGGGTATAAGGAGAGGTATAAGGTTTTCTATGTTTTTCCCTATGTTATACAGACATAATGAAGTACTTTCTTTTCTATGATTACTCGAGAGTTTAGGGTGGTGTTATGGGGCTGAATAAAGAAAGGAATACCTTTCCTGTTTAAAGCTGTCCTTATTTATGTATTTATCAACTCTGTAAATGCAAACAGAAGTTGGTTGAAAAAGCCCATCCTCCCTCTACTGGGAGGATCTGGTACTATTCATTATGTCCTGGTGCCATGTTTTTTCAGAATGCTTCAAATTCCCATTATCCTTTCCTTTGCAAGAACTCAAGTTCTTAAAGTCCCAGTTTGAGTAGATCAAGTATAGAAACGTATCTTCAAAAATACCTAAGATCTGTTATATTTTACAGTTAGCTGCACCCAAGAGACAAATACAGGTTTTACTCCAAGTCAGATATTTTACAGATAAATTAAGATTTGAATGCTTTTAAGAATTATAGCAAGAATTGATGATGATGTTTCCACAAAATTGTTCTCAGTGAAAAGTAAGGATACATTCAGAACTAATAACTCTTCTCCCTGAAGCTCTTGCATATATGTTTAGTCACCACAATGCCAGAATTGAATTGGTAATGTAAATGTCAGTTATTGTTAACCAAGATTAATATGTTTCGGGCCAAAGGTATGGTATTAGCGTAATGGTGATTTACTGTGTAAGTACTTGAGGCTAAAACAACTTGCCAACAAATAGTAATTTGAAGTTTTATGGCATGAATTCGAAGAGGTTAGATTTGCAGTCTAACACGGAATAGTGCATTTTTGTTCATTAGCCCTCAGGATGTTTGATTTTTTTTTTTATTTTTTTTTTTAGTAGAACATCATATTTCTTTCACAAAGATGAGAGTTTGCAATATGGTAATCTGCAGTTAGCTGTAATTAGTTATGATGACGGAGTTGAATACAATTGCCAGGACTGTAAATCAGGGGCTAAACAGGTTTCTGCAATAGAACATCATAAATCTCACACTATGGTTTACAAAATACATTAGCTTTAGAAACTGGTGTGGAAGGAAGCAAGTGATACCTCTTAGTAAAATGTTTGCAAAGGTAGTTGTCTGCTTATTGTTGTAACCAAACCAGATAACACCATGAATGTTTGTCCAGATTTTTCCTCATTGTCTATTTTTCCTCAGTCCCAAAGAAGATAGGTGTGTACAAAACATTCTTGTCTAAAACTTAACAGACACTCTGCCCATAGTTTATTTTTTTTAAGCACTTGACAGATGGTGTTAGATACAGCCGACCTTTCTACTTATGACATACTGAAAAGCAGAATGATACTGATAACTTTGTGCTGAAAACATTAGTAGTATTCCACTATTTAAACACAGAAGTAGTGTATATTAAGAATGTTCATACATCTGCTCATAGACAGTATTCTTAATAGTAACAGTTAATATACATTGGTCAAATAAAGATCTTCATCTAATCATAAGGATCAGTGTGGTTGTTTAATTTGAAAATGGGTTATAAAGAATCCAAACCCTCAAATAGCAGCTGTTGTCTGAGAAGTTGACACGCTATTCATCACAGCAGTACAAACCTTCGTGTAATATTTTTCAATTTCACTTAAAATAACTAATTAGTTTTATGTTAGGTTGTTAACAACCTAATTATTTGAGAAGTATGCAAAATATTTGTTTTGGGTTCTGGGTTACTTATGTGATGAAATAGTTATTGGTTATTCATATGTGATGAATAACCAATTTTAAGTATTTTGGTATACCTAAACTACTGACTTAGAATGTTACTTAATTCCTGGAATTATACAGTGTTCAAAAAAAAAACCACACCCTGATTATTAGGGAAAATCTAAGAGCCTAATGCATCTGTACAGAGATTATCTGAATGCATAATAAATGCATGCATGATTGTACCTTAATAAATGTTTTCCTGAATTACTGATCTGATTTGAGATGTTACATTCCTGGCTTCTGTAGAATACTTTTGCTCTGTGCCAGAGTTCTGACCATCTCTCAGAAGCCTCAGGGAAACCTAAATCCATGAGCAAGTTCTGCACCAACTCTTTCCCCACCACAGTTTCATATTTAGCCAAACTAAAGCCTTGAGATTCTCATATGTTGAGTAATCCTACATCATGGTGTGTGTGTGTGTGTAGTTTGTAGTTTTTTGTAGACATCTCTCAAGGGCAAAACTAACTTTGAAAAGGGGAAAGTCCTCATGCAATTATGCAACCCAAGTTCAAAGAACATTTTATCTTGAGATCTTGAGTTATCTTGAGCTACCTGGCCTGACCAGAGCTGTGTTAGGTGCCCAACTTCACCAGCAAGGCTTCTCAACTGTTAGCTCAGGTGCAGAGTGAGGATTGCTTTTGGTTTTACAGTAGGCTTGGCCAATGTCAACTTAATGGCTCCGCATTTTCTCTAAGCAATGTTTGATGCTTCAGTATAAGCTGCTCACTCACGTGGGTGTCATACTTTTTTTTCCTGCTCCATCTGGAGGTCGTCCAGACTCATGTTCTTGCAATTCTATTGTGTTATAAGGCCTGAACAATTAAGAAAGAAATTGTTTATCAAATCCTGGGAGAAAATACAGTTTAAAGTTAGACAACAGCATGCTAATACAATTAACAGTATTTCTAAATACCACATTCCTGAGCTCCTAAACCAAAGAGTGGCTGCAGGGACAGTTTGACAGATAAAAACATATATATAGTTGTTAGTTTTAATAGTTTTTTGCCTGCAACCATAATCTGTATCATTATTTTTTAGTTTAATTCTGTTGGACAAGTTTCAAAGATAAATATGGTGTGTAATAAGCCTTTGCAACCTCTAATTTGTGAAGGAGTGTCTGTCCAGTTAATACTTGTTCATTGAAGCAAGGGGTTTTGAAATAGCTGGAGTATGAACTGTAATTACTGATGTCTGTTTCCTATTCACCTATGGGTTCTGGCATTTGATCAAAAAATGTAATGTATTGCTTAATCTCAGCATTCCCCATTTTCAAAAATATTTACTTTATGAGAATTGTACAGCGCTGAGTGACCTCTGCAAGACCAGAGCAGATTTTCATTTGGCATTGATCATATGGCATGAATCCAAGTTTTATTCCTGTTACTTCTGAATGTTGCTAATTCAGATAGGAATCTATTTATGATGCACCTCTAGTGGAAGTTCAAAGCATTTTAAAAAGGATTTAATGTATTAATATCAGTGTTTTTTAACTTTAATGGGAGTTCTCAGAAGAATACAAATATTGAGCAATTTATGCAAGGACAACCTGCAAGTTGACAGCAAAGTTGCAAATGGACGTTATTCTCTGTTTAGTGTATGGTTTGTCACAGTTGGACATAACTTGAAATCTGGAAAAAATGAGGTAGGTTTAAATCTGTTTGAAAGCCAATGGAAATTAGGTACCTCGCTGCCATCTGCCCTGCTGAGAGGGCAAGAAACTGGGACATTGAATGTGAATGTTCTAAGCATCACAAGAGGTAGCGGAAGCCCTAATTTAATTCAAGAAAAGTTGTCATCCTTCTTGTCTAAAAATGACTGTGTTGTTTTGTATCTGCCTACAGCTGTGTTTATTTTACCATCAAATCTTGTCTTTCCAGTTTCCTTGGAACTGTGTGTGGCAAAATTGAGAGGTTTTCCATTTCTTTGCTTAAAATCAGACCTAGAATATAACAATTTGTTCTCAAAAAAATAAAACAAATAGAAATAAAAAAATAAACATAGAAATTGGTTGCTCAGAAATGCAAACAGTCAAGTTTATATATAAAATGTGAGCTGTACAGGTTCTGCATGTAATGGCTCTTACCAAGTTCTTTCTTTGATTACGTTCATGAATATGACGGGCACCATCTGAGTAAGAAGAAAGCTCTTTGCAGTGACAAGTCAGCATTGTGCCAAGACATTAGTTGCATTGCAAATCACAGAGAAGTGTGTCAGTTACTGAATTGTCATCCTAACTTAAATACTGTGTTCATTCCTCCTGGAGTTTCCCAGGTAGATTGCTTGGGTTATACAGATAAAGTGACTTTGAGTCAATACAAAGTTGTCACAGGTTGAAACAAGCAGTTGTATTTCTGTGTTACATGCGTGAACTGTCCTCTCACAGCTTAATTTTTGCTATAACTGAGTATAAGTTCACATCATGCAAGAGAAAAGATACAGAAATAATAACTGTTACTCGGATGAGAACCAACTGCCTTCTTACAGTAAGGAGGGAGGAATTTAGTTCATTCCTTTTGGCAAGCTAGCTGATATGACCCACACATCTAGATTTGCTGCTTCAGGTATGTTGAGTCTCATAATACTGTCTGTGGAGTCTCCTACCTGAAAGGTAAGGCTTTTTAAGCCTTTCTGTATTGAAAATGGGTTGCTGGCTTGCAGGATCTTTCTTAATACTAAAGTGCTTGTTGACCAGTGGAGACCATTACTTCCAACTAGTAGCTCATTGAATCAATCACAACTGCTTGATGGGACAAGCGAAAACCAGCTGATGTGATTTTTTTGGACTTCAGCAAGGCTTTTGACACGGTTTCCCATAGGATCCTACTGGACAAAATGTCCACCATACAGCTAAATAAAAACATCATACGATGGGTGAGCAATTGGCTAACGGGCAGGGCCCAAAGGGTTATGGTAAATGGGGCTGCGTCAGGCTGGCGGGCGGTCACCAGTGGGGTCCCTCAAGGCTCCATTTTAGGGCCGGTACTTTTCAATATTTTTATAAACGATCTGGATGTAGGAATAGAAGGTATTTTGAGCAAGTTTGCTGATGACACCAAACTTGGAGGAGTTGTGGACTCAAATGAGGGCGTAAAGGCCTTGCAGAGGGATCTGGACAGGTTGGAGAGCTGGGCGATCACCAACCACATGAAGTTCAATAAGAGCAAGTGCCGGGTCCTGCACCTGGGACGGGGAAACCCTGGCTGCACGTACAGACTGGGCGATGAGACGCTGGAAAGCAGCCTAGAAGAGAGGGATCTGGGAGTCGTGATAGACAGCAAGTTGAATATGAGCCAGCAGTGTGCCCTGGCAGCCAGGAGGGCCAATCGTATCCTGGGGTGCATCAAGAACGGCATCGCTAGTAGGTCAAGGGAGGTGATTGTCCCGCTCTACTCTGCGCTGGTGCGGCCTCACCTCGAGTACTGTGTGCAGTTCTGGGCACCACAGTATAAAAAGGACATGAAACTGTTGGAGAGTGTCCAGAGGAGGGCTACGAAGATGGTGAAAGGCCTTGAGGGGAAGACGTACGAGGAACGGCTGAGGTCACTGGGCCTGTTCAGCCTGGAGAAGAGGAGGCTGAGGGGGGACCTCATCACAGTCTACAACTTCCTCGCAAGGGGTTGTCAAGAGGCAGGAGACCTTTTCTCCATTAACACTAGTGACAGGACCCGCGGGAACGGGGTTAAGCTGAGGCAGGGGAAATTTAGGCTGGACGTCAGGAGGGGGTTCTTCACAGAGAGGGTGGTTGCACACTGGAACAGGCTCCCCAGGGAAGTGGTCACTGCACCGAGCCTGTCTGAATTTAAGAAAAGATTGGACTGTGAACTTAGGCACATGGTCTGAACTTTTGGGTAGACCTGTGCGGTGTCAAGAGTTGGACTTGATGATCCTTAAGGGTCCCTTCCAACTCAGGATATTCTATGATTCTATGAAATCATCTGCATCTTCTGATAAATGGGATGACGCTGTGAAAAATTAGCTGCATCTTTGGCATCTGTGATGAAAAATAGTTCTTTTGCAAATGGAAGATTCCCAACATAAATGATTCAGATTTTTTAAGCATTCATTTCTCTCCTGTAGAACTTATTAGACTACCTTTTCCACAATTGTATTCTGAGTACGTCATCAGCTCCCCAAGCTGCTCTCTCTGTAATGGTGCAGTTTTCCAAGAAAGCCTTAAATAAAACTAGGTGTAGTAAGCTAGTATGAACTACAAACACCCAAAGAACGCTGGTGGGATGCATGTTTCAGCTTCTAATTACCATCAAAGAATTGAGATTAGAGCTTTTACTTTTTGCAGAATTAATTAAGAGAACTTTGAGAGCAGTCTGCTATTAAGTGCTGTCCTCTCTGTTACCTGCCAAAGCTGCAAGCAGTGAGAGTAAGCCAAATGGGCATTTCCAATTTGAATACTCCTCTCTTTATAGAAATATGTTTATAAAATGTCCTCCACTCTCACCGTAGGAGTGCTAGGGACTTTTCCTATAGAAATAAAGACATCAGCATGCTTTTTGCTAAGAATTATTTCCCTTGCTTCTCTTTTCATTTATTCTAACAAACATTTTAAAATAAGCCTTGCTTCAGCTTACTTCAGCTTTTAACAAACAGCTCAGATAAGGAATTTAGGTGCACGCTGACAGAACAAAACAAAAAAAAAAAACAAAACAAAACAAAAAAAGCAGACCATTTTTTCTAAGATCCATGGAACTTCTGTTTCACGTCATACCTTTAGCAGGTTTCTTCAAAATTCTCACCTCCCACCCCAACAGGCACATACCTTAATACTGTTGTGGTTTTGTCTGCCTGCTTCTGTGTCACATCTCACACTCTGCAATGGACTGCTTGACATTTGGGTCAAGACTTTAGGTTACCCATCTCTGGTGTATTTAAGCACTTTCTGCTGCACTTTCAATCTCTTCTTACCCTGTCAAAGAAGAACAAGTCTTTCTTTTAAAGCTTGTTCCTTTTACTGCCCCGGTTCAGAATGTGACTCCCAACAAGTAGTATAGGGCAAACGGGGGCAGCGACAGCACAGCGGGAAGGTTGGAGCAAAAGGAAGGAAGAGGTTCCTGGAAGAAAAAGGGAGGGAATAAATCTCTTGTTCTGATGTTACCTCAAGACATCCTGTGCTCAAGGGCTCCATGCTTTAGTCTGACAGTGCTCGTATTGAAATCAGCCTTCGTTGATTTTGATAGCAGATGATAGTGCTGGATGATGATGTTACATGCAATTATGGATTTGAAGTATAGAATTACTTGATGTAATTAATTTTCTCTTTTTTCCTGTTTTCCTCAGAACGCCCATGCTCTAGAAATATGTTGTCAAACTCTTTTATAATGAAAGTGGCATAGTTTAGCTACAGCCTAGTCCCTGGAAAATCACTGGGGATTGTATTCTGCTGTCCTCAATCAAGAAGAGCAACACCTTTACTACACAGCTGGTCACACTGGAAGAAATAAGGGTGGTTGTATGCTTTTCTTACAAATTCTGGTCTGGAGATGAGGACCTACATTTGTTAAGGTGAACAGATAGATACTGCCTTATATTTCAATGCTGAGTAGAGGAGGGGTTGCTTGGTTTAGAAGAAGGAAGTTCCTGGACAACGTGAACTGATCAGCTCATCAGCTAGAATAATGTAGTGAGAATGTTACTGTACTTCTGATTTATTTATTTATTTTAAGATATCTCCCTCTGATCATGCAGTGTTGCCATTAAAGCTGTAGTGTAACCTCTGCTTGTCATGTCTGAGCTCCCTCTGGTGTGGAGAGAACAGGTACTGCTTGCACAGATGTGAATAGAAGTCGACTTGAGGGGTAATTTTACTTTTGTTGGTGCTTATTCAAAGATTATTCATTCCAGTCACAATGGCTATGTGCACAACTCCTAGTTAGGTCTGCTGGCTCACAAATGTCCAAGTATTAGGGTAAGTGAGCATTGTTTTGCTTCCAGGGATGCCCAAGGATGTTAGGAGAGGTGGCCAAGGCCAGGGAGAATTTGTCTTACAAAATATACAGAGACCTGATCTCACATTAACCAAAACAAGCACAATCAACCTGACCTTTTACTGTTATCCAGTAGGAACCTGGCAGCAACCTTTGTGATTCCCAAGTAATCTGTCATAAGCCCCTATTTTATACTGCTCATAACCACTAGGTCTTAAATACTTTGTGTTTGCCCCAGACTAAATATTTTCAACTCAATTATTGTCATAAGTAAGTGTTAACTAGAAATTACTGTACCATAATCACGTCTAGGACATGAAATTTTTGTTGAAATAGGTTTGGGGGAATAATTGCTGGAAATTCACCATTCTTTCCACAGTATTTATTTGTTGTGAAATTCATCCATTTTGATGACATTCCAAGAGCTTAGGGCGCTAATTTGCAAGTGTGGTATGCCATAGACTAAAGATTTTCTGTACCAAATCTGAACAGAAGCTTTGTTTGATATATTTATTTATTTATTTATTTATTTATTGACTGCCTAGTATTTCAGGTTTAGCATAATGGCATTGCAAATGTTAATGTACCTCAATTGGTATTTACAGCACTGTTTAGCAGTGTTATTCATCATATAAGCGTAGAATTCTACTTTTGGGAAAAAAAATGAGTGTAAGTGCTTAGATCACATACACTCCAACAGAAATAGGACTTCCATCTAATAACAGAAAAAAAATGTGTGAATTCATCCTGGGGATAAGTGGGTACAGCTCTATTGAAGCGAGTGGTCTTTTCGTATAAGTGGAGTTGCACATGTTTTCTCCAGGGATCAGTTCAGTCCACTTTGCCTTTGTAGTCTGTGCTGAAATTCTTCAAGATAGGAAAAAACTTACGGAGTATTTGCATGTACTAAGTGCCTGGCATAGATCAGAGTCTCTATTTTTCACTTTTGCTAGCAGTACAATCACTTAAAATTAAAGAAAAAAATAAAACGAGTAATTAATCCTGTATGAATGTTCAAACATTCTGTTGCTAAGAGTTATTTTCTCCCCCCAGACTTAGGACTTCCTCTGTGCACGGTCCAAGAAGGCTAGCAAAAGTCCTTTCCAGGAAAATACAGTTTTCAAGTACTCTGATTGTGCTATGATACTCAGTCTACCTGAATCTTTTTAGATAACAGGCATCATGCTGTCTTTGGTTTATTTATCTGTGATCGAAGAGCAGGGGAACTAGGAGAAGAAGTCAAGGAACACATTAAGGGGGTACGCACTGTTTGTGGTAGTAAGATCAAGCAGGACTTGTGAGGAGAAGAATTTTCTTCATCTAGAAATTCAGCTGTGCTCAAAATAAGATCCACCCTCACAAAGGGAAAAGAACAATTTGGAAAATTTCTCTCCTCCCCACCCCCTGATATTGGTTTAAAGGTATGAGTTGGGACTCTGGGTGTTTTTCCATGGTCTTTTGCAGGCCAGTCTAAAGATCATCCTGTCCACAGTCCAAGCTGGCTAGCACCCAGCCAGCTCCCATCCCAAATCTGCGTAGCTCTATTAGTGCAGAGCTGTGTCCATTCCATTAAATCTTCTGAGAGCCTCGTTTGCAAAAATCTGGATAGACATTCCCCAGAAGATATTAGTTCAATATCCAGCACTGGCACCATTTCACTGTGAAACCTTGGAAAAAGTGCCTCGAGCCAGATTTTAAATGCACAGAGCCATCCCAGAGCCCACTGTTAAAATGCCACTGATCTTTTAAGAGACACTGCTCAGTTGCAATCTCTGTTTTCGCCAGAGGGTGTATATAAAGCCACTCAAACTTTGACACTGCCTCTCAGGGAGGCTGTGAATGTACTTGTGCATACCCCTAAGTACAGGCACACTCCTTCTGATCCCATAGAAACATAATTATTTATACAAACTGACATGACACAATTAGGGAGAATCAATCAACCTCAGGATACCCAGTGCCTCAGCGGCTGGGATATGTGAAAGGTGTCCTCTAGACTCTATTACAAATTTGGTAGAAACAGTCAAAATAAAATCTTTAGCTACCCTGAGGGTTGCTTTGGTGATAAAGTTTGTGCCTGACGAGATGTCCACTGCTCTCCCCTCTGCTTTATTACATATAGGAAGTGCAAAGTTCAGCAGCCAGGATCCTCAGGAGGGACATCCTACCTGGGCTGACAGAAGTGCTTGTTTTCTGCCTCGCAGGTACAATCTCAAGCCGCTTCCTCCACAGTTCAGCAGCTGTGGCCCTCTCTAAGCTGTGGTGGGTGGCAGCACAGGCACCACTGCTGGGAGGTGTCCCAGTGCAGGACATCACGCTGCCAGGCTCAGACTTGCAGCTCTGCGATACCCGAGTTGTTTGGGGACACAGCCGTGATGTTCTCACCGCTGTTTTCTAATCAGGAAAAAAAAGAAATTACATTTTTCCTTTCCAACTCCTCACTTGTGTTACCTGTTTATAGCTAAGTTCTTTGCTGTGTTTGCTACTGCATTCAGATCAGATAATGCATAGAAATCTGATCTTGACAGTGCCCTGTGCTGCAGAGGGGAACAGCTTTCCCTTCTCATTGCTGACAGGGAGAGAAAGGAGAGACTTCACCCAGGCAGGCAGGTGGTGGTTGTTCCCATGAAGGTCTCTGTGCAGGAGCCTCCCCTGGCTGCAGTGTATCAGTGAATATACATGGGCTCTTACCACCACCTAAGTCCTCAGCTCTTTCTGATTCAAAATAAACCTGGACAGAGCTCTGTGTTATTGGAAGAATAAAGGCTTTCATCATCTGATCATAGTTCCTTCCACCTCCTCCTACTGGACAATTTCCTTCTTAAAGATTTTTTTTTTTTTTTTCCCAGAATATCTCTCTGAGCCTGGTGCTTGAAGTCTGGACAAAGCAAGCAGCCCGGTTCCTCTGGCAAACATTTTTTATTGTATTGGTGCCTGCTACTGCTTTCTTTTCCTAGGACAGTAAGTGGTCTTCATCTTCTTTCTTTCAGGTTTCTCAAGTGGTGGGTCAGCTTTGCTGGTGTTTATTATTCTGAAAGCAACCATAAGGGGCTGCAAGGCCCAAAGGGATGAAGAAATGTGGTGAATTCTGCTATGATTTATATGGAACTCTGTGTAAGAAAAAGGTGCAGAGTGTGTTGTACACAGGCAGGTAAGTAAAGGTACATGGAAACCTCAATTTCCAAATCCTTTTTGAATGAGGTCTAAGAATACTTCCAAAGCCACACTTTTTTTTTTTTTTTTTTTTTTTTTTTTTTTTTTTTTTAACCTGACTTGTAAATTTATCTCAGTTAAATCTTGGCTTTCCTCATGTGGGAAGTACGAAGGTAAAACTACAAGAACAATTTTGTTAGCTTCTCCCATAACATCATACAAGCAGTACCTCTGAAGAGATCTGCAGTCAGTTTAACAGGGGCATGTGTATGTTCATAGGGTACACTTCCAAATTGTGTTACAAGCTGGATTTGAATTTTGTCCTGATTCTAAGACAGGAAGACTAACAAGACCAGCAAGAGAGTCATTTGCAGAAGATATTGGACCTATATTATAGGCTTATTTCAGAATGTTTAGCTGATCTCCTTATAGTTCTTTAACAGAAGGTATGTGTGGCTTTTAAGGAGATGAAGAAACCTTTGAAATGACCTGCTTTTGTGAAAGAAAGGAGATGCTACTATTTGGCTTTTCTTCCCCATGGTGGCCTTTGTCCTTTCTGAAGAGTAAGACAGTGAATACCAGGGGCATATTGAAGGGAATGCGGGATGAAAAAGCAGCCAAATTTTTGCTTCAGCCTCGCTGGAAAGCGGCTATGAAATGAGAAACAAAGGCTGTGGCTGGCCACACCTTGTGAAGACGGCAGCACCAAAGGGGGCTGTGGCAAACTCCATCTCTCCCCTCCCTACACCAGGCACTGGTGCAGAGCGCGGCTTGCCCACCTCAGGCATTGTAATTCTGCTACAGCCACGCGTGCCATCGGAATTCAGCTGTCATATTCTGCGAGCTGGAATTCATCAAAGCGTACTCACCAGCCTTTTAATTAGTGTTAGATTAGCATTTTAAGATATGGGTAAATTCCCAAGTCTAACTTTGTTTAAAGGTGCATATTCAATACAGTAGCCAGGAAATCATGTATTCTCATGGACTTATTACCTTAGTAATGTAATGCTGTGAGGGAAAGAGGCAGATAATACTTCCGACAAATATTAAATGCTATTTGTATAGCTACTGCCTGTGAATTTAAACAGAAAATCGTTCCTCACGCCTTACCATGAAACACACGCAAATTTCTTTTGTGGCTTTCATGTTTCATTAAAGCTTTGTATGTGGAAGAGAGGAAAATCTAAATTGCTACTTACTTAAAGGGATACTGTCAGATTAAGTATATTTTGAAGAAATGAACTTTGCTTTTTACCTGGGTTGTCAGTAACACCTAGGATTATTAAAAATGAAATATTTTTTAACATCTAATATACTCCTTACCATTTATCAACCTGGGTCTGTTCTCTTTGGCTGAAACTGAAACAGTCTCTTGCTTTTCCCTGTAGTCAGGTTCATTGTCTGGATCCTATTAACTAACTCGATATTGGAGGTTGTAAATACAAGGAGGTGCAGCTTACATCTAAACCAAAAATAAAAAATTAAATTAAATTAAAAAAATAATAAAAAATGTATGGATCTTGCTTTATTCCATTAAAATATTTCTTTAGATCTGGACATAATGTAATATATGCTCCTTTAATCACATTTTCATCACCATGCAGCATGTGGAGTGTGGGTTAAATCCTGGAGAGTGCTGAGCAGAGTTTTGTGTGAACTCTCCACTCTTTCTGAAGGCAGAAGGTGCTATGGTTGCTCACCAGCAATGGAAAGGGGTCAGAGAGCTGTGCTGTAAGATGCAAATGTGGAAGAGCCTGGTCCCACTCAGCGAGCTCCCCACTGTTGTCCTTACAGTGAAGTTTCGAGCTAGGTCCATGGCAGTGTTTGAAACTAGGTTGGTACACCTGACAAGTGAAAAATGAGATTTTTTTTCGGAGCCCATCCTTCACCTTTCCAGAATAGATGCATGATCCTGTCTAGACTGGCTGACAAAATCCTATTGTGGCAGGAGCCAGATACAGCTGGAGAGAAAACCAAATTCTGCCCCCGTGGTTTTGTTGTTGATTTTACAGGAGTTGCAGAAAGGACAGAGAGGGTGTGTATTATGTGCTAATATTATTATACTTGGAAATAACAACACATTCCACAATCCCAGAACTCTGCAATATCAGAGAGGGCATGATTTACAAAATGGCCCTATCTACATACACCAGTGAGGACTGTTTTTGCAGCTCCATATTAATGCACGTTAGCATCCTTGAGAACCTATCTGATAATACTTCTACATGGAGACTTAAGCTCCTTAAGCAATGTTCACACCTCCATGAAAAATAACCCAGTTAAGTTCTTCCTTTAAATAAACTTTCTAAGCAAGTCTATTAACAGTTATCTTCTATCTGCCACGAGGGGAAACATGTAGACAGTTCTGTAGTGTGTTATATATCTGGGGCTGCTGAGTATGAGGTAGTAAATTAAATGAGAAGTGAGAGCTCCTTTCACTGGATCCTCCTACTTCATTTTACCACATGGGAATGTTTAAGCTGGGTCCTAAGGAAATGATCTGCATTCCCAAGAGACATGTTCCTGTGTTCTGAAAAATAAGCCTGACATGTAAAAGGCACTTCAGAATGCTGTCGTGGTAAAGATTTGCCACGGCCTCGAAATATAAAAGCCTGCCTTGGTGTCGTACGGAGATACATCGTTTCAACACGGGTATGTGCATAGCGAGCCTGCTCATAAAATCTGACTTCAAGTATCTGGGGATGTCCACAGGCTTCAATAGCAAACAATACCCTGTGGTTTGGCTCCTGCTAGAGAGTTGAGCAACTGGAACTCAATTCCCAGGTCAGCTATTTCCTCTGACTGTGAGCAATTCACTTCATCATCCTCTGTTTCACAGTTCCCTCTCATAAGGCACGGTGAGGGCAGTCAAGGAACACATTCCCACCCTTGCGATGGCTGGGGTGGCCAGAGGTTTCTGTGGTGGAAATCCCACAAGTCACTTGGTGGACAGAGATTCTGGACAGGGCTGTGGAAGTTGACAGGAAATTCTGTCTGCTCTGAAATACTACCAGGTCATTAAAAAACACCCTGTAAAGAAAGGATGTAATTGCAAATGAAGTTCTGTGGACTTTTTGTTTTGTGTTGAATACATTTGTGTGAAATCTTACTGCTTTCATCACATTTATTGCTGCACGGATTTCCCACAATGGCCTTGGAATTTCATTTGAAGAACAACAACAAAATAATAATAATGAAAAACTGGAGGATTTGGATCCTAACCAAAAGTTAAGCTAGATGGATTTATAATATGCCCTGATCAAGTAAGAATATATAAACAGGGAAACAGACATGTACAGGCAACAGAGAACACAGATACCTCCTTTTGAGATTAAGCATATGGCCAGCAGCTGGCAGACCTCTGTAGATCTCTATGAAACTAAACAATAGTGTCGACATCCTTTGCTACATGTTCCTGGATGACAATATCTGGTAGGAAGAAAAAGATTGGCCATTCATAATCTTTATTTAGTGAGACTTTTAATTCCATTTTGAACAGGGGAAGAAAGAAATGTAAAGGCAGAAGCTTCCTGGAAAGTATAAGCTTGCATAAAGGACAACAATGGGAAAAAAATAGGCTTTTATTTTCTTTCAGAGAGTTTAAATTAAACAGAACTTTCCAGAGTATGTTAGTATTCATAGCTCTTGCAGATCATGCATCAGAACGAAAGACTTGTGATGATTATTGGTCCTCTGTATTGCGGTAGGTCCTAGAGATCAGGGTGCTATTATGCTGGTTGCTCGTAATTAGAGATTGTGTACTCCCTGGAGTGGTGACTATCTCAATAAACAAGACAGAGGATGAGAAAAAGGAAATACTATTGTTCTCATTTGCCAAAGAGCAGACTGAGAAACTGGCAAATTCAATGATTTGCCAAGTTCATGTAAGAAATCTTTGGCAGAATTTGGTAGACAAAGGTAGGTGTTTTGTTTGTCTTCTAGGAAAATGGATGCCATTAAGGTATTGAAAAAAAAAATAATACTGTTTTAAATGTTAAAATGAGATTTTAAAAAGGAATTATTTTTGTTACCTTCTAAGTCTGTTACAGGCATGTGCATGTCAGTTTTTTATTTTTGATATTTTGGTTTTCTTTTCAATTTCTCCAGCTTATTTTCATCTATCTATAAACATGTTAATAGGAAAACTGGGAGAGGAAGGAGTTGAGACACCTGGTGAGGAAAAACAATGAACCAAAGTTTTGATAAAAATAACATAGGCTCCCCCATGACTTCAAGTTTCACTAAAAAGCTCTGAAATTTTACAATATAGGAAAAAGAACTCCTCTTCACAAGAGACCCAATTCGTTTACCCTCTTACACTCCTACACTTGTTTATCTAACAAGTTTATTTATTTGTTTATTTATTATCTTTCTCTGTATATTTAAGCCCCTAAAACCCATTACTGTGATGAAGCCAGCAGAAATATCTGGCCATGCACCCATGAGATTGCACATGGAAATCAGCCCAGAACACTCTGCTCCTTTGCATGACCGCCTCTCTGACTCTTTTGGGCTGAGCTCTGGTGCTCCCCTGCCCAAACTGGCAAGCTCGGAGAGGTGCTGGAGTAAGGAATAAGCCATACCTCATGGTTCATTTGGAGATGAAAGAGGCTTTGAGACAGAGAAGGGTTAGGGTCAACATGAGGGTGAAGGAACTGAGGGCCTTCAGCACTGGCTCTTTCTGTTGCGAATGTTTTGTGACATTCTGTGATCCAGAGCTCTCGTCCAGCTGTTTTTAAAGCCGAAATTCTGTTTCTTCCCTATCTGTGTTATAGGTTCTAAAATAGGCTTCTTGGAACAATTTTCTGTAATGTCTGCACCCAATGAAACCTGACATATTTCACTTTTCCAGTTCTTCGTGTGGTATCAGGAGTCTAGAATACCAATTAGGATCTTATTCCTTATGCTTTTCTACATAAATACATTAAGTGGAGAAGCTGAAAGCTGAACAGAAAGGTCCCCTCTTCAATCCTTTGATCCATCCTCTCTCTTTCAGTTCTTTGGAGATAATTAAGTAGTTTGTTTCTTTTTGTCCTCATTTCTCGGTGCCAGGAACGCCATGGACTGACTTTCAGGCTCATACTGAGGTTAGGAGGTTCCCCCCAAAGGCAGGGATGGGAGGCCTTGGACATCACCCTGGAATTTCTTGTAACATAAACAAGTTCTAAACATACTCTGAGACCTCCTGTCACTTGAATGGTTTTGAACCTGATATTGATGCAAGATTTTGTGACTCCAACTTAAAAAGTTGAAGGAAAAGTAACCAATAATGAAACAAAAACCATTGCTAAAACTTAATACTTTTTGAAAGCTAAGTTGCCATAACAACTTGATGCAAAACTCTTTGGTGGTAACTTTGTACTCAGTCCTATTGAGGTTAAAATAACCTTACTCTTGTGTTAATACTTTGCCAGCATAGTAAATACTATTGGTTACAGAAAATTAAAACTTTTAAATGGTGAAACTACTTTTACTGAAGTAAAAGAAACCTCTTAAATCTAAGTGTTTTTCTTCTTTTAAAAAAGCATAATTTGTCAGACATTAAAATAACAAAAGGTCTTTGAAAAAGGATTATGGTTTCTGATGTTTCACTACGAGAATGGATTTACTTTATATCCTACTGATGTTGTAATCTTGAATTCTGAGGTAATGTTTTAGCCCTTTCTTTTCATATAAATAAAGATTTCAATGATAGCACTTCATTTCTTCTGTAGAACTTTCCTTTATTTTTCAAACTACTCATTTTCTCTCGCTTAAACCATTTCATCAGAATAACATACAAATTGGATGCTTATTAGGAAGTGCTTATTAGGAAGAGGGGAACAGTTAGAAATGCAAAGCATTTCAAATCGACACACTACTGACTGCTAAGTAGATTTTAAATGGAGAATTTCCATATTGCTTATATGTTTACCTTTTCAGTGTACTTTTCAAAATGTCATGTTTATAAGGTTTCCCTGTAAAACATATACATGTGTATTTTTGAGCTTTTTTTTTTTTTTTTTTTTTTTTTGTATTTTAAAGTCAAACAAACTTTCATTGTTGAATGGAGTACAATTGTTTTCCCTCAGTACAAAGCACTGAATTTTAAGAATGAAAAAGCATATTTTAACTTAGTAAATCATCTGCTAATCAGACTGCCTTCACCCCCCTTTGAAAACCAGTGCTGTATATCTCTTTGGGTAGCATAGATTTTAATTAACATTAAGTGTCTTTAAAAAGTAAAAATTTCCCCACCCTCTCTGAAGTTAAATCCACTTTTTTACACTCAGTTGGGCTGTGTTTTTTTTTTTTTTTTTTTTTTTTTTTTTTTTTTGTTGTTGTTGTTTGCAATATCCTGTAGGGGAGTGAGTGCTGGGGACAGCAGAATATCTTTAAAGGATTATTGTTTACTAACAGGGGAACAAAGAGTTCTCTACGCCCTTCCAGCTCAGGGAGGCTCCACAAGAGATTTCCCTCCAGCAACTTTGCAGTTATTAGCTTGATTGCCAAATAGGGACCATTCTCCTAATGCTCACCCTACAACCTGCCTTTGAAAGTATAGGAAAAGTGGTGTTTATATACCAGATTTTTTTTCTTTATTATGTATAGTGCAGTGAAGGCCAAAGCCTTTCTGCTTCAGCAGAACCAGCAGGGAGGAAATACATGTAGTAATTACCTTAAACAAGCAGGCAATAAAGGCTGCCTCTCAAGCCATGCGGTTTAAGGACATGATGAAAGGTGGAGGTGTCAGCACTCAGCCCGTAACAACTGCCTCGCACCGCGGCGTCCCCAGCTCCTCCGGCTTCTGCCGCCGGGCAGGGCCTTGGCTGCGGGGCCAGGACAGGGGAGCTGAGAGGACCCCTGGAGTCAGTGGAAGGATGGCTTTGTTCAGGTGGACAGCCCCAACGATGGAAAAGGCGTCCTCAAGGGAGAGAAATTGCTCACAGGAGGGATTTACAGATATCCAAAGCACCAAGGGGGTTTCTCGCTTGAAAACTGATAGAAAAAAAAATGGGTTTAGGTCCAATGCTGTCAAAATTATTCTTTGGAGGAGAATTTTTCAGTCACCTCTTTTTTTTTTTTTTTTTTAGAACAAAATACTTTTTTTTTTTTTTTTTTTTTTTTTTTTTTCCCCTGTGCCAGTGCAGCCAGCTCCTCCCATGGTAAATCAGAGAAACTTTGCTGACGATAAGTGCTGGCAGGGACCTGGGGATGAGGAAAACCCTGTGAGGTACAAAATGGAGAACGCGGTGCCTTGGGACTTCCAGCAGGCCATAAGGCTGTGTCTTAAAAAAAAGTGAAGAGACCAGCCAGGCCCCGTTTGAAGCACTGCATGCCTGCTGCATGTCGCCAACAGCAATTGCAGACGGGCCCTTTCTGGTGCTCCATATGGAGCTGCAGAAAAGCTGTGCTGAGGATGCCATGGGTGGGATGGGATGCACTTGGCTGCACTGGGAAGAATGGAGAAGGGGGAACCTGTGTCTTCAGCCTGCCTCCTGGGGTCTGGCAGGGCCTGGCTGAGCATGGCAGAGCACACAAGGCTGTTGCAGGCAGCTGTTTTTGGGGCAGACACTGGGGCATTGCGTACACACTGCCTGCAGCATGCTGAGAAGAACTCATCCCAGCTGCCCTCAGTGTTATCAGCGGGGTCTCTCAGCTTGTCACACAACTCTCTCCACAGACCCAAGGCTGGGGGCTGCCCTGGATGTGTACCCAGGGTAGAGGGGTGCCAGAGCCCGGTAGGGCAGGGCAGGGCAATCCCACCATCAGGAGTCACTTTTAAGGCTCTCGGTCTGTTCAGCCAGATCTTCTTTGCCCTCTTGAGATGTGTAGCAGATTTATTTCTACTAATTTTTAAATACCAAGTGTATCTAGTGTACTTATTACTCCTAATTAATGTGAGAATAAAGAATCAAAGAGAGTATTCCTCCAATGAGTTGTTTTTGAAGAGTGACAAATTAATCCCCTTGGATATGGCTGAAGCCAGGGAAGATCTTTTTGTTCCTCTAACCAACTGCAGCCATTAGACGTTCAAAACTCTGCTCGTGATAAATAGATTTTAACAGCTATTTCTTTCCTTGTGTACGCCAGAATCCAGGGGCTTACTTGCCAGAGCCAAGCTCTCTCCCAGATAACCAAAGACTGAGGAATGTGTTCTCAGTGGCTGGCACTTACATGCACACACACGGGCAAGCACACCCATGAGATGTCTGCCTTCAGGGCTCTGTGCATCCCTCTATCCACTGTATTCGTTATTTTCTTATGCTCTTGTTAGCATTGGTCCAAATCCTCAATGGCCTGATTTACTTGTACTGTTACTGATATCCACTTGCCCTGAAAGTACATTCAGAGCATGATAAGGGAAAATTTTATGGCTCATTTTTATTTTATTTTATTTATTTATTTTTTCCATATGGTTCTTCCTGTAAATGCATTGTGACATTTCAAGGGGATACTTGTAATCTGTTTTAATGGGGATCAGGTGGCATTTACTAGAACACTTCCAAACCTCATGGTTGCAACTTTAAAACTTCAACTGCTTGTTTAAGTCAGAAAGCATCAGTGATGCTTAGAGGTGATAAACCAGGGATGAGATTTTGACAGGTGCCTTTTCTGGTGGGATCTTGAGATAAGTGGATGGGGAGATTTCCAACCTGAATTGCTCTCCAGGTCCTTGTACTGGGCTAGGAATGATGGCGATAGGGAAGGCGTGGAAACCACCTTTGTGCTCAAGTGATCAAAGCAGGGGGCTGACGGCTGTTTAAATGCTATCAGCCCGCGACAGGCCCCCGCGGGACTCCTGCACCTGCTGGCCACTGCTTCTTTATGCTTGTGCTGCATCCTGCCGTGTGCTCCCTTTACCCTGGGGTGACGCAGAGCTGACCGCGCTGGCGGGTATGCACTCACAGCAGGGTAATCCTCAGCTGTTTATTCCGGGGGTTCAGAAGGGACAGCAGCTGCTGCTCCACTGAGGAGGTGGGGCAGTGGCTGTGGAAAAGGGTGTAGAGCTGAAGGCAGCCGTACTCAGGTCCTGCGTGGCTGAAAGGTGATTTTCCCTCTTGTCTTGTTCCTGCTATGGGGTTCAAGCAAAGTTCCCATCACTGGAAAAGATATATAGAGTAACTGTAGCCTTCAAAGTTTAAAACTCTTATCCACAGTGCTGTAGATGACCCTTCCATTGTCCTAAAATTTGTGGCTGGCCACATATAATAACCTAGCAAAATATGCTTTCCAAGGGAACACACAGCTCTCTTGAACACTTGAGGCAAGGAAGATAATTCTTCTATTTCACTTCAGTCAGGACAAAATAAAGTATAATAAAACCCCTCCGCTGTGTTCAGCTTCAGAAAAAGTGATATTTTCACAGGCTTTTTCTCTTGGATATCAGACCTTTTTCAAATGGAACCAGGCTGTAAATAGCTGTGAAAATCATTGAGAGGAGGGATCTTTATGAAACAGAGTTTGTGCCACAGGATGCCACATGAATGCAGACAACGATGTATAGATATGATGACTTTTTTATCTCATATAATGCATTTTTCAATGTCTTTTTTTTCATACCCTCAATTAATAAGAACATTTTCAATTGAATTCCATAATGAAATTCCAGAGTTAGCAGAAAGAACAAAGAGGAAAAGAGCAGTTCAGGCAAGGAGTAAAGTGATGCAATTTTAAAAGAAATGAATAATTAGTGGCATGGAGTGTTAAGACTGTCTCCAGCAGCAAGATTTACAACACAAATGATGAATGGAACAAACAATTATTTGTTTGTTTGTTTGTTTATTTGCTTAAGTTGAGGATATACCATACACAGTGCTGTTGGGCCAAACCTGATATCCTCTGCCCTGGAAACCAAGTTAAAGTTTCAGGATAGGTTGGTGTGGTCATTGTTTTTTTTTTTTTTTTTTTTTAAGTGTGAGGCTCAAAAACAGCCCAAGTGGGAACTGGAGAGGTCAGAGAAGAAGGAAACCACTTTTCAGACCCAAAGAAATGGATGAGGCACAGATGGAAGGTCCAGCATTGTGCATTGCTGGGGGAGGAGTGAGAGAGGTGGTGGAGACAGCCAGATGGTGAGAGGCACATGGGAGACAGCATAAGCCCTTTTTCTTCTTAGGAAACCATATTTAAAGAAAATAATTTGTGAGAGTTCTGGAAGCAGATTTTTAAGTGAAACACCAAAATTTTTAAACTTATTTTACCGTCATGGAAGGAGAGGGTGCTCTGGTTCGGATCGAAGGCCAAGCAGAGCCAACTGTCATCTCCTCTTTGCTTTCTCAACTCTCGCAATCTCAGGCCCACATCGATTTTCACCCAGAAATTATATAGAGAGGGTTGCACAAATCAAGATATTTCCTTGCTTCTTTCTACTTCTTCCCACCTGTGGCTGCTGTAGTTCACACTGGCCTTTCCTTTCCCTCAGCACAGAATCTTGCTGCTGAAGAATATGGCTAGACTGCAGCGCAGACACTTATCACTTTATTTTCTCCTATGAGCAAGGAGTGGGAATGTCTCATCTGGCGTGTTGAACTCAGATCTAAGTGCTAAAATGTTTACTGCTTTCAATCCACCCAGCAGGATGCTCTGAGCAAAAGTGGTGGTTGGCAGCCTGCTGCTGATGGTACCATCCAAGTCACAGAGGCTCCCTGCAAAACTCGCGCAGTATCTAAACATTAGACTTCTAATTATTTTAGGGGTTTCGTTCCACAAGTGCTTTAGATGATTGTCTGTTAACATCTGATGACATCTCAGCATTTGAAATATGCTTAGTGAGATTGCAGCATTTAGTCTGTCATCAGGAACTCCTGATCATATTCTGGCTTCCCTAATTAATGCATTCCTGCACCTACTTAATGGCATTCATGGCAACAAATAATTTCTGTTCTTTCCTAATGATATGCACCATACCTCGGCACTAGAGTGCGGATAAATACATATATGTTTTTGTTATTTTAGAAGAAAAATCCATGTGCTGTGGGTAATGAATTGAAGGTTAAGTGATGATTTTTCTTTACAACCACTCATGTCTTACAGTCTGTGAACTGAAAACTGGATTAACCTTTAATTACCCCCTGTGATCTCTCAACCCTGAAACAACATTACCACTCCTTCTAGTGTTATTTGCATACAGCATTTAATGAGAGAAACATCTGTTTGCATATTTGGTATCATTAATATTATGCAGATGAGCCGAGTATTCATGTTGCAATAGGCAATTGTGCTGAAATCTTCTTTTCTCTCATTTTTGCTCTATTTCCCTCCTCCTAACAATTCAGTCTGACTTGTATTAATTAGAAAAAGAGCTGCCTGGTGCCAGTAGTCTTGCATATATAATGCACAGCTGCTATGTGATCTGAATGGCAGCACAGCAATATCCTGATGAATTTATAAAATAAAGAATATCTGGCTTGATGTTATTAGGCAAACTTGTTGATTTTTTTTTTTTTTTAGGTTAACCTATCTTTGTAATAAAATATATTACTATGGCTAAAAAATTAAATGCTTACAAGTAAGATGGGTAACATTTTTTTTTTCTCCAAACTTTACTTATTTCTGTCTAATAAGATAAAACGTACTCATTAAGTGCCTGATCCAGCAGTCATTTGATAGGCTGGGATTTAGTTTAGAATTTGATATCTGGAACTGTTCTCTCTGTCAACCTGAAATATCTCTTATGGCCCTATGATGATGACTTTATTCTGTTCTAATCCACAGCCATTGAAACCTGACAGGTCACTGCTTACAGCGTGTGCATAAACCAAAGGTCTGGAAAATGAATTTTTTTTTCTTCAGAAATGATTATTTTTTTTCCTTTTGTTTATCTTGAAAACTATTTTCTTAAATGTGATCATGAGAAGACTCTAAGCCATTGCTGATAAATATATATACATAAATAAAATTATATATAGAGAGAGAGGCAGAGGGGGACTGAACTACTGAGCAGAATTGTAGGGGGACGTAGAATATTGATTTCAAGCTTACAAGTTCAAATTCACTAAATCTCAGAAGTTACCATTTGCTGAACATTTAGTCAGCTTGAGACATGAATAATGTTCCATGTCAGTTCCTAGTAAACAAGGTAAAAATCATGCTTTTAGAAAGGAAACATTTTTTTTTTTCCTTTTAGAAGTAAGCATTTTTTTTCCTCTTAGAAGGAATCTTGCTTCTAAAAATCATGCTTTTTTTTTTTTTTTTTTTTTTTTTTTTTTTTAAATCATGCTTTTAGAAGGAAAGCTAAGGATTTGATTAGACTTTTTTTTTCCAGAGCTACTCTTGTTGTTTTCTGTGGTAATTTCCACTAATTCAAAGGTAGAAATCATCTCCTATAGAGAGATACACAACATACTTTCTGTAGATCCTAGAATGTTCTGAGTCACCCCAAACGGCATGACTTCACCCTTTTCTGTTTGAGTTTAACCAGTAGCCAATGTCAGTGACTACTGAAAGTTTGCACAGCTTCAAGTGATTCTTTATCTAGACTTCCATGTGGATAAAGATAAGTCTTATTGCCAAAAATTACATCTGAGTTGTATTTATCTCTCTAACCATTCCTTTGTTGAGGAGAAATGAGGAGAATGGCTCCATGATGGCCTATGTTTATTTTGTTTCTGATAGACAGGGAATTCCTACTACTTGCTTGGCCCAACCTGCCGAAACAAACCAGTCTGAGATACAGTAAGATTTTCAGGCAAGGACAGGATTTACATTCTCTGCTTGAATGTGTTTCTTCCCAGATGGACTTCAGCTAAAACCAAAACTGTCCTGTGTGATGCTGTCCACCAGAGACACTGCTTCTGAGCTGCCCATCGACATCTCCAGTCCCTCCTCATGGACATTTGGGACTTGGCTAGCTTTGTACAAGGGAAATCAAGCTGGCTTTTTAGGTTTGGAAGTTTTTAGGTTTGGAAGTGTGGTGTTTAGCTGCCGGCCAGGTTAAACTACAACATCTATGGAGACAACCAATGATTCAAACTGGCTAACTTTCAGTGAAGAATAAAATAGAAACTTGCAAAACATAGGTTCATCTGCATACCAAAAAGTCAGTTTATTATGGATAGACGGGATTATCCTGTGAGGGACCTTTATACCCAGATGGCTTCTTTCCAAAGAAGTTCTGGTGATCCAGGACTCTGTAGTACAGGATTAGCTGTGCCCACCTATTCCCAAAATAAGAGAGGAATTATAGATAAAATGATGCATAATCTGGGACTAAATTCAGGATTAAATACGACTGATCAGATGGGTGCTGAAGTGCTTCAAAATAATAAACCTTACTTTAATTCATGATCTAAATTTTACAGGAGTTTTTTGTTTGTTTGTTTTTTTCTTTCTTTCTTTCCTTTTTTTTTTTTTTTTTTTTTCAATGTGAATCATTTTCATGATCAGTTACAGAGATCTTTGTGAGAACACACATTTCTCAAAAGCAGATTTTCATGGTTTAAGAGCTGCTTTTTGTGAGTCAAGCTTGTATATCTAAAGGCTTGACTTACAGGTAGAATTACTGTGGTTTTGTATACAAGTCATTACATGGCATCTAAAAAAAAAATCCTTAATGTATGCAAACTGTAGCGCATGCAGATTATAGTCCTACGCATGGAATTTAGGCAAGCAGGTGAGCACAATACTTCCTCCATGTAATTGCTTGACTCCTCTGCAAAGTCTCAGCCTCCTGAGCACCTGTAGCTGCCTGGCCAGCTTCTGAGGCTGTACTTCCCGAATCTGGATTTCTTTGGGCTTTTCAAGCTTTATGTAGGCATAAGAGTTTATTTCTGAAGTCCTTACATGTTAGGAACTACTATGTATAAGGATGGACAGAGAGAGACCTGAAGAGGTACATGAAATCTAGAAAAAGGTCATATAAAGTCTTCACAGAGTTTGGGAATAGAGTACTGCTATTCCAAAGTCGTGTTTTGTATTTCAGCTATGCAAACAAATTCTATGTTGCCAGAAATTTTTGGATAAAAAAGGTTAGAGCCTATCATGGCAATCTTTGTTTATGTGATGTTATTTAGGCATTTCAGATGTAAAGCAGATGGTCTTAATTCACTACAGGGTCCATTTTGTGGGCAAAGACTATCTTTGAGGATTTGCAGAGGATGTAGGAAAGCAAAGGTGGCTTTTTTACACCTGCCACAAACTCCTTACACATCCCAAGACTCTGACACTTGCAAGGCAACCTTTATATTACCACTGAATGCAACGCAGTGCCATCTGAATGAAGAAAAAGTTGTCGGTTGAGCTAGTTAAGAAATAATACCCTTGATTGTTCAAGGGCTTTTGTCAAACACAAGGTTAAATCATTTTTTGTTGGCATGGTTGTAGTTTTACACACTGTGACCAAGAAAAACAAAACCTGTAAGAGGTGGAGTCTTTGTTCTCAGCACTGGTTGGACTATTCGTGCTAAAATAAATGGCTTTTGTGCCAGAATTCAACTGAATGCTTGGGTACTTTTAGTGGATTTTTGTTGTTGTTGTTGTTGTTGTTGGCACCTGGTAGGCTGGTGTTCTCTCTTTCTAGTTTATGAAGACATTTTCTCTGTCCTTGGAGTGATACCAGACAAATATCTGTACTTTAATGTGAATGAAATTAGTTTGGAATCAGTGAAACACTTCACCAGTGAAATATTTATTTTTTTCCACTTTGCCATTCGGCTGCTTGCCTGAAAAGCTAACCTCCGTGAGGCAGCTCTGTGTGTTCTGTTTGCATGTGTGTTGAGAAAATTGCCAAACAAGAAAAACAAGAATAATATCAGTGTCGTAACTGAGTTTAAATGCAGTGCAATTTGTGTTAATGGAGGCTTTTATAGGCACTATTATATAGTAAATTAAATTATATCTTTATTCTTATATCTAAGATAAACAGTAAGTATGTAATATATCAGTAATAGAAAACCCTTGGCATTTAAGAAAGAATTGTGCTTTAATGTAAGGACGTTTTTATACCTCAGTAATAAATTAACATTTCAAAAGTACTTTAGCCTGCTGAGATGGATCATTCTATGAGTATGGGTAACACCACGGACTCCAATAATTAGTGTAAATTGCCTTTGAATAATACAGAGCTGGGAACAACTTTCAGTGCTTAATGCCCCTTGCAGTACATGATGAAGAGTCCTTAATGGAGCTTGGAAAAACAAGTAATACCTATAAATCAAAGAAGAAAAGCCGTTTTTGATGCATTTGTCTGAGAGTGTGAGTTTTAAACCAAATTGTTAACACTCCTCCCTGCTGAGGGTCATGGATTAGCTAGGGTGGGAGTTTCTTATAGGATCTTTCACACTAACCAGCAGAGGTAGGGGGTTTCAAATACAAATGTTTTCTTAACCCTAATCCCTGCCTCCCTGACCAGTAGAGCTCTGAATTTCTCTCTAATTAGGTGGAGAATTAGTAGGTGGATAAATGTGTTAGTGGATGAGGATGAAGTGATTAACTTGCCCCAGACTATGATAGTGAGTTCAAGGCGCTACTGAATTCATTTTGTTTCTAACAACTTTCTCCCCGTATTCTAGTGGCACCACGGCATGAATTTATATCTCTGTAATCTTACAGCAGTATGTTCTCTTGCCTCTTTCCCATAGCTTTATCTCCCACATTTAAGCAGCAGTGCAGTATATTTCCCAATGTGTCAGCTCACATTTGTGTGTACTGCTTAATTATCTGAGCAGCCTTGTAACGCAGGAGAGATATATCGATGTTCCACTAAGACTGGATATTTGAGGGAAGCATGAAGTTTTTTATAAGTTAATGAGGCTGGAATACCTTCTTCAGGTGCTTGCCAGCTGCACTCGGAACACAAATAAAGGCTGCTGCCTTGCTGACACTCTGTGCCATGTGCAGGGCGCTACACTGTTTGGGGACATGCAGAGCACTGTGGCCGCACAGGGCTCTGCTCACCTGCAGCGATGACATTTTCTGTCACCTCCCTGATGTGTCCCTGCTTACAGGGCAGGGAGGGATTTGTCGCAGCAGAGGCAGGAGCTGCTCCCCCCTCCTGGCAGGGACAGGGCCTGGATTTACCCGCTTACAGTAAAGCTGAATCATTCCCACTCACCTTTTTTTCCTTCTCACTCTCGCCTGCAGCAGTGCCTCAGCTACCCCAGCACGTTCCTGTCCCTGTGGTGTCTGACTTGCAGTGGCCTGCTCAAACCTGTGAATTCGCTTGACCCCAAAGAACAAAGCGTGCTGTTTACCAAGCAGGCAGACCCGGCCGCCAGAGGACGTTTCCCAGGATGGCTCAGCGACGTGACTCAAGCAGGCTGCGATACGGACAAGACCTTTCCTGGAATGAGTCAAGGAGTTTTTTGGGCCAATTCAGAACAAGGGAGGGTGCTAGCTGATGCCACGAGTAGCAATAGACTATAAATATGCATTTGTGGGGAACGTGGACTGAGACCTACAACTCATGACACCGGTTACTGATCTTAACTAATTATTAAAATTATTTAGCTTCTTTCAGAAAAAGATCTGGAGTTCCCTCTGCTCGTATGTTGAAGGTGAGTCAAAAATGCCTTGTAGCAAGGCCAACCACTGGCTGGCTTTCTAATCAGAAAAAAAAACACAAAGCCTTCAGGACACAAGGAGTAATCCTTCAGGTCTGTCCAGGGTTGACAAAGCCTCAGCTAAAGCACCACATTCAGAGACATCGCACTTCAAATAAAGGTGTGGAGGGAGAAAAGAAGCATGAGTAAGCAGGAGTCCAAAAAACATGACTAAGGAGGTAGTCATGTAAAAAACGTAGTTCTGGTTAGCCTGTGCTGGACGGGAGGTGCGGTAACATTTCTGTGAGCACATGTGAAAAGCAGAGGTGTGTGCATGTGAAGAGGTAGTCAGTAACTCACTATCCATGTCCATGGTGCACATGTATGTATAGGACAAGGACTGGATTTCCCATGAAACCCACTCCTTCCTGCAACCTGCATCATGGATATTTCTGTTGAAACAGGGAAGATTCAGTGTAGACAGTAGCTGAAACTTGCTAATGGGAAAATAATGAAGCAATGGACTAATATGCCTAGAGAGGATGGAAAGACAGAAAAAAAAAAAGAGTGAATTAGAGAATTCTGGTGTTTCAGAATCTTGCGTGAGGTTTCAGACAATGGTTATTCTCTTTGAGAGCCTGGAGTTAGCAGTGCCATTGCAAACCATACTGTGTGAGAACCCGGCTCAGCAAGAGGCTTGGTGGGTCAGCCTGGGTAGCTCGGCTTGCATGATTGAGTCATTAGGCTGGGTATTGTGTGCGTATCCAATAACTCAGGCAGGCAGGAAATTTAAAGGGAAGTATATTTTCTATGCAGAGCAATCAAAGTTGATTTTATCCTTATCTCAGTTGCTCGCTCCAGTGAGCATCAAATGCCTGATTCGATACTTGAGGAGAGGAGGCTTCTGAGAAATGTGAAGTATAAAGGGGACACGGGGCTGGTGCCAGGCTAGCAGAGAGCAGCCCTCGTGCCTGGCAGGCACAGCCCTGTGCTGGGGCTGGGAGTGCTGGGTCCTCAATAAGCCAAGGAAACTCAGGAAATCTGGGCATTGCACAGGCACCCCGAGGCTGACCTTTGAGTGAGGACCCAGTTATCTCTGTCCCAGATGCCTGCAGACTTCTCCCCAGACTGCCTACAGGTCAAAAGCAGCATTAGCTTCAGAGATCCTTAGCAACATGTCTTGTCCTGAACAGACTGCTCTTTTTCTGTGTTTTGCTTTCCTTCTGGCCTTTTAGATTGTAGAAGCCTCTGCCTAAGTGTCTGGCCAGTATTACAACTCAGACCAACACATTTGGGAAGAAAAATCATTGTTTTGGTATGTTTGTGACTGTGTTTTGCAAACGGTGCCCTGACTCTTTCCAGTAGTGGATAATGAGGAGCTGTATGATTCCAGTACCCTGGGACATGTGTAAAATGCCTCTTTTTAGGCAGTGACCTGAAGGCTCAGCATGCTTGGTAGGCAAAACTTGAGAATGCCATTTT
The DNA here is from genome assembly GCF_965140915.1 of Aythya marila. Classification (NCBI taxonomy): domain Eukaryota; kingdom Metazoa; phylum Chordata; class Aves; order Anseriformes; family Anatidae; genus Aythya; species Aythya marila. Next base: position 6,603,859 of record NC_139048.1, read on the forward strand.
GGAGCAGGTTTAGCCATAAAGAGGACACTTGCTTTGCCAAAACCTCCCTGGGTGTAAGGATTGCCTTTCTCATGTTCATCTTGCATCACATACAGCACACACAAAGTCATTCCGCATTAGCCAGGATTATGTTGCCTCTCCATCTTATCAGGTTTTGCTCTGCAAACCACAAACCAATCCCGGCTGGTGTATGCACCAAGCCAGGTATCTCCGCTGGGAGCAGGCGCTTCACCGGCCTAAATCTGAAGTGACTGATGCTATCTGCAGAATTTATCTTCAGTTTTAAAAAGAAGTACAAATTCATTAAAGCATTGGGAGCCAGCATTTTGCTGCAAAGATAACTTTTTTTCACTAAAAATATGAAAGCAGCAGTCGGAGAATTATCTTGTTTTCTTTTCTAACCGGCTATGCTACCCCTTGAAATAGTTTTATATATTTAAACGGACGAGGATGTAAATTGTACTTCCAAACTATTAAAGCCAATAGCACACATTATAATATCCTGTGAAAAGAAGATAGCTCCGGCCAGTAACTCTTAAGCCTAAATGAGTTTCTCCTAAGAGGAGAACAGCCGCTTAAAGTACATATATTTAAAATTAAATTTCTTTATTACAAGTTACTTAGCGTATTTTGGACTTATATGTTCTCTAGCTTAAATCTTTTTTTTTTTTTTTTTTTTTTTTTTTCCTTTTTCTTTCTTTTAATTGCACAAAGCTGTGGAAAATAATCGGAAGCTCAGTTAGCATTACAAATTGAAAATCAGAAATTATACCAATGTGTTTTTTTTTCAGGTTCTCAAGTTACATAGGTGTATTAACCCTCATTAGTCATTGTGTGGCAGTGAGAGATTTGAAAACAGAATTCCATTACAGTATTTGTGGTCAAAATCTGATATGATCAAATAATAGGTTTCCCAATAGAAATGTCTATGTGCCATGTAGTAAACTTGATAATTGTAAGAATACATTTAATGCAGTAGGACTGAATACCGAACCAGGAGATTAACATTTCTGTTATATAATTACAAGTTCAAGGAGTTCAGCTTCTTATCATACTACAGTAAGTATAGAAAGTAGAAGTGATCCTCTTTAATTTGTAATTATTTAACTGAAATAGAATGTCTCCCAGTCTTATTCTTACTCTTCTGCACTGAAGGCATTGGTATGCAGAAACCATGCACCAAGGAATAGTACACTATCAGAGTAGGACATGTTTGAGTATTCTTTAAAACCAACTAAGAGAAGTTAATCTCATTGAACTTCTTTTTATTCAACAAAAGAGTTAGATGTTTCCAAGTCTAATGTGACTATAATGTTCATTAAATGGACTTCTTTACACCTTTAAATGGATTAACTGTACATCTTCACACTCTAATTATTATACATGTCGCTCACAAATCACAGATCTAATTCAAAGTACTGTAAGAGCTCTGATTATGAGCATTAGGAGAGGCGATACAGTGAGAACTGAGAGTGATATTTATCTGGGTCATATGAAAGAATACACCTCGTCCACATCAAAGTCCAGAAACACACGTACCTTCACTTGTTGAGTTTTCCTTCAACTTTGGCCATGCGATAGCCTTCTTTTGAAAGTTAAGTCGTGGACTGCTTCGGCATCTACACTCCCTCATTTCTCTGTAACCCAGATGATCCCTGGCAAAGACACCCTCCCGGCAGCTGAGCTGTTAATAACGTCCAAAGGACAGTTGCCAGTCAGATAAAGGATGATATACAATTTTGCTAGTATAGGTTGGGTATTTGGGAATAACTGTGATTTAGTTTGCTGTCTCAAACTAGGTTTGCTTATCAGAAGATATTATGAGCAGGGCTCTAGTGGTCAGATTTCTAAAAGCAGCTGGGTGCTTAATACCCTGGTGCAATCAATGTCTAAACACTTAAAAAAAAAAAAAAAAAAAAAAAAAAAAGAAAAGGCATATCTCCTGCTTGGTTTCCCATTTGACAACTGGTGGCAATGGTGCAGTCATTTTTGATGGGCAGCAAAGATTCAGCTTCACTGGATCATCCAGAAGCTGCCATGAAAAATCAACGCCGCAGCCTCAGTGCTGTGATTGTGTGCTCCCGATGTGTGTTGTCCACAGCTGCAAACTGTAGAATTTAAGTAACTGGCCCTAAAATGAGTGAAGACTTTTAAAAAGGACATTTCGCATGCAGAGGGTGGTTGTTTATCCCTTATACATGTACCCAAGATAGCTACAGCTATCTTGGACTAAAATGGACTAAAATGGATCGTTATATTTCAGTCTGAAACTAACAACTAGAAATAAGGCTTTTGGATCCTTCCTTTGCCATCACCTGCTTCTATTCCACTCTCTTCTTCACAAAACCATTTTGGTTGATAAAATCAGTAGCTACCTTCAGGACTCCCTGCACCATAGCTTTCCCTGCCCCCAGATATTTTCATGCTTTTTACAGTGATTTTAAATAAACGCGTGCTCTGCTTTCCTCTGTGTCCCGAGCAGCAGGTATGTTGGGTGGTCCAAAACCAGGTGTTCCCCCACAATTATTTTCCCCTTGGCAGATGTGATGGCTGCAACATCCACAGTGATTTACCTGCTGCTGCCAGATGCTGCTGCTCGCAAAGGCTGAGTCTCAGGCTCCTGGGGCCAGTACTGGAGTATCCTGAGGTGTTAACAGGCAGTTTGGAGGCTCAGCTCTGAGATTTTGGGAAGAACCATCCAGCAGGCCTCTCTCTGTAAATGTTGTGGCTAAATCTATTGTGAGGACTTAGCTGATGGGGTCTCCAAGAGGTTTGCTTACCTGTGATCTGAGGATGCAACTTCTAAAGCTTTCACACTTATAGAGGCTTACACTGGGAGGGTTTCATCTAAGCATGAGACATTTGTCCCATTGTGGTACAGCAGCATTAGTGCGTCATTTTTTACAGCAGCCCAAAGGTGCTCCCGGAGGCAAATTTTGTACCTGTGTAACAACATACTCTTTTTTTGAAAGGTTTTTGAAAGGTCCCAGGATAAAGATGGGACCCTGGCCAAAATGGATAAAATAGCACAAAAGCTTTGTGAGCTGGATCTTAGTGAAGGGTGGAAAGGATTTTTCATTTTCTACTGTCTAGCTGAGCAAACGGCTGGATGTGATTCCAGCCTGCTGGCTGGTCCCCTGACACCTTCACTGATGGAAATCCATTTCTTGCTCTCTGTGCTCCTACAGATGCACGGTGCGTGGCTGGGACTGGGGTAACTGCAACAGATTGGATTTGAAATGCATGGGCTTTTGGCACTGGGCACAGAAGGCAGGAAAGCAAGCAGCACAAGGAATTAATTTTTTAGTGCTCCTGTTCTGGTTCACTCTGCCAATTTTTTCCCGCTATACCCACTTTGGACGAGGTGGGCTTAATTTGCTTTTGTTCAGATTTTTTGTTTTAAAAATTTTCTTTAGAAAAATAATACATACATACATACATACATATATATATATTTATGTACATACACACACACATATATATATATGTTTTCTACCAGGGAAAACCAAGTTGAAAAAAAAAAAAGACCTTTCTCAGTCCACTGCCTGATTTTTTTTACATAATTTTTTTCCTATGAGACACTTTTATCTACACAGCTAAGTAAGCAAACAACTTCTCAGGTAAGTAAGCTTACTCTCTGTGACTAAGCTCATGCACAGGGCATGGAGCCAGCCTTTGAAGCAGTAGGAGGGGTACACAATCAGACCTCTGCTCTGCTGCTGTTGCTACTTTATGCTCACGACTTCGCAAGCATCCCAGGAAAACTGGACCTCAGCTGACAGTGAAGCCTCTTCCAGACACTAAGATGCAGAGGCACAGAGCAGAGGGCCTAGTGAAAGCCAGGGCAGGTAGAGGTTCTTCAAATATTTGGTTTAAATATAAAAGAAAGCCTATGCCCAAATCTGCCCAGGGTCCAGGTCTCTTTCCAGGGAGGGAGACACGAATGAGTCAGCTGGTAGAGGAAACTCCAAGATGTTTCTTTGCTGTTCATAATTCTTGGTCTTCTGACAAGTCAAATTAGGGTCAGTTTAAGGTGAAATATTAACTATGAGACATGTTTGTTTGTTATAAAGCAATGCTGATTCTGGAACAATGCATGCGAATCATCTGTTTTCTTTGCTGCATAAATCATACCTTAAAAACAAGAGTCCTAGGTCACTTCTGCTCTACGTGACACTGGCTCTGCCTCTGTGTTAACCCAGCTGGTGTCTTTATGATCAGAATTCAACTACAGTTGCACAAATTGTTAAATAACTTGAATCTTACATGTGTAACTGATCTCAACAGAGATGCCAATTCTATTAATATTACATTAGGCTACCCACAAGACTATGCTAGCACAGAGCTGATGCTCCAAGTCAAGCCTGGGCTTGTGGTCTGCTACCTGACAAGGCTGAAAAAAAAAAAAAAAAAAAAAAAGAATACTAAATGCAAGGTAATTCCATTAACTCTTTCTTTCCCTGAAGGCATATTCAAATGTTTTGAATGCTGGGAGTCCTGCTGGCAAACTTAGTGAATATTTCACCCTGACTCATCACCTGATGTTCAGAAATAGCTCAGAGTTTGGGGTGCAGTTGAAGATACTCAAAAGCACCGGTCACTTTGGGAAATCTTTATCTTGTGCTAGAATTTTATGTATTTTACCTGATGTTTCCTACAGCACTGCAAGTGAGGGGGAAAAAGGGATGTAATTTTCTACCAGGAACTTTAATACCAACTGAGAAAAGTAAAATTTCTTAGACTTATGGACCACTTCTTCCTCTGTGTTGGCTCAAGTATGTCTCAAAGTATTTGGCATTCCTGAGCCACCTGCTCCTGGTGGGGCTTCACTCTGGGAAGTAGTTTCACCCATTGTACTGATTGTATGGGAACAACCTAGCAGATGCAACTGCAAACACCGAACGTTTTCTTCTTATGTTGTCTGAGAAGCAAAAGAACAACCAGTTCTCCCTTTGTAAATAACAGCCTATGGATCTCAAATACATTTGTCTTTCTTGCTGACAAGCCCTACAAGCTCTGGGTTTCTCCTAAAGCTTGGTCTTTGTTTAAGTGTTTGAAAGATGTGTTTGTCTTAATACAAGGGTGCTGCTTGAATGTGGTATTAAATGTGACAATGTTAAAGAAACGACAAAAATTGGAAACTGTTGTCTGGGAATTGTTATCATGGTTTATAGACAATATACTCTGGTTCCTATCGCCCCTGATTTTTGCTTTCCAAGTGTGACTGCGGATTGTCCTTAACCCTTTGGCCTCGGAGGCCTCTGTCGCAGTGGCTGGTTGGGTACAAGTTGTTGGGCATGGATTTCTTTCATTTATTTATTTATTTATTTATTCCCTTCCATTTTCTGTATTATGATGAGCTGCCTTCTAGCTGTTTTGTCAACAGGGCATTTTTTTCAATAGGGATTTTCATTTTGATATGCTAATCGTGTTGATACAACGTTTTATCTTTTGACCTGACACCAGGATGGCAGAAGAGGTGTCTCTCCTCCTGCCAGAGGAACTTCCCACGCAAGACAGAAAATTCTTTTCAGGTGAGAAGAATTGATAAAGTTCCAGGACAACTCATTATAAAAAAAATCATTTCTTTTGGCTCCTGAATTTCTGGAATAAAAGAGTACAAATTCCTGTTGTCTGTTGGGTCAATGCCATAATGATTTGAATGGCAGATGGGCCGTAGATCTGGAAATCACTGATTTTTTGCGTGATTCTTTGAAAAGCCCCATACAGCTGACAGACACAGTTACTAGAGACTCCAGTTTTAGAGCGATTTAAAATGTCTGGGTGAAGACTTTGATTTCCTTGTTAATTACTTTCCTGTTTTGCATTGAGCGTGAAACAGTGTCAGTGAAAATCTTCCAGTGACTCATGGATGCCTTAAAAAAGCTTAAGGTTTAGTTTCAGTGTTGCATAGCAGCTTCCTCTGAGCCTGTGCTTGCTCACTTGTTGGAGTTTCATGAGTGTTTGGAAAAGATTCAGAAGATTTCAGATTATATTCAGATAAGTGTGTAGTATATTTTTCTGAAGAACCTATAGGGTACCTGTAGGTATCCAAACACCTTTGCAAATTTGCCTTCTAGGCAGTCTCTGCCAGGAAATCCAGCTGCATCAGTTCAGCCTCTAATATGTTCAGCTGCTGTCTAACCCTAATGGGGAGCCCGGGCTAGAGGTTGTATCCTAAGGAAAATAATCAAATAATCAAGGTTTTGTCAGTGTACCACATGGAGTTACACCTGCTGTTAGTACTTGAGCTTCAAAAGCCAGAAAAACTTTTTTTTTTTTCTTTTCCTGTGCAACACATGTGCCAATATTTGAAAATGCAGCAGTACTGGTGGGATATGGTAGCATTTAGAGGCCTCAAAGTTTATATTCCACTGTAGCAGATGCTGAGTGGTATCTATGCCCTGGAAATGTTAATCTAATTACAAAGGAAAATTTTATCTCCATTCTCCATTCTCCATTCTCCAGTGAGGCACAAGGAGATGAAGTAATAAGGCCAAGTTCTGTGACAGAATTGGTGTTCCTCAAGCCTGCTGATTTAACCAGAAAAGTATATTTTTCTCAGTGGACTTACATTTCTCTGTGAGTCCCATATGGGTGTCTGTTGTCCATGTTCACTTTAAAAACACAGTGACATGGTATAAAGGATCACACAGTAGCACCCCCAGATTGAAAAGAAAAACCTGCAGCCTCTGCTAAACTGCAGGTCAGAATGGCAGACAGAAAATTACGGAGCACATTCATCGGCAGCCAGGAAATTGGTCTTGCTGGTGGCTCACAGTTTGATTTATGGTGCCCCTAACTGAGGCAGGACTCCTAATTGTTACTGAAACGGGCTCCCGAGATGGACTGGGGGTGGGGAACTGTGCTCTGGGGCAGGAGGCACAGAGAAATGGTTCTGGGGACTCTTGGAGACCCTTGGCCATCCCTGCCCAAGGCGATTCAGGCAGCTTTGGAGCATCCTCGTTCCCCTCCGGGCTGCCCTGCTGGCAGCAAGCACAGTGTGCTTGGCTCTGACCAGGGGAGTGAATGGCACAAGAAAGGGTACAGCACTGGAGGGACGAGAAAGAAAGTTGGTGTCTCTCAAGTTTTGGTCCATTAAGGTAATCCTACACTCTGCAACTGAAGCTATGGGTCAATGAAAACAAATTACAGCTCATTCCCCAAACAGAAAGATTAAGACACAGGAAGCTGCCGAGTGCTGTAGGCACCGGCCTTGACTTCACAACCTAGCCAATTTGTGCTGCCTGTGGGGCTGCACAGCTGTCAGTGAGAAAACAAATCTTCACATACAGAAACTCCTCCTTTATATCATATTCCTCTTTTTTTTTTTTTTTTTTTTTTTTTCATTCCAGAAACAAAGACTGGCAAAAAAAAAAAAAAAAAAAAAAAAAGCCAAAAATGCAAAGGCAATATAAGTGCTCCATATTAAGGCTGTCTCAGTTATTACAAACAAATGGATTTCTGAGTGGTGAAGAAAACCAAGTGCAAATCCATCTGAAACGGGGAGACTAGGGAAATATTGAATATTTCTGATGATAGGAAGTACAAACAAGCTCGCTACAGGCTAGACCACCTAATGTCAGCCTTTCTTCTTTGGCATTGATACTCTGCACACCGATGAGTGACAATAGCAGGCTGATAGGTGCAGGATTTTCAAAGGGAAAATCCAATTTGTAAACAATCAGCATCCTACCAAGCTATAAACAGCTGTCTTAACTTCTAGCAGAGTTGGTGATGCTTGAAGGGCTAAAAATCACAATGTTATCCTAAAATCTTCATTAATTTGTGGCCTGGTATTCATCAGAACAACAAGCCTCAGGGGGCTATTTACTGCTTAGTTCCCCCCCCCCCCCCCTTCTCAGGCTGTAAACCCAGGTTCTGCTGGTTTTGAGGATGGGTGCACAGCTCTGGAAACTTGGTTTCAGATATGTGCCCATCACGTGGATGTGGGGCAAGGTGGGCATGAGTGCCTAAAAGGAAAACAAACAGAAATAAGGGCAGCGGAAATAAATGGTTGGTTCCTTCCACCCCAAACAACAGATCATTTGTCACAGGTGCTTCCAGAAGCTGTTGTCATTAAAGAAACTCCACACTGATGCTTCCATCCCATCCACATGGGAAATCAAGGAAGACAAGACAAGACTTGCCCTAACCTAGACAGAATTTATGGAATGGCTGGACTGGTCCCAGTAAGTGACAGCAATAGGTAAATCCTGTACTGGAAACACAGACTGGTCCTGGGAGTGGAGGAAGATGGGGAAGCAATTGGGTAGAGAGCAATAAGCACCTGTGACACTGGTTAGCAGAAGCCATTTGCAGGCATGGCTTTGAGAGCAGCAGCATGTATCCTGAAGTTGCAGATCATGCAAAGTTTGTTGCAAAGCACTGTGAGAGAGATCCAGCACGCTTTAACTTTGCTCAAAAGGTTGTTTTAATAAATTATAGAGGAGGAGGCAGCAATGCTGTGTGTGCATGCTGAAAGGTGAAGGGGAAAAAAAAAAAAGACTGAAGAGAAATATGGGATCATTTGTTTTTCCAGGGTGCCTTAGGTAAACAGAAGTTTTCTCAATTAGATTTCTCCTTTCCAATCCATTAGGGTTAATGCAGTTTTAATTAGCACTTGATTTGCAGCCGGTGAGGTATGGTTTAATGTGCCTTTTAGAGATTCCCAACCAAAGTACTGCAAGGAATTGAACACAAATGAGCAATTTAAAGTTTTGTCATACCCATTTTTATTTGTAGCTGATTTCGCTGCCAGCTTTCCTTTGAATAAAGGTGATCTTAAAACAGAGATCTTGGTTTCTTTGTGGAGGAGACAGTCAGTACAAAATACTCTACAAAAACTTTGTTGAAAATCTTTTGTCTCCTCTCATGTACAAGCCCAGTCCTGAGCCCCTGTTAGCAGGTGCACTGCTTGGTCTTATTGCTACAGCCACTTATCTTTCCTCGTTGGAGCTGAAGATAGCCAGATCTGCAAGAGTGACCTTGCACTTGTGCTGAATAATTCCTTTCCCCAACTATGCCATAATTATCAACTTTGCAATTGAATACAGGATTATAGCCCAAGAGTTCCCTATGAATGCAAAACACAAGGAATTCGGCATTTGCAATGAGTAAGTCTAAAGTAATCTGCACAGGTGGTTCTTATATTGCACCTGTCATCATGGTATCTGAGCTCCTGCAAAACTCTGTGATTGCATTGGTGTTTCAAGTTTGGAAAAACAGACTCCTGCATTCCTTTTGTACTTCTGAAATATGTGGAAATAACAATATCTGGGGGGAACATTTTTTTAAAAAGCCAAAACAAAAGCTGCTAAGAAGCAAGGACACTCTGTCCTGAAAGTTGTTATCTAATTTGTTTTGAATAGAAGCAGATTTTTTAGACCAAAATTATCATAATTATAAATAAATAAATAAAACAAAAATGAATAATTCTGCCACAAACCCAGAAAACGACTGCCCCAAGGGCAAAAGGCAATTTGAAAGTTGAATATGAAGTTCCAGCATTATGTCCAAAGTCATACAGTCTCTGTCACTCTATCGGATTTGTAGCTAAGATCTTTGAAACCTCAGTGCATGCCATAGGGCCTGCTCTGTTGATCCACCCCTGTGAACCCCTGTTCACATGGACCAGTTAGGTCTCCTGTTGGAAGGAGACTCTCCCCACGGTACATTCTTGGCACAGGAGCATTTTGTGCAGGTGGAGGACTGAATGCTTCACTCTGGCCAGATGGCCGCTCGCCTTTCATGTTGATGAGACTTTATTATGGATTATTGATGTAATGCTGCTACTCGCTCTGCACAGCAGGACCTCATTAATGTCAGTGGAGCTCTGCACAGGCCCAGGGTTCTATCCACAGGGGTCCCACTAGCTGCAAGATCAACGCCTATATTTGTAAATACTGGGATAAGATGAATGAGGCTAAATGTGATGGGGGATAGCTTCAGGCAAGTGGTTTCACTGAGTACTTGGCTAGATATGTCTTAGTCTTAATAGGCAACGTGTTGGTTTAGGAGAGTCCTAGTGGGATGAATAATATAGTAATTGTGAAAATATGGCACACTCATGTTCCAAACAGGTGGGAGAGTCTCTTGGTCCATGTAAGTACAGCAACCAGCCCAAGACAGCCCTCTGAACTGGTGTATTACAGCTGGCAGTTGCCTTCGGTCATCGGACTGGAGCTGGCCCCAGAAAGGCAGAGCAGGGCACAAAGCATTCATCCCTTCCTGAGGTTACGCATCGTGGTGCTGGAAGGGAGCAGGGTTAAGGGAGTCGCACTCTGCTCCACAGCCCCAAGACAGAAGACATGGAGGTCTCTCTCCATTCCTTCATCCAGCAAAGCCGGGCCAGGGCGTAGTTGCAGCTTCTGCACAGCGAAATTTCATTCTTGTACCTCCTGGCAGCATTCTGCCCACCAGCGAAGCTGGAGATCAAACCATGGCTTTCTAGCGGCCTTCTGGACTCCCTGGGCTTGGTGCTCTTGGTTCTCTCTGTGACTTTGTTATGGAGCCCACCAGTGCTGGGTGCAGGAGTGTGCTGCCCGGGATAATCCCTACTCTTGGATACCCAGTCCAGTTTTCTCTGTCTGCCCCTTTCTCACAGGCCCTAGGGATGTGTCCTGACACTGGGTTTGGGCTCTGGGAAGGCTGATTTGCAGACAGAGTAAGCCGGGATTTGGGAACATCCTTGTCAAATTATTGCACAAGTAAAACTTCGCTGCAACAGCAATTTAGTTAACTGGGAAGCATTGTTTCCCATGTCACTCCCTCCTTTCCCAATACAAAAAAAGATTTGCACTGAAAACAAAAGCAAAGCGTCGGCTTAATAAATCTGCAGGCTTTCCACATAATGCGCCGGCGCTGCCACCGGCTGCATGCACGGCAGGCCCTTCGCTGTGTGGGTCAGGCCTCGTTACTTAGGCTGTGCTTCTGAGGGGGCTGCTTCGCTTTTCCAGCAGCCTGAGAACACGGCCGGCCCTCGGTGCTGCCGGCTGGGAAGCAGGACCTGACATGAACGAGGCCAGCGACGAGGGGAAAACGCGAGGGGCTTGGGGTTGGCGTGCCCGAGAGCCCGGCCATGGCGAGCCCGGCCCGGCTGCACTTCGCCCCGCATCCACTAGATGGTATTTGGCACCCGCTGCTGCAAGAGCCGTGCCCGGCTCCAAAACGAGCCCGGCCGCTTCGCCCTGCTTCCAGGAAAACTCTTCCCGTCGTTTATTTTTTTATTTATTAGATTTGTACAGCGGCGGCGTGCAGGTGAACAAAACGACTGCTGGGCTGAGCGGCCAAAAGAAAGCCCAAAGGTTTTGGAAGGTTGGGTGCTACGGGTGTTGGCCTCGCTCGTTGTTTGTGCCAGTCCATATTTACCCTCCAAGATACCCTCGTAGTGTTTTTTTTTTTTTTCTAGCACACCCAAATAGTCATCTCCCGATTTGTAAAATGAACGTGAGGACAGCACAGCGTTGAAGAGCACAAGGAGCACGGCACCCCAGCGAGGGGCTTCGGCATGGGGTCCTTGAGTGACCCTAATGAGACATCCCCATCGCTTAGAGCAAAATGAGGAATTATTCCCACCTCTGGGAGCAGAGGGAGACGCTGCAAGACCCAGCTTTTAGGATCTACCTCTTCATATTTCAGTGTCAAATGAGAAATTGCCTTTTTTTTTTTTTTTTTGGTTGTTGTCACTATGAAAGATGGACAGGGCTCTGCCTCGAGCGGTCAGACTCTGATCTTTCCTGCTTTAATTGGGTGGTTAGTTGTATCTTTTCTTTCCCAAATTATTTGCAAGAAATTGCGATTTAATCCATTCCGCACTTAAGAAATTTAATCAATCATTAGAAATAACTGCCAATGATAGGAAAATATGGTAATTCGTGTTATTTTTGCAGACAAAGCACTGATATAAACAAAACATAATTAAACATGCCCTCTTTATACACTTCATAAAAAGCCACCGTCCTTGGGTATTATAAATCTAAACTTATTTCTCTGATCTCGGGGCATAAAATGTGTTCTGTGAATTGTGTTACTTCTTGTAGGAAAACACTGATAATATTTGCCTTGCAGGCAGCATAAAACACAAAATGTAAAATAAAAATAAGTTATTAATCAGACTAACGGGCAACTTAAATGGAAAGCTGTCTTCTATGTCACATTAAAAATGATAATGAGCAACATTTCACAAGGCAATATTATTAAAAAAAAAAAATCCATGTTACGCGCAGCCTTCTCAAACCATATCTGCGCTGTAGTCTCCAGGAAGCAAACAAGAAGGACAAGTTTTGTAGCTGGTTACCATGGGTATGTTGCCCGAGGAATACCTGCATTTCAACATTCAACATGGCCATACCTAAAACAGGTGTTGCTTTTTTATCTTGCAGCTAACCTAGCCTGCGGCAGCCGTGATCATGTTTTTCCAAATTTGCATCTTAGTAGAAACAAAGTTTTAGCTCAATTAAATACCTGTCACAGAGGGGAGGAAGGAGTAGGAATATGTTGTGACGCATAAGAACATGTTGTGTTTATGAAAGCGGCCTGGTAAGAGCTATTTTTTTTTAATGATCTGTGACAAAAAAACAATGCAAGAAGAAAAATCCTGCCCTAAAGGCCTGTATGTTGCTCTTTGCTTCTAACTTGGAAATTGAGAAACAAAATTTTGGAGGGAATATCAGAGTGGAGTCCATGATATAAAAATATAGTAGGGCCCCTAGTTTGTCTCATAGGCACCTTCAGGTTACCTTTGCTAATTCCTGAAACACGTGGGCCTAATTCCCCATCCCTTTTCAGCATAGTTTGCATAGAAGATTGGATTATGGACAATATTCTTATAGGTATTTCCACAGGGTGGTTAGCTCAGGTGCTTTCAAAATTTTCAAAGTGCACTGTGTAGGCAGGTATGTTATGAGTTCGGCATCTATCCCAGAAGTCTTCGTCTGCATCATCCGCCCATGCTGAGATGTTGAAGAGACTGCACTGGGTAGACAAATGTGCCAACCTTCTCCTTCCAGAGCCCAGCATCACCTGCCACAGTGGGATCTGTAGGACAGACCGACCTGAAACGAGGTTTGAAGACCACATTGATGCAGTTGCTGACTCTCAGGCTGCCCTCTGGGTAGGACAGCTAGTGTATACCTGACATACAAAGAATATCAGAGAAACCAGAAAGGAAAAAGAAAAAGTTCTGGGGAGTGTCTGGGAGAGAGACAGGATCCATCTCTGCCTGTGCTCATCAACAAAACAGCTTCTTATCCCCACTGGTGCATTGCTGTGGGTGTTATATATCACACAAGCCAGTAGTTATCTTTGGGGGAAGGTATGTGCAGAGGAGAAGAGTAGCTATTTGGGTGCTAGGTCTGTAAATGAGTGAATGTTATGGCAGGTATAAATTAAGGGTCTCTGTCTGAGTGTTGATTTACACAGTCCTTGAAGGGAATCACTCTGGACCCAGCTTGTAAGAGACATGCCACAAATCTGCTTGCTAGTTTGTGTTTCAGGCAGAAGCAGAAATTCTTTGTTTTGTCTCTAGTTAAATAGCCAAATGGGACTAGAACTGACAAAAATGTATTCACTGACATTTTCTTTCTAATTGGAACATAGCTAATGATCCACATTTTTAATCAATGAAAATTATGCATATTTTAATGAAGAAACAGGGTTGCCTGAGCAATCCACCCCTTCCCCCACCATCCCTAAAATCTGGTTTTAGTTGGGAGATTTGGAACATAGATTTTCTATATATACATGTACATGGCACAGAACATTGCAGACTAAAAATGTTTTGAGGGATGAGGTGCTGAAAGTGTTCAGCTTGCTTTCTCAATAGTCCCTCCCCAAAGAGTCATCTTGGGAAGGTGTCTTCCCTGTATCTTTTTCATGAGTTTTTCTTGAAGAACTTGTGTTTTCCAGGAAAAAGTAGTAGAAGCTGGTTCTCCTCTCTCTAATACAGGTTTCTATCTAAAGCAACTATGAAATCAGCTGAGCTGAATAGGAGAAGAACTGGCCCACCATATGATTTTTCAAGGATGATATAATATTAAGTACTTCCTTCAGTTTTAATGGGTAGTCCTTTGACATGCATAATTTTGTCAAATGTAGAGGGGAAATGACAATCCTGGTCCCACTGAAACTAAGAGATCAGGAGCTAGACAGACAGAATATAGGTGTTTTGTTCAATATTGGTAAAATTAACAGTGTGGGCTGTATCAGGACAGTAGGCTGGAATGTATGATTATAAATTCAAAGCATTTTCAATAACGTGTTACCTTAGCTTTCTCCTCACTTAGCACAGGTCCCTTATCGCAGTTTCTAACTTGTCCTTGGAACTTGTCCTTTTCACTTTTATTCATTTTGTTGTTGTTTTGCTTTTCAGAATTTTTTTTTTTTTTTTTTTCCAGTGATGTTACAGCACTGTTTTTTTTTTAACTCTTTTTGTTCCAAATCAGGAAAAGCAAATTAAAATAATTAAAGAGAACCGAGTAAAGATGATTTGTTTTTAAAGGAAAAAAAAAGGAAAAGAAAAAGAAGAGTGTGAGCTATAAATGAAACGTAGACTCCAGCAGTGATGTACCTAATAAAAGGCTCAGACCTGACTGATCCACAGCTACAGAAATGTACTTCTTGAGGATGAAAGAAGTGAAGAAATGAGAAGGACTTAAGTCCTCTATTAGTTTAGTGATTAAGATGTTCAAGTAAGGCAAAAGAACTCTGTGAGAATGTAAGATCAATAAATTTGCAGCAGTATTTAGAATTAATGTTGTTCGTGTTTTACGGCATCTTCTCCCAGACATTGAATGTACAGGGGCCCTCTTCTTTACTGCTTACGTGTGAAAATATCTTGTACTGATAAGAATAATTTTTTTGTGTTTAATAAAGAGCAAAACTGGATCATCTGAAATCAGGGGAAGCAGAAAATCTGAACAATGTGCTTCCTATTCTTGGGATTGTTCGTAAAAATCTGCATTTGTTTTACAAAAAATCATATTTTTTTATTATGCCAAACTTTTTGCATTAAATATTACTAATACATTTCAGTTTCTCTTCCTTCTCTGTTTACACATTACCAACTCATTTAGGGCTTTCTGAAGTGGAAGAAGGGCCAGAGCTCTTTATCTGTGGTTACTTGTTGTTACCAGGCCCTTGGTACGGAGTGGAGGTGGTTCACAGAGTTGCTGTGAACTCTGTCCTGGCACCCCACTCCACCAGGTAGTGGTCTCTATCACCAAGCTCTTGTTGCAATTTCTTGGCCAGGTAAATTGGTTTTATTCCTTCAGAATCATCACTAAGCCCTTTATTTGCCAGACCACTTACGTGTTTTTCAACTAAGGACTTGTGTAGAAATCCATTTTGTCACTCAGATTGAAGAATCCCAAAGGTTTTTCCTGGAGAAAAAAAAAGCTTTCTACAGAAATGTGTGAGTCATCTTGGGTGCTGCTGTGTCCCAAGAGTGATTTATAGATCATCTGTACTGTAAGGTGGTATTTGGGGGGAAATTTGAGGCTAACTGGTGTGTCATGGGACATAAGACATGACACTAGATCTTGAGAAGAAGTGAAGGGAAAAAGAGAATAAGGAAATGATTTATTATTATTATTATTATTTTCAGAAATTAAAATATCTACTTAACAATCAGAACCTAGTGAATCCTTAAAGTAATTTCTGTGTTTCCCACTGTAAAGGACCGTAGGATCCCTTGGCACAATGTGCAGATTGCTCTGTTAGTACTGCTTGCATGCTTGCGTGCATCAATAGTCTGCACACTTGTGCTGTCATGCAGTATCTAGGTCCTCCATGGATAGTTTCTCCAGCATTAAGGGAAAAATAATTATTACATCTCATTATCCTCTTGAAATGCTTTGTCTGTTCTCAGACAGCCTGGGTATCCTGGACGATCATGACTTCTAGAAGATCTTGTCAGCCTTACCCGCCCCTCCGGAGGGAACTGCCCCTCTCAGCACTGAACTGGAGCTTTCCAGGGTGAAACATAACATCATCTATTGTAGGTGAAATATCTAGCAGCTACAGTAGAGAAATACATAGCGTTTAGTGACATGGTAAAGAGGAATGGGTCTGAAAGCAGGCATGAAAGAAGGAATTAGGTAAATCAGATGCAATCCTTTGGGACAGAATTTTGCCAGGATCACCACTTCCTGTAGCACCTGACAGTGCATAGAGCAGAAGAGTTTCTCTGAGACCACAGTTACCTAGAAACTTGTAGATGTATCCTGTTCTAACCCAAGAGAATTTAAGAGAGATTAGAAGCAGTTTATTCCCATCCACACTGAAATTTTGTTGCCTTGGTTTGGATAGTTCATGTATTTCGCAAGGCCTGCGCGGATGCTTATCTACCACCGAATGAAAAACAAGATGCCATTTCAGACTCAGATACTGTGGTTGATGTGTCAAGCTGAAATTTTGTGGTTCTTTGTGAAGGTTTTGAATGTTCTGTGTTTGGAATTTCAGTCAACGGAAAACAAAGTAAATTTATGACAGTAAAATTGGAGTACTTCCTAATTTTAGGGTGCAAGTTTGCTTGCTAGCTGTATCTGAACAGTGGAGAAAGCTGTGGAAATCCTTTACAAATAGTTTGGAGGATAAAAAAAAACACAAAACAAAAACAAACAAACAAACAAACAAAAACACTTGTAAAGGTTCCTGTCTTACAGGAGGCAGCTCATCTAGCTTTGAAAAGCATTCCAAAAAAGCCAAGTAATTGTCCGAGTTGTTGCAATTAAGGAAATAACCAGTGTTGGTTCTGTGCTGAACAAACGCTCCTGCAATGGGCATGCTTGCTCAGGGTTTACTGGTGTAATCCCCATTTTCCCTCTGGGAAACCAGAAGGATTTTTGAAAACACAGAAGAAATCTTTCAAGCAAAGCCACTTCACATCATATTGGAATAAAAAGCTCTCTTATCATACAAAAGGTAATATTGTTGTATTGTGCTTTGGAGAGCTGAATAGCTTAAGGATATAGGGCATCTTTCTTCCTCCCTCACTGGTGTAGTTCTACTAATGTCTGTAATTTCATCTGATTTCCACCGCTCAGTCCCAGGTTTATTTGTGCTGAGTCTTTCCAGTTTCTCCTGTTTGTTGACAGGGGCTGAGGAAAAGATGTTTGCCGTGTCATTAACATCTTCAGGCAGAAGCCGTCTGCAGCTCTGCATGGGTCAAGCTGAGCCACCAAGGGGCACGGTGGCCACGCTCGTCCTCCCAGACCCAGTCCTGGAGACAGGAGCCGTGTCACCACCAGCGCTTCCCACAGCTATGTCCCATGGAACAAGAAAGGGCCCCGCGCTCTAATGATGGCTAATTACATTTTCTCCTATCTTTCTATCAATTAACTGGAAATGTTTCATTGTTTAAATAATTGTCTTTTGGTAAATAAATGCGTAAACACTACTTAAAGCATTTTGAGGTCTAATTATACTTATCTGAAAGTTAACAGATCCAAGATGTGATTTGTGTTTTAATTGTTTTAATTTACAGTAAAATGTGGTGTTGGGCACTGATTTTCTGAACAGGCTGATCTTTATTGTAAGGAAATGAGAAACTACAAACAATTCTCTATCAAACCAAGCTACTTACTGTGCCTGAGCTCTGCTTGCGCTGGAGTGTGTCTGCTTTTCATCCCGCTCAAACCAGCAACACGTTGAGTGAAAAGGCAGAGCCAAATTTTAAGAACAGCTTAAAGATGCCCAGGCCTTGCTGTGGTGTGCGGCATGCCCGTCATTTGGGATCTGAGCCACAGAGATCACAGATAACTCATGTGAAGTAGCTGACCCTGAGGCAGGAGAGATCACAGCTAAACCCCCGTGATCCAAATGCACCGGGCTTTTGGATCCACTTACCTTAGCCTCTTCCATCTGCCTGCTCTCTCTAATAGCAGAGGAGCAGGGTGTCACAGCAGTTTGTTATTCTCATTAGTTCCCATTAGCCCTAACACCAGGGGCTTCTTCCAGTGCAGGCAGAGCCTCTGGACAGCCCTTGCAGGGACAAGGTGCGCCCCAAGACTGCGGTGAGGGGCAGTTCTTAGAGCAAATCCAGGGGAGAATGGGCTAAGAGTTGGGGGACCTTCTGTGCCTGAGCAGCTTGGGGATCATCTCTGATCCAAACATGCGTTATGTCCACGATCGTGGGCATCTCACACCACCTGCCCTCTGTCTTGACTTTCCTCTCTCTGAAACCAGGGTAATGGCTCCGCAGTTTGGGATGCTGTGCAAATTTGGAAGTCGCAAATTTTGGGAGGGGATCGGGCAGCACATAGCAAGGACAGCGATAAAAAGAAAGGAGAGAATTCTCAGCTGTTTTTTCCTTACACAAAACTTATTTGTGGGATTTTCTCAGTTAGGCTTCTTTTTCAAGATAAGGGAAAAAGAAGGGAAGGAAGGAAAACCCTCCCACACATTCAAACAGAATTTGCATCCTACTGCATTAATTTTTTTTTCTTAAATTGCAATTAAACAATAAATCTTCCCCAGTTTCAAAAATAAAGAGAATGGGGTGGGGGAAATTTATTAGATAATGTAATCTTTCAGGCATTTTTTAATTTCCTTCTAAGATCTAGAATATCAGTCGGAGTCCCAGGTAAAATAGGATTCTAGTTTTCAGCCACAGGTTGCGACTCAACGTGCTTAGCTAAATTAAACAGAACAGATGTGAAAAATAAGATGAGAGCCATGCATACAGTGCTCAAACAGCTCCCCCACTGCCCCCGTTGAAGAGCCAGGGCTAATTCCCCTTTGTTGACCAAAGCCTGCAATTCGATCCTAAAAGCTTGTCAGAATTAAGTACAATGCTTAATATAAGTTTACATTTTAACTGTTTTTCTTTGATATTTGACAAGGACGTGGGAAGTAGCTCCAGAACTTTCTCCTGAGCCAATTTGCTCAAGGTTGCGGTGAATCACGCTTCCCTTGGGCTGCTTGCCCCGGGGACTGCACTTGAGACCTGGCACCTGTTAGCGGCCAGAGCAATTAATAATTAATTAAACAAATAGCCCCCTTTACGTGGCCCTGTGAAATCAAAGCCTCAGCATAAAATAGAATTTTATCTTGTAGGTTTCCAGAGGTAACCTCTGCCCCAGAACTGGTGCAGGAGGTGGAGGGGCAGATTTTTGCATTTAGAGAACAACAAAAAAAAAGGAGTAGTGACTTTTTATAAAAAGATATATGGAAAAGAAAGGGAAGGGAAGGGAAGGGAAGGGAAGGGAAGGGAAGGGAAGGGAAGGGAAGGGAAGGGAAGGGAAGGGAAGGGAAGGGAAGGGAAGGGAAGGGAAGGGAAGGAAAAGGGAAAAGAGTCAACCTTGTTACATCCTTTCTAATAAACACCACTTCACTGCAATGATATCGGCCAGTGCCTGAACGTTTTACAGCCAAAGAGAAAATGAAATACTCGACATTCTTCTGGGAAGTGGGATCACTGTAAGCATTCAGCTTACATCGCTTTGGGCACCTTCTGAGATGGAGCATAGTTTGTCTTTCTGCTGGTATTTTGGTTTCACAGATGACAAGGATACCGTGGCATTTTTTTATTTTATATTTTTCAAAAAGTAGCTGCACGGTAAGTAGATAAGTGGACTTCAAAGGGCTAAATACCAATCAGAAGATGGAAGATGGCCACACATAAAGCTATGCTGCTTCTGCAAACCCCTTTAGTAGCCAGACAAGGTCACTGATCAGGGTAATTTGCAGGAAAAGTCAATTTCTCAAGTACCCAAGGCAGGTGTTGTGCCATTCTGTGACAATTTACTGAAACTAAATTGAGGAAGTTGAAAAAAGCAAAGGTCATGAACCATGGGAGAAACAAGGGAAGCAAATCTCTTTGACTGTAGTTTTAACTCCTTTTCAACCGAAGTGTATTTACAAACTCCCGAGCCTGTTTCCACTTTAAATAAAATTACACGTTTGCAATGCATAACCTATTTATGAAAAACTGGGCTAAAACTACGATGCACAATGAAGGACTGTGAAGGGTGGTTTAGGAAAACACACAGCGATTCATAAGCAACTTTTACCATAATAAAAGTGAAATGAAGAAGCTAGCCCTTTCACTTTGACACATTTCTCAGAGTTTTCGTGATGACAAAAACCTGGATGGGTTTCCTTCCAGCCCCAGATCTTGCTGTGAGCTTTGTTTGGGACGTAGCTGGGATCTGAGCATACCTACTGGATGAAGTGGGTGCTGTTCCCGGGTTCAGCAATTCCTTGTGTTCTTCTAGCCTCGGTGATGCTGATTGCTCAGCACTGCTCTTCAACAACGTGGTCCTCTAGGAAAGGGCTGCTGAGGGTCCCCATGGCACTAGGACTTAGTGCTAGTGAACAAGGCTATGAACAGGAGTGAAGATCGTATAGGCCCTCTCTCAGCAAACTTCCACTCCAAACAGAGCTCCACAAATCCCATTTCTCTGGTATTTTCAAATACCAGAGAAATTCCAGACCCTGTGGTCTTAATGCCACTGCAGCTGGTGAGCTGGTGACCCCACGCAGTGCACGAGATGCTTGAGTACAAAGAGCAGCCTGGTGCCTAGCTGGCAGTGGTGTGTAACACCCAGACAACCCAAAATGGCTTTTTCTACCAAGAAGGAAGAGGGAAAAAAAAAAAAAAAAAAAAAATCATGTTATCACTTTTCCTCCTGTGCTCCTAAACGAACAAGTAGTGCTTATAGTTGTGTCGGTGACATAAGCACAAAAGTACCTTTCCTTCCTGATCCCTGCTACAAGATTATTTGTTTTATGCTACATTTTCACAGGTCATTGGTGATGTTTAGCCATGCCTCTCACCATGAAGCCTGGGAAGTTTATGGTGCAGCAAAAAAATCCTTCTCTCTACTTGTTTCCAGTGGGCTGGCATCCAAATCTAACAAGGATAAAGTTCCCCAAATACTTCCTTGAAGGGAATATTTCCAAAGGTCAGCTTTGAATACGTAGACATGGAGGAAGTAGTAAGATTGGAAAGTCAGGGAAATCACAGAATTTCTAGGTTGGAAGAGACCTCAAGGTCATCGAGTCCAACCTCCAACCTAACGCTAACAGCCCTCCACTAAACCATATCCCTAAGCTCTACATCTAAACGTCTTTTGAAGACTTCCAAGGATGGTGACTCCACCACTTCCCTGGGCAGCCTGTTCCAATGCCTCACAACCCTTTCAGTGAAGAAGTTCTTCCTAACATCTAGCCTAAAACTCCCCTGGCTCAACTTAAACCCATTCCCCCTCGTCCTGTCACCAGGCACGTGGGAGAACAGGCCAACCCCCACCTCGCTACAGCCTCCCTTGAGGTACCTAAAAAGAGCGATAAGGTCGCCCCTGAGCCTCCTCTTCTCCAGGCTGAACAAGCCCAGCTCCCTCAGCCGCTCCTCGTAGGACTTGTTCTCCAGGCCCCTCACCAGCTTCGTCGCCCTTCTCTGCACCCGCTCAAGCACCTCGATGTCCTTCTTGTAGCGAGGGGCCCAAAACTGAACACAGTACTCGAGGTGCGGCCTCACCAGAGCTGAGTACAGGGGGACGATCACCTCCCTAGCCCTGCTGGTCACGCTGTTCCTAATACAAGCCAGGATGCCGTTGGCCTTCTTGGCCACCTGAGCACACTGCTGGCTCATATTCAGCCGACTGTCCACCATCACTCCCAGGTCCTTCTCTGCCTGGCAGCTTTCCAACAATTCCTCTCCCAGCCTGTAGCTCTGCTTGGGGTTATTGCGCCCCAGGTGCAGGACCCGGCACTTGGCCTTGTTAAACTTCATGCAGTTGACCTCAGCCCATCGGTCCAGCCTATCCAGATCCTCCTGCAGAGCTTTCCTACCCTCAAGCAGATCGACACACGCACCTAACTTGGTGTCATCTGCGAACTTACTGAGGGTGCACTCGATGCCCTCGTCCAGATCATCGATGAAGATATTAAAGAGGACCGGCCCCAGCACCGAGCCCTGGGGGACGCCACTAGTGACTGGCCTCCAACTGGACTTGGCTCCATTCACCATGACTCTTTGGGCCCGGCTATCCAGCCAGTTTCTAACCCAACGAAGCGTGCGCCAGTCCAAGCCAAGAGCAGCCAGTTTCTTGAGGAGAATGCTGTGGGAGACGGTGTCAAAAGCCTTGCTGAAGTCAAGGTAGACCACATCCACAGCCTTTCCCTCATCCACCCAGCGCGTCACTCTGTCATAGAAGGAGATCAGGTTCGTCAGGCATGACCTGCCTTTCATAAAGCCATGCTGACTGGGCCTGATCGCCTGCTTCCCCTTCAAGTGCTGCATGATGACTCTCAGGAGGATCTGCTCCATGAGCTTTCCTGGCACTGAGGTCAAACTGACAGGCCTGTAGTTTCCTGGGTCAGCCCTCCGGCCCTTCTTGTAGATGGGCGTCACGTTTGCTAGCCGCCAGTCGATTGGGACCTCCCCCGATAGCCAGGACTGTTGATAAATGATGGACAGCGGCTTGGCCAGCTCCTCTGCCAGTTCCCTCAGTACCCTTGGGTGGATCCCATCTGGCCCCATCGACTTGTGCACATCTAAGTGCCGTAGTAGGTCACCAACCAGTTCTTCATGGATAATGAGGGCCACATCCTGCTCCCCATCCCCTTCCACCAGCTCAGGGTACTGAGTATCCAGAGAACAACCGGTATTGCCGCTAAAGACTGAGGCAAAGAAGGCATTGAGCACCTCCGCCTTTTCCTCATCTCTTGTAACTAAGTTTCCCCCCGCATCCAGTAAAGGATGGAGATTCTCCTTAGTCCTCCTTTTTGTGTTGATGTATTTATAGAAACGTTTTTTGTTATCTTTAACGGCAGTAGCCAGATTGAGCTCCAGATGAGCTTTGGCCTTCCTAATTTTGTCCCTGCACAGCCTCGCTACTTCTTTAAAGTCCTCCTTAGTGGCCTGCCCACTTTTCCAAAGCTTATAAACCCTCTTTTTCCTCCTAAGATCAAGCCACAATTCTCTGTTGAGCCAGGCCGGTCTTCTTCCCCGCCAGCTCGTCTTTGGGCACGTGGGAACAGACCGTTCCTGCGCCATTAAGACTTCCCTCTTGAAGAGCGCCCAGCCTTCCTGGACCCCTCTGCCCTTCAGAACCGCCTCCCAAGGGACTCCACCAACCAGTGTCCTGAGCAGCTCAAAGTCAGCCCTCCGAAAGTCCAATACAGCGGTTTTACTGGTCCCCTTCCTGGCCTCGCCAAGAATAGTGAACTCCACCATTGCGTGGTCACTCTGCCCTAGACAGCTCCCGACGATCACGTCCTCCACCAGTCCTTCTCTGTTTGTGAAGAGAAGGTCTAGCGGGGCACCTCCCCTGGTAGGCTCACTAACCAGCTGCGTCAGGAAGCTATTGGTTGATAGAGTTTGTATGCATATAGCAGCTGAGACTGACCTTCCTGTGAACAAGAATGGCTAGAAAATTGCTTTGAAGGGGACGTCAGTGCTACTTTTGATATTTGCAGAAGTGGAGCTCACAGCTCCCAGGCAGAGAAAGTTGAGACTCGAGCTCACATTCAGCCTACCTTGGGTCTTCTGCGGATGAAAGGTGTGGTACAGTCCCTTGAGCACATGGAGCTGGTGTAAGCTTTGGGCATACGCAATACCTGGCTGTCTGGAGGGTGGGTAAGAGCTCAGCTGTTCAACACCTAACACGTGAAGGAGGAAGCAGAAGCATTTACGCAGCAGTGTGTTGGTGGGATGTGCACAGTCTGGGAAAACCATAAAAAGGGAGAAAGCCAGTTCCACCAGAAACAACCCACACAGCTGGACCTTGCATGGCAAAGGAAAATGTATTATTTAGGAAAACAGCATTGAATGGATGCAACCAGTTGTTTATGGTAGTGCACAGCAGCAACTCCGCACTGTGGATACCTGCTGAAAATGTGAATTTGTAACAGCTATGAGGATTCAGGAGAGGTCTCCATCCTGCCAGACCAATAGTCAAGGCTGGACAGAGAGCTAGGAAAGGGCACTGAAAAATATTGGTGCTCACTGATACTTTTAAAGACTTTGTAAATAAACCCCTCCTTGAGCAATCAAAGATGTAGCAATCACTACTGCAGTTCCTGAAAGGAAACTCATTTGTTCCAGCTTCTGCTTTTTTCACTGCTTTTGCCCCTTTCCTTTTCCATGGTGACCAGCGTGGACCAGCAGCCCCAAGCTCCAGCCGTGCCGTTGTTGTGCACCCCCAGCAAAGTCCAGTAAAAGCCAACTTTTCTTTGTCTGCAGGTCTTCTTAGAAACAGTTTGGGAGTTACTGAGCTGGGAGTGATCATCCCATTTCCTGGCTTTGTTTCTCTCCCACAGTACAGAGGGCTCAGTGGAAAGATTCATTTAGATACCGAGAGGATGTAATTAGCCTCCCAAATGACTCCAGCCCTGCCGCTGCATCCCTTTGGCTGGCTGAGGGTCTCTTTATGACACCAGCAGGTAACTGCTTTGTGTGTTTGGGCTATTCCCAAGTGCTGCTGCTCATATCAGCTTCTCGGTCAGACCTTCTAGAAATACAATCTGTGAATTCCTTGTAAGTGCAAGACTATTTTTATTTAGCTCTTTCAGGGGCCCACTGCCTGAAAACCAATACAGTTGTTTAACTTTTAGGAAAAGAGCCCTAATCTCTCTTGCTTCAATCCCATGTCTTTTACATCCTGAGACTGGAAACAATCTATATCCTAAACAGTCGACGTTTCAGGAATGTTAAATCAGGAGGCTCTATCTGCAGTGGGCAAGAGGACATGAGTTAGTTAGTCAGGCAAATAAACAAACACAGTAAAACACACAAATAAAGCCACCACACCTGCAGGAATGTTAGATATGTTAAAAGGGGTTGCATCCCTAGGCGAACCGTGCTGGTTCACTTTTCATCACCAGTGGCCATGTTACACATGCAGCTGGTGACATTACTTAGCCTCCAGCAAGGTCAGAGCAGGCGGTGGAGTGAACAGAGGAAGAACTGTTCCCCTGTTTGTAGCAAAAACATGGTCAGAAGCGATTTGAACTCCAGCTGCAACTTGGCCTGCTTAATGATATCCAAGCAATACCACCGCTAAGGGCCAGCTTCCCTTTCTTGTCGAAGCATCTCACTTCCACAAGGCCACCTTTAAAACAAAGATACATTTAAAACATCTTTTTATCTCACAAAGTTTGTTTTTGTAGGTTTCCCTGAAGTGAACCACAGCAACATGATTATTCAGTGATGGGTTACAATCGAGTTTCTGTTACACTTTGCAGGCATTAGGATGAAGTTACCAGGCTGTGTGGCAGACCGAAGTTAGAGGGAGAGATTTTGAAGACACTTCACAGCACATGGTTCACTTCAGTGCTTACTGGGGCTCTCTGAATTGCCCATACACCTACATTGAGCTCATCTGAAGGACATCTGCTTGACTGCAGAGGCATCTGAGCACCTTTAAAATCTGGACAGAGATCTTTGAGAATGCTATGATAATAATAAAAGCAATTCCCCAAGACCGAAAGAACTAAATGAGGGTTTAAAACATAGGGTGATGTGACTGAACTTTTTACGTGCCATGAAATACACCATACACAGCATACCTTTAATGCAGTTATTTATTTATCTGATTTCCATTAATGGGGATGAATAGGAATTCTGAAGAAAGGTAGTTGTATTGCCTGGTCATTAGCTTTAATCCACTGCACTACCTGAAAGACATTGGTCCTTCTGAAAAACTTAAAGTTTTGCCGATTGCTAAAGGGGTTAACAGAGGCTGTGCACGAGGAAGATAACCTAGGTTTAAAAAAACTATAGTCATCATTGTTCATTTATTCTCTTTATTGAGGTAATTTAATTATCATATAGACACAAACATTTGCTCCCATGCTGGGCTCTTCACATCTGTTAGTAGAGATTTGATTAGGTCTACACAAATGTGCTAGATTATACCATCTAGTTGGTGAAATTCAAGCCACCTGGATATTTTAGCAACATCAATAAGAATAATTCTCTTTTTCCAAATCAGTAAATCCAAGATATATTAAAAAGAATTAATTAATGAGTACCAGATAGGCAAAACAAACATTTGACAATGAATCATATTATCAAAGGTTTTGTGGGAGATCCCTCTCAGCTTATGTTTAGATGTCAAATTATATTACCAAAACTAAACAATCTGTTAAACCGATCTCTTAATGCAATAAGTCTCAGCACCATACTCTCTTTTTCCCGAAGTCCTTCATGATAGCAGCGTTAAGGACAACAGTAGTTAAAGCACAAGCAATAATGTTACATTAGCAAGTCATTACTATGAAATAGCTGACTCCTAATATTTTTAGTGCCATTAAAGTTTCCTTTTCTTTCTTTTTTTTTTTCTATTATTTTTTTTAATCTTGTAGGGCCTGGTGATGGAAAGTGTTAATCACCCAAGGAGCCATTAGGCATGTGAGTCAAGCCAGTGTGACTGCACAGAGAATTAACGCCCTCAGTGTGCATTTCAGGGTTATGCTTTCGGAAAGGGAATGACCCAAAAAAACTCACATGGAATTTGCAGTAAATACAGCTGTTAAGATTACATAAAATAATATTAAAAATATAAAGAGGGGAGAGAAAGAAGTTGTTGTCCACTGGAGGACTGCTCTCAAAGTTAGTTTATTAGTTAGTTTACACAGATGTGTCTTTTTTTTATTATTATTATTATTTTCTTTCTTCAGAAGGAAACTACTGAAATTAAGTTTGGTAAAGCTTTTTTTTTTTTTTTTTTTTTCTTCCTTTTTTTTTTTTTTTAAAGGAAAAAAAAAGGACTTTTAGCTGAAGTCAGAGGGCCAACAAGCCTCCAGTCTGGAAGCATTTATGAAAACACTTTACTTTAGTCACATAAGTGCTTGTGCAGACATAGAACCCTTTGAATTAATTTTTAGCAAGTTCTTCAGACTGGAAGAGGTGAAAGGCACAGCGGTCAAACTGGCAAGTGGGAGCAGTTCCTAGCCCTCCATAAATGTGATAACTGAGTTCCTGGGCACGTGTACATCGAGTCTGCTTCCAGTGTGCCTGTTACAAAACATCTAACTCAATGACTATATTACTTGTTTGTTCTAGTCTTTGCCTGATGAAGACTGATCAGGCTGAGCAGTGTGGGGTTTTCTGGACCTTGCTCTTTCTCTCTGCATGAAGACTCGTGGCCATGAGCATGAAGATGCTGCCTTCAGCCTGTTTTCTAGAGGACTTCTGCTCCAAAGGAGTCGCACAAGTTCAATGTCACTCTTTCAGTTTTAGGACTGGAATCAGGTCAGGGAAGAGGTGATGTTTCTGTCTCATCTGTACTCTGTGCTCATGTATCCCACCAGATTTAATTACACTTCCAATGGCATGGTGACACCAGAGGTAAGGACACATGGCACTGTTGGTAACCAAAGGAAAGCATTTGTCTAGGCACAGTCTTGTCAGAAGTGGTGTTAAGGCTTATGTTATAACTTGTCACTGCAAGAGCAAGTTGGAGTAAAAGCTTTCTAAATCCATATAATCGTATTTAATTGTTTACATAATGAAATTATTTTTAAAAGAGAATAATGGAATGACGATGATTCAGTCATAAAAATTTCCTTATAAACCCCCAAACTAGCCTCTTCTGGGAGGATTCATTATCAGAAGGATGTGCCTTTACTCTGAGGTAGCTAGATATTTATGAAATGTGCCCAGCACATAAACACACCTAATGCAGAGAGCAAACACATGACAAACCTATCGTGTCACAGCCTTGGGAACCCTGCAAAAGCTATCAGGCTTGCCTTGGCCTATTTATTCAAAATGAATATCAAAGAAAGGAGAGTTATATTCATGAATACACAGGTTATGGAGAGACACTGGAGATGTTCATGGGGCTGAAAACCTAGTCTAAAGCTGTATTTTTATTATCGATCAGGTTGAACTCAGGAAGGGGGGAGGCTTATAGTGTTGATTTATGCTCTTGGTCTTCTGCTGGCAGCAAGTTGGGGCAGAGTCCATCTGGATACCTGTTTTTTGCTCTTTTTCTGTGAAGTTCTTAGAAAGTCAGTGTTTCTTTTCTTCCATTTTTAAAAAGTAGCAGGATTTTTTTTTTAATGCATTAGTAATGTAAATGGAAATTTACATTTGGTGGGTGTTTCAAATATTTTATTTTGTGTCAGTATTCATATTCAAAATTTAAGTATTTTAATGCATGTGACTGTGCTTAATTCCTGTATTGAAAGCAACCAGAATAAATATTGGTTTAGTTAATTTATTGCATTCTGAGTTGTGCTGCTCCATGATACAGCTAGTCATGGGGCTTGTGGTTTGCAAAACTGCAGGAACCTTATGGCACCACTTCAGGTTCTTTTCCCAACTTCATTATGGACTGGATATGACTCGAAATCATATCTTATTAACCTGAGTGCAAATTACATGGGGAACAGTGTTATAGCAGGAACTAAACATTGGAAAGACGGATCCTCCACGGTATTTACAGCATCTTGTTTTACTACGTACAATAGCAAAGTCTTCCCACCCTGTTCAAAACAACAGTCTGCAAGTTTCCTATGTGATCACACACTTCCTGCATAGGTGTGTCCTGCAGTTCTGGTAATAATTAATAACAATAATAATAATAAATAATAATAATAATGGGAAAGTCCCCAGTTTAAGACTCCTTATTTAATTATGCATTTATTTGAAAAAGACTTTAATAAAAAAAAATTCTGCGGGACCTTTTATCTGTAGGATTCTACTCTCTCTTCTGACAGTAAAAACACCTAAATTCCTCCTCTCTCCAGTTGAGTATATCCTAGGGCAGTCAAGCAGCATCTTCCAAAGTGAAACATTAGTACAGATGCATCAGCTTTTGTGAAATTCTAGTTCTTGCTCATAGGGCGGGTTGCATTTGAATAACATATGCAATATTTTATAGTGGTTGGAGATTACTTCATTTATTAGGGAAAAATAAAAAACAATTGTCATTAGGATAATTAGAGTAAAAGAAACTGAGAAGTAGAAGAGGTACACTTTACAACAGGGAAGATACTATCTTAATGGATTTGGAAAAGTGCAGCTTTAAAGGATTCGATTGCTGAACTTGCACACAAAATATATTACAAAAAATATTGATTGGAGTTTCTCCAGTGCTCAAACCGAGAAACGTATGGATATGATCTGCAGATGTATCAGGTCTCTGTTCTGCTCCAACAGGTGAAAAACAAACTGTGGACATGTGTGGGTGCCCTGTGCAGCAACCAGTTTGGTGCCTCTGGACCTAGGCAGACCTTCTGTATGCTCCCAGACCGCCACAAGGCACAGGACCACTGTGGCACCAGGGACGGGGCCAGGGCTCATAAGGGAGAGTGGAGGCTGTAGCACAGTCAAGGCTCAGTGCCTGTGCTTTAACAAAGTGTAGCTAGTCAGAGCTACTGCAGGAATATTAAAAGGCAAATGGCCCTATTAGAGAGTTTACTTTTCTAGATCTGCTCTTCCTGAATCTCAGAGAAGCACTAGTGTGAATTTGTCTTTTGTACTGATAAAGCACCCTGTTAATAAAAAGTTGATGGTTGTCTACAGCAAGTAGGTTGTTGATACGAGCAGCAGAAAGTCTAGAATATCTTTAAATGGGCTACATATTGAATTCTATAAATATTGGGCTTTCTGATTATGGAGGATCAAAGGCAAAAAGAACTGATTGATACTGAGCCCTCAAAAATCAATTCTTTAGGAAAATGCTTGCCCTTATTTAGTCTTTTGGAATAATAAATGATGAAGTGATTTCAGCTGTAAGAGACACATTGTGGACAGCTGCTGCTCATGAGTTCAGACATATTATTGTTAAGAGGTAACAATAGCACAGATTTTAATTGAAGTATAACTGGTCTGAAGAAAAAAAAAAAAAAAAAAAGGAGTTAAACAGTTTTATGAGAAACAGCAGTCAGGTACAGACTGCTCACCAAACAGGCCAGACCTATGGAGGATCTTGGTTTCACTGTTCCAAATGGGGATGGTTTACACAGCATATTTGTCCACAGAATGATTCATATTAAATATCTTTCATTGTACTTTTAACTGTTTTTAAAAGTAGTCTTGGGAAGGGCTTAGTCAACTTGATAGTAATCTAGAAAGACAGAAAATAGGCCTTCTTGCCAGTTTGTGGTTAATTATGGTAAACTGCTATCTGTAATTTACTCCTGCCCATAATGGAAAAGAGAGTTTTGCTCAAATGTGCATTATATTACACGAGGTTACATCCCATGTGGTGACATGGCATTGTGTAACTTCATACAACCAGATAAAATGGGACATGTTTTTTTAATGTATCAGAACAGAATGCAGGAATTCATTCTGGTAGAAAAGACAATTAGAGAGGACCCTCTAAATTTCTACAAGCCTAGTTTATGCAAAATAGCAGTTTCTAATGGAATTGCTAATCACCGTGTTTTTCTGCAGCTCTTGCAGAAGTAAATCCAGAGTATCTTTTAATTGGAAGCCTTTCTTTATGGTCTTCAGATGTTTATAAATATGCACAACCTAATCTGATTAGGGCCAGACTCTACATGCTGCCTGCCCTGACAAAACAGGAGAAAGTTCTTGCCTGCAGCCTGTGAATCCTGTTCCACTCTGTGTCTCTTCTTGCATTGTGGTATTTCAATATCTGAACACTTTTCATAAAGTATTAAAAAACTGCCAATTCCTTGCTAGAGAAAGAAGTAAATCTGCTAGTAAGTGGGTAAAGATAATGGGAAAATTTTTGAGGGAACTTTTTTTTTTTTTTTCTGCAAAATGCACTTTGCTTGAAATAAAAATATTTAACACAATGGTATCAACTTTAAGGATAATATGGATCAGAAGGGAAAAGTAGAATGTGATTCTTCCAAAGCTTGCAAGATGTAAGCTTTCATTTTTGAAGCAGAGATCTTTTAAATTTATGCTGCTTTAAGTATTGCAATGACCAAACTGAAATTTTTCAGTGTAGGTGAATATAATATTTCAATTGGTTGAAGGAAAGTCATGGGGAACTTCTAGTTTTATGTCTTTCATTCCACATATGAATTCAATCATATTTTAGCATAGTGTAGTGCTTCATGAAACAGAATGTCTATCCTCCACACAGGTTCAGCTTGGGGAATTTCACTTACTGCTAAGCAGCTCTGTGTGATATTAAAATTGCCTAACTAACTTCCACATAGGTCTCGGATTCGTTGTTTGGCTCTATGCCTTTCAAACTGGCTAGCCAGTAGGAAACAGTAGACTTTGAATATGAGCTGAAATTTGGACTGTCTGCATACATCCTTCCATCCCTTTCATGAGACTCATTTTGTGGCTCACTTACATTGACCATTATTAAGTCCTGTAACAGCTTCCAAGTGAAATTTTGGCTCATCTGGCTTAATGGCATCTTATGAAACAAAAAAGGACAGATTTTTAGGTGTCTATATGTGGGCTGGGACCTCTTTCCACCTCCTCACTTCTCATCCCCAAGAGGTACATATTATGACCAAGAGTTGGTGGTGAAATCATAAAAATTCATCACTTGTTCACGGTGTGCAAGTCATGATCAGGAAGACAATTTTTTAGCGTAAGGTAATGTTGACCTTAGCAGGAATAATTTGTGCCCTTCAGCATCTGCAGATGTGTAATAGTCACTAGGGAGTTGTCTGACTCCGAATATATATATATATAT
Organism: Aythya marila; assembly: GCF_965140915.1. Lineage (NCBI taxonomy): Eukaryota > Metazoa > Chordata > Aves > Anseriformes > Anatidae > Aythya > Aythya marila. The sequence goes on from NC_139048.1 coordinate 6,635,451, forward strand.
TTAAAAAGTGTCAGCCAAGTCAGAGCTCCAAGTGCAAAATGTATTGCTCAGGAACACTGGGAGGATTTGTGTTTCTGAAGAACAGTGGTGTGGAGAGCAGCAAGAGACAAAGCAATTGGAACATTTTCATATCCTGATGAGGATAGTCTCTCTGCAATGCTGCTCAAGTCAGGGAAAAGAAAATTGCTCTATTTCTCTTGGACCCGCATCTGCAAATTCACAAGAAGGGAAATATCTCGAAAGAGAAATACACTGAGAAGCTTCTATAGGAAATGCTTGAGTTTTTATCCAGAACAAAGGAGTTCAGCAAAACTACATGATGCTATTGTGTGATATAAATGGTTAATGGTATTGTCTTGTAAACCAGGTAGATAAAATGGCCTTTGCAGTATTATGTATACACAGAAACACCTGTGTATAAAATTCTGTAGTGTTTCTACTGACTGATGCACGTGCCAGTGCTGAAAGCCTTCTCTGTGGCTTGCAATGTCCTCATCTGTGGCTTTCAAAACTGCAGCCCAAATGGAATCTTCACATGGCTACATTGGCTTTCATTGCTGAGCTTGGCACCTGGATGCACAGGAACCACAGAAACTCTAGAACATATCATAATTAGTAGAAAGGGCATATAATGAGATGTATATCTTTCCAAACACAGATGTTCTCTCTCTACAAAGCCACATGTCTGTGGAAAGCTGACGGAAGTCTGTGTGATTTAAATGTCCCTTAAGCCTTGCGATGGTGTTAGTGAGATTTAAGCAGAGCACAAAAACCTTACTCTGGCCAGCTGCATAAAGTTGCCTCTCTGCTTCAAGTGCCACAATACAGTTTCAGAAAGAAAAATAGGTAAGAGAGCAGTCCCCTCCTTGGGGAGCTGGTACAAGATGCAACACGTCAAGAAGATGTGGGTATATGTCCTGGTTTCAGTTAGGACAGAGTTAATTTTCTTCCTAGTAGCTGGTAGAATGCTATGTTTTGGCTTAGGATGTGTGGTGTTTAGCTGCTGGCCGGGTTAAACCATGACAGTATAGAAGTAGTAGAGATGCAACAAGAGGCACAGCAGAAGTGGTGGATGTTCACCAAGTGCAATGCCACACCTCTTCTGCTTTACCCTGAAGAACCTGTGAGACTTGTCATTTTTTTCTCACCTGTGTAAACTTCCTATTGATTCAAGACGGATAACTTTGGGGGGATGCCAGTTTGTGGCTGTGCCTTGTCTTTGTGCAAACATCCAGCATGAAATATTGATCCTTTCTAGAATTTAGTGACTGCCTCACAGTCTGCTTACTGCTTACTTACGTTTGCAAACTTATAATAATAAAAATACTTTCAGCTTATCCAAGGAAAATTAGTGGGCTATATTAGCACTGGCTATTCTACATATAGGCATTTTACATACATTGTATTTTAAAAGTTGCAATATTTCCTGTTTGCTAATGTATATATTGGGAAAATTAACACATAGTATGTGTATATATCCTTATAAAGGTACTGTGATTATTCCAAATTGTATCAGGTCCCAGTCATGGTTTTTGAATGAGCATCAGCTACATATTTACAGCAGATTTGTAGCTGCTGCAATTCTGACTTCACTGAAATTATGGAAGAACTGTCTCCTCCTTTTTGTGGGCATAAAATATCTATATCCTCATGCAAGGCAAAAAAGGTCACTTTGTTAATGGCAGAACACCTTCACAAGAAACCCAGAGTCTCCTGTATTCACAAGCAGGACAGAGCACCCACATAAAAGCAGAATTTGGCCACCCCGTATAAACACAATTCAATATAAATAAGAAAGCACGGCTTTCTCTTACTTTGATTGTTCTACTGAGACAGAAAATCATCAGAAGGTGAATCACTCTTGCAGCTGATACGTGCCAAGACATGAAAAAATGGGGATGGCCTGTAAAATGAGGCAATGGGAATAAGAGTGAAAACAAAGGGATTGTTAAAAAGTACTAGATGTTATTACATGATAAAGAAAAATAATTATCAAAACCTACAAACGTTGCATCTGAATTGCTGCCTGTCCTTGTGTGGAATTTATGTGTCTTTAAAGTGTTGTGCTGAAAATTAATGAAGATAAAATTAAAATACTTGTAATGTAAAATATTACATGCCTTCTCATAGGACTAAGACACACCACTCAAGAGGATTAGCTTATAAAAAGTCAGATAATCCTCACTGGTAGGATAAATATAACTTATAGAAATTCCTGAAGCATGCTGTCCAGAGGCATTTCACTAAAATTAATTTAGCAATAAAATTACAATTCCTTTAGACATTTTTCAGAAGTTGTTAAAGACCAAGCAAAAGTAACACAAAACATTATTTTCTAATATACCCACATTTCTCCCTCAGCAGCATCAGGTAGCTGCTTACAGCTCTGCTCATCCCAACTGATGCGAGAGATGAACAAATGAGATTTTGTGCTAGAAGTTTTCCATGTGGAATATTCCATGGGAAAAAGAGAGAAGTAATCACATGTATTTATTGTTTGGTGTTCAGGAAAGAGACTGCAGCCTGTGGGAAATGGGGCTCAGCTGAAGACTGCTGTCTGGCTGGGATGTCCCAGTTGTGGAAGGGACAAATATTCTTGGCTGGAGAAGGAGTGATAGTTGATAGCTTGTCACCAGTTATCCATTAAGTTTAAGTGAGGAGGCAGGCTGATTAGTTTAAAATTTAAGGAGCATAAAGAACCAAATAAATAAGCAGGAAAGTATCTGGGAAAACTTGTGAGGGAGAGAGGGAAATGCTGTTATCTTCCTTAAAAACAGTTCTGGGAGAACTGATAACGGTTACTGAGAGGTGAATCCCAAGGTTAGAGACTGGATGCACAAGCTGGGTGATAGCCTTTGGGTGGCTATGTCTGGGAAAAACTAGTTCTGCATAAGTGTCACTTGAGGGAAATGATTAAACAGTAGATCTCTTCTCTAGGAGCAGGGCTGAAGTAAGGTGCAGTGATGGAGCTCAAGCAAGTAGTCAACAGCATGGTGGAGAAAGAAAAAAGGAGAAGATCCTTGTGTAATGCTACCTTTGCAAACAATTGTGAGAAGGTTGAAGGTGCAAGGAAGCACATAAGCCAAAAAGTAAGGTAAAACAAAAACTGGCTGCTGATTGGGGAATGTATTGATGATCAGGTTTCTTTGCTAGAAAGAGGTAAGAGAAATGGACAGAAACAAAAGAAGGAGTAATGAAATGGTGTTACAAAAAAAGGAAGCAAGATAAGATCAGTACCTAGAAGTGAAGGAATGCTGAGGTGAAACCAAGTAAATGCAAAAGATATTGATAGAAAGATGGAATGAAAAAAAAAAAAAAAAAAAAAAGAGGTTAATATTAGTCCCTTGAGGAATGATTTGTATCACTTTATGTCTTTGAAAGGCACTTGCAGAGAGATAGAGAGATGATCCAACCTGATTAACTGTCTTGGAGTACAGGTCTTCGAGGACAAAGTTTGACCTAACTGATGAGATCTTTAAATTAAAAGCTGGAAAAGAAAACATGGAGAACTATATTACATAAGGGTGCATCGATTGCTTCAAGCAGACTGGTGTAGAAGTCTAGAATATATGGCTAAAGACCTAGGTTTGGGCAGTAAGAAACAACTGTAATGTTGGTCTTACCCCTACTAGAAACAAACAAAATGGATGAAGTTGAGAAGCTATCAGAGCGAAACAGAAATCATGACCCAAACAAAAGATCTGAAGGGTTAGAGCTGCCAAGAAAGAGGACTAAAGATGAATGTGCCTGAGTTGAGATGTACACTAAAGCTATGAGACAGTGCAAAGAAATCAGGAGAAAAATTGTGGATAGAATTGGATTGTGTTCAAATCACTTTCCTCATCTGTTGTAAAAATGTTATATTGGCAATACAATGGAGACTGACTTTAGATCTCCACTTTGTATCTGAGTATGGAGAAAATTCTTTATCATACTGAAAATATGTATGCTATCAGAAGTGACAACTGTGAGAATGTTTAACCCAAATACATACTGAAGAAGAGACACTCCTAATTACAACAGCTAAATTGTTCCTAAGCTGGCAGCAGGTGCAGTCCCTCCTCACAGGGTCAGTGAAAGAAAAAATATGATTTGATTTTAGTGATGGTTTTGATAGGTGGAGAAGACTCTGAACAGACTTTGGAAGATGGTCATGGGAAATAAATCCAAAATCAGTTATAATGAGTTTATCCAGTTTTAATCCAGTAATAAGGTAAAACTAAGTAACTGGGCTTTTCCATCTCAGAAGCACTAACCTTAACTTATCTGCTTAAAAAAGAACACACATTTGCAGGGCTGGGATGACCTGAATCTAGAGAAAACTTGAGTTTGTTTAAATAAAAGTGAAAACCTGCCTGGAAATTGTACCTATAAGTTAAGGGTGAAAATGTTACAGGGCAGTGCTCTAGATATACCTGACTGGATGCTGCAGTCTGGAAAATATAATTTATATCAACCAATTTAAAAATATCATACTATTTATATAGGTAGGATGATATTTCCTGTTTTAAAGAGCAGGAAATAGCTGCTCTTGAAAACCACTATTTTAGCAGAAAAAAATTAAATGACTTCTAAAACTTATAAGATGTTGCTGGACAAATTCATACTAGACTTAATATGCAATTTTTTAAGTAATGATGATAATAATTACTATGAACAATATACTTGCACATGAAATTCATGTTTAGATGTATTATCAGCCGAAACTGTTTTCAATTAAATAAGGGTACAAGCACTCTTAAATTATTATTTTTAAACCGATTTTAAAGTATAAAGTAAAATGCAATTATAATTTACACAAAATCTTTCATTATTTTTTACAACATGCTCACAATTTTTATAAGATAAAAAATATTTTATTTTACATGTTTTGAGAAATGGACTCATTAGTATACTCTAGTATCATGATACGAATGCTTTAAATGGAATCAGGTCAGAGAAACAAGGTAAATGTGAGGCTGTGGCTGCGCTAAACCCATACATTAAGGTTTTATGTTATTATTTTATATGACAACAATATTTGGAGCATGTTCATCGCTGACATTCATATATATTTATTGCTATTCCATGGCCCAGTTTTCTAAGTTGTCAATTTAATATAAATATTCCAAACAATAGCAAAATAAAATTATTTATAATGACTCCCAACAGTCCCATACAATTATTTTATGATTTGATTGTTTACTTAAAACATGACAATATTACCTTTATAGAGAGTCAATGGGAAAGCTCTTAAGCAGTGCAGAATAGTGTCATATAAGCAATGGATTCATATTTATTTCCCCTAGCTATAATGACACTCTACTAGGTCAGTAAAAAACTCTCAGGCTCTTTTCAGACAAACCTCTTCTCCAAGATGAGGAGCGAATCCCACAACTGAGTAAATATTTTATTTTCATATATCACCACCAGCACTGTAATACAAACTTTTCAAGGTAAATAGCTTCAGAAATTGTAATTGTGATATCCAAACGGCATGCCTTTCCTTTGAAGTCAGACTGTGCAGTGCCAAATCAAAAGTAAATAGTAAAACCTAAAGTGCTTTGGGTTTTTCTAGTCACTGCAATTTTGGTTTGACAGCCCTGGATAAGCAGAAACCAGAGACAACATGAGGCTGCCTTCCCTTGGCGCAGAGCTCGCATACTGCAGCCCTAACAGAGATGCTAGCCTCTCCAGTACGAGTGTCACGCATTTGCCTACAAAAAGTTAGGTTTTGTGAAGCAGATGTTTGTCTGCCTAGAGCAGGACAGATGTTCACCCAGCAGTTATCTGCGCTGAAGGACTTTGGGAGTAAATTAAACCCAGAACAAAAGTGATATTACATTTAGTGTTTAAAAAAAAAAAAAAAAAAATTAAAAAAAAAAATCCTCTTTCAGAATCAGAAGGAATAAAATTCTATTTTAAGTCACTAAAACTCATTTTTGGCACTTGGCTAAATGCCTTAATTTTCCAAGATGGTAGAACATCAAATTTTGGCCACTCTCTTTTTCTGCAACTTCTTTCCTGTACTTTTATCTCGGGTCACTGGGCGAGAGCCCAACTGCTGGCTGAAGACCTCCCAGCATCTGGACGAGCCATGCTGCAGCCCCAGGAACATCCACCTTGCACAGCGGACAGGGGACAGAGCAGAGGATGGTGCAGGAGTGGTGTCACAGGCAGTTTGTGCCCTGGCAGGTACGCCCTGACCCAGAAACGCTGGTGGTGAAATGAATTTTGAAGGAGGTGGGTTCTGAAAAGAGAAGTTAGTGTTTGTGGTTCCTGGCCAGCTTACGGGAAGTTCCTTGGTGTTGCAACACTGCAAGAGCAGAATCAGCCTGATTCTCAGAGACTCACCACAGGTAATGAAACAGAAAAACAGCCCAGCATGCAATGACTAAACCTTTAATTACCTCTCTGAATGATGGAGAGAGGCTAAAATCTGATAAACATGTTTAATTGCTGGCAATTACAAAAAAAAAAAAAAGAAAAAAAAAAGGCAGTCTTTTTGAAATGCACCAGGTATTTTGCAATATCATTTCAACATTGTAATGACAACTATGCTACTCTTAGGAAGTGGATGATAGGAAATTTCTTGTGTTAAATTTAATGAAGTGGGATTAGGCTCAGTGTTGCAAGGAGTGGACACCTGCAGCAAAAACATGATTTGGGATTGGTGTGAGCCTCATGTTTGGAGGTGTTTATTTCATCCATCTCTTTTGGAAAGGATTTCTCTGTTTGTAAGCTGTTCTTCTCTGGAAATGACTGAGCGACACCATAGAATTATGGTTCGTGTTTACAGTCAGAAGTCCCATCCATTTCAGTGGGATTTCTTATAGGTGAGTAAATCCCCATGGCTGTCATAGTGTTCCCCAAACTCTACAGCCCTCTGCTTAATGTCTTACGAGAGAATTCATGAAAGACTGTTACACAACAGTGGTTGTACCTGGTGATCTCGAAGGTCTTTTCCTACCTAGATGATTCTACTATTCTATGAAAACATTCTTTAGAGGTCATTGGAAAGACTTGAAAGAGGTTTACACTGATCTCTGTATTCAGTGATAGTAATAGTTATAAAAGTGGTGTTTCCTTTAAAATTGGAAAAAGCAGAAAAAATTATCCCTGAACTGATCTAAAACACACTGCCAAGCCATTGATTCAGTCTCCCTAAATTTTAATTGTTAATATAACCTACCAAAATGTAGCATGCCATCCAAAAGTGCACCTAATTTTACTGAGGCTGGACACAGTGGATTTAGAAGATGGTGGAAAAGTCCAGGGATTTCACAGGAGAGAGAAAGAAGCACCAGCTAGTGCTGTGACTTCAGGGTTTATTCTAGAGGAGAGGTTAGGGACTCAAGTTGTTCCATGCCTGATTATGTGAAAAATAAACTTAGTAATAGACACATAACTAGCCTGTCATAAGTGTTTTCCATATCCTCATGCTCAAGCATCATCTGAGAACCTCATCATCTTCTATATATTTAGTATTTCAATGAAGTGGGAAAGCATTGCTATCTCCAGATGAAGACAAGGGGGAAAAAGGTTCTCAGATGATGAATTTACAGATTGGGGAGGAGAGGTACAGAGAGACTAAGTTATTTACTGGAATCTGGAACAGAGGAAAGAAGTGAATCCAGGTGTTGCTGCTCTCTCCCTCTTCCCTTCCCTTGCAACTGTCACTCAGCTGGGAGGTGAATTTAGATCAAATTCACCTTCTGCAAAAATGTGACTTTTGGCCAGGCCAAGAGAATATCTTTGTGGTTCCCTCCTCAGATGAAGTCTCTCATTTATAAAAGGATGAGATCCTGCTCCCAGAGTCAATTAGTTAAAGCATCGCAGCTGGATCTAGATGGTTCTGCTGGTCTCTCAGACTCCTTATTTGGTTGTGAAGGTTGCCATCTCTTTAGAAAAATAGCTGGATGTTGGAGGCTGAAAATTATGGGGAAAGTGGTGTTGAAAGCTTGGCAGGAATGTCATTTGTCAGGTGTTACACTGGAGGGACTGCAAAGTCCCTGGCAAATAGGGGAAAGGGGATGTGGTTGATGAGGTGAATTCATTTTATGCATTTTGGTCTGGGACAAAATAAAGCTGGAAGCCTGAGTAGAATGGGGTTGAAGCCCTGCAGCAAGAGCTTGTTGCTGAGTATGTGTTGTGGCCAGGGCTGCACCTGCCTGGCTGTGGGAGCAGTTGGCTGAGGCAGCAGTGAGACGCTTAGCATGAGGCTCTTACATCTCGCTGGGATGTAAAAGCTGTTTTGCATGTTAGGCATCGTTATGTGATGCCGATAAAATGTCTGCATTAGCTTGTATTTTTATAAGCAAGAAAAAGCGTTTGTTAAATTTTGCACTTTGGGCCATCACTCCAAGCTCAATGCCTTTGATTTCTGCTGATTAGATAATAATTTTTCATCCATACCTCAAATATACAAATCTGTGCAATGGGATGATGGAAACTAAGTCTCAGATGAGGACTCTTTCACAACCATCACACTATGTTAAAATTGCTTGGTCTTGAAACCTTGCTGTTTTTTTTTTTTTTTTCTTCTTAGACTGAATGGTTACACCACGTGCATCTCTTATCGCTTGACAACGAAGACAAGTGATTTTAACCACAGCACATTTGGATTTGCCTGCTTGTGTACAAGGAGAAGCTGTGAGTTTGGACTGATGTGAATTTCCAACTGGGAGGTCTATGCACCCCCACAGATAAACCTGTGCTCCTTTCCTGCAGGAAGGAGAAAAGCAGAAACCAGCAATGAGATTCTTGTTCTTTATTGTTTAAGAGTGTTCCTATCTACTTGCTTGATAAATTTTATTATTATTATTATTTATTTTGTTTTTATGGAAAGTGATTTTGTGGGGTATCTGAGTGCACTTTAAAGTCTTATTAGAAACATCAGCTAACAGTCAACCCATCAGTGTCCTTCCTTGACACAACACATGGGGCTGTTTCATTTATTCTGGGGCTACCCTTATGTGCCTGGTTTGTCAATGGGGTGTTTGCCACTGACTTTGATGAGAGAGGTACCACTATTCCTTCTTTTTCATCATATACATATGTGTTTAGTCACGTATATATACCAAAAACTGTCTCAGTTACAAACTCATGAGAGAAGTGATGAAAAGCAACCTCAAAATGCAGGATGATTTTCTGTTGTTGTTGTTGTTTTTTAAGAAATTAAATTCTGTTTCTTTATTATTATTTTTAGTAGTTACCACCGATTAGTTCTAGAGTCTTTCTTTTTATATACAATAATAAATATTTACCTGACATCAACTGTGCCACACACTATACAGTAACCTATGCAATAGAAATATCAAATGTCTGGGATTTAACCACTGTAAACTCTATATCCATGAGACATTTTTATTTCCCTACATGTTGTGGAAGGTCTTGTATTTCTTTTAGAGCTATAATGGAAAGAACAGATTCACAGCTTTGGAATTCATTCTTTCTTGGTCTGAAACTGCCTGAATTTCATGACATTCAGACATGCAGAAAGTTCACCTTTTCTCCCCCAGGCATTGGAGAATGACGAATAACTGTGGTGGTGGTGGTGGGGAAATCACTTTTTACTGTTATTATTATTACCTGTCTTACCAGTAATGGTTTATATTAAATTCTGCTGCTTTTCTTAAGTTATTACTTGAGATTAAGGCTGTGAGGGGAAAAAATGTCTGAAAATATGGTTTATATAGAACCAAAAGCATTTAAATGAAAACCAAGTACTACCAATACTGGTCAAAGTAAACTTTTTACTGAGCTAGTAACAAATTAGTTTCCTTCCATGATGGTCCTGTATAATGAAAGTAAAACAATGTAAACAAAAGTCCTAGACTTATACATCTTTCTCCAAATGATGAGACAATAATGTTTTCTGCCTTTGAAACAGTCCAGCTCGCCAAACACACACCCTACAAACTGAGGTCACAAGGATGTGGATGGTTGGGTAGATTGGAGTCTTTACTATCCTCTGTTCTTGTTAAATTTTTCCTCTCAAAAAAATTTGAAAAGATTGTGACTAATTTTAGACTGATTGGTAGACTATTGCCTAGTAAATAGGCTATTTATAGTGGAAAAAAAAATCTAATTTTTAAGGTGATTCATTTTTAAATAGCAAAATGATTAGGTCCATATGGTTAGGTGTTGCCACTAGGTTTCCAATAAATCAAATGAAAATGTACAGCTGTGTTCAGAAGTTATCATTAATACTGCAGTAATGGTAAAGAAGTCCTGTTATAGACAGAAACCTATTACGCTCTGCACTGTGCAAATATAGAACAAAGATTCAATTCCTGCCCTTAGCTGCTTCTAGTCTAAGGCAAGAAATAGCAGATAGTCTTACCAGACAGACAGGGAAGCACAAGGAAATAATTAGGTAAGAGTAGTGAGAGTAAAGAAAAAGTCATTATACTTGCTATCAAGTGTTTTCCTGTAGCTATCGCAGGAAAGGAGACATTTCTGGAGGCATTTGAGAGAGAACAATGAGGTGGGTTTGCTGATATTTATGAGAGCTTCTTCCATGCATGAAGGCTGGCATGGGAGGAAGGGCAAAGGTGCTCATCGGTAAACATTACAAATGGGTGATGACGGCAGGCATTGCTGGCTGATCAGCAGAGGGAGATGACATGTTGATAGCACAGAAAAAAAATGATAGGTGGAGTGTGGATAGGTCATGAAGGGCCTTTAGAGTGAAGATGAATAGTGTATGCTTGATGCAGTGCCAAGTTCATGGATGATTCACTGTTTTCGTTTTTGCAACTCTAAATTTCCACATTATTTTTATTTGATTAATGTTATTGAGCACTTTTGCCTTGTTTTCTCATAATAACAAAATTCCATTCATTTTACAAGGAATCTCTTCAATGTAATTGATGGATTCAGTGAGCTCAATGAAGCTGATGTCATGACATGTTGGTACATTTCTGTACTATCAGTTACAATAGCTCAGTGCACAGTAAAGGTCATTTAAATTACTTAATATTAATTGCTTGATTGTTGCCACATAAAAAGCATCAGGCAGGTTGTGGTACACTTGAGATAGGCAGTATTAATTGCTTGGAGAAAGTATTTTTAAAGCTATAGTTAAAGATTGAATACTACCCAATTGTAACATCTGTTAGTTCAGTTGTTTGTATGGATGTGTCTAGCTTTTTATCTTGTGATTGCACATAATAATTTCTTTTTATGCCTTTCTAAGAACTTAAGTTTGGTGTGGAGAAACCAATCCTGAGATGCATTTGCAATAATAATGAAGATATTGGAGAAAACACTGGATATGCTTTGTCAGTGTCATGTTGGCTGTTCACCTCCCTTCTCTGAGGAGGTGTGGGCAGACATCCACATGATAACAGAATGATCTTTATTTGTCCCACACAGTGCTTGAGAGTGTTCAAAGTAGCTAGACCTATTATGTATGTATAACTTTACAAGATAACAGCCCTTCCAAATTCTTTGGTAATCCTTTTTTGTAACCAGATTTGTCTCTGGGCTATCTATATATCTAGCTCCTCAAGCAATGAATCTTTGGTCAAAACATCTCATTTGTACCCAACAATAAAACATCCAAGGATATCAGTTTGATCATGTAGGATATCCACACTTGTATAAGCAGCAGGCAACATTCATAAAACAAAATCTTTAAAAACGGCTAACTTCCCTTAAAAAAAAAAAAAGAGGGAGCTTTGTCTTCCTAGGGCAGTCTTTTAACTATCCTACTTCTGCTCCAATTGCTGACAAAGTCAAAGAAAATGTTAAATGTCATCATCTGTGTAGGATGAAGCCTGTAATCCTGAATGAAAACTTATGCAAATCTTGGTGAGAATGTGCTTGCCAGCATTTTCATGGCACTTGCTTTGTTCAGGGCACTGCAATCAGCTGAAATTCATCCACAAACCCTGTTTATTAGAAGAATGGGAAAAAGATGTTTGTGAAGAGAAGTTGGATAGTGAGCCATTGAAGTGCTATATCCTTACATGTCTATTACATGAAAAATCTTCATGTCATTTATTCTTGTCAAAACTGCCTGTAGACCTTTAGCTGTATAGATCATGGACAGCTAAATCCTACTTCCCTTCACATCCACAACATATGCCTTGTAGCAATGGAAATTAGGGACACTGCATTTGGAAAATCCATGAGAGAGAAATGACAGGATCATGGTGTCTGGAAACTGGAATGAAAAATTGTGCAGGAGAAAGAATCCTCTCTATTTCAGGAATATGGATGGATGAAGAATCAAAGCAAGCATCCCCACAGCACCTCTCAAGCCAATGGTTTGTCTTCAGCTTCTGTAAGTTGGTAGAATGACACTGATTTACCTAGACCTAGGGTAGAGCCTTTAGAAAAAGTGAATTCATACCCTTCCATTGAGTACTAGAAATAAAAAACAGGAAAGGCATCCAACTTTAAAAATTTTAAATGGCATACATTTTCTTCACTTCGGACTTCCATACTGCTCCAGAAGCAGAGAAGATCCTACAATATATGTTTTTGAAATATTGCAAGACCAGAATCTTTTTTTTTAATTATTATTGTTATTTTATTTATTTTTATTTGCTTTTAGAGGGGCTTATATATAATCCCTTTTAAATTACTGTGCCTATGGAAGCTTCCATGATAAGGCACTTTATAAATTAGACTGTATTGTATTGTATTGAAGGTGGAAATGTGAAGGTATATTGGCTAGATGATATCTTGTAATTAGAGTTTGGTTTCACCATTTAAGTGGATGTGTTGACTGCTTTTCATTCTGGAAGTACTGCTCTCTGCTTAATGTACATCCCTGAGTAAATCTGTACGTCTTGAAACTTTATGTGTTTATAGGCAAGGTTTCTAGTATGCAGTATTTTATTTTATTTGTCTGTCTTTATTTTTAGGCAAAAGAAGGCTGAATGTTAAATGAAATGCAAGATTTTAAGAAACAGGGGCCTGAAGTTAGTTTTTCAAATACATGTGTAGAGCCCTATACAATAGAGCTGGGCAACATCTTTACATACTATCAGACAACATCTTTACAAACAACATCTTTAAATACTATCTGCTCAACACCAGAGAACTGGTACACTTTGTTGCTAAAATATGCACAAAGATGACCAACACTGGCAACCAAATGGTCTATCTGCATTAAAGCGATTGCTTCCAGTTCAAGTTCTGTCCAATGCAAGACGTTTTGACACCTTTCTATAAGATTTCAGTGTAATTATATATTTTGCATATAACAGGCCAGGGCCAGTTTTAAATATCTGACCAGTCTCAGCTGTGTCTTTATAAGAGACAGCTAGAGATCAGCAGCAGTATGAAGGAAGGAAGAATACTTACTAAAGAATGAAAAATAGTAGAGGATTTTGAAGGCCACAGATGTCCATTCTCATGCAAAGTGGAACCAGTTTTGAAATTGGGTTAACTTAATAGGCTGTGAATTATACAAGCTCTTTAAGTTAATCTGATTTCATAGCCACCTTAGCGTATCCACACTTAACTGTCTGAGGACCAGAGCACAAGTCCTTTGAAGTGTCAGATGAGGTGGATATTGCTGCACATTTCTATGCCATCAGAGGATGTTGCTGGTGGGATCTGCTACTGAAAGGTATTTGAACCTCAAACTATGACATGAATAGGTTGGTGCAGAAAACGTCATTGCCAGCACTCGTTTGCTTGGAGTGATGACAAATGATTATGCTGTTTCTTTCCATTGTGTGCACAGTTCTCTGATGTTATTCCATCTTCTTTGCTATATCACAAAGATCATTCAATTTCTGATTGAAGTCCCTGGCATCTTACTTCCAATGCCCTGCGGCATTAACACATTGCGTGATTCTGTTTCAACATCCTTTGCTTCTTGGCAGAAATTTCCTTCTATATTCCAAGCCTAGACAGTGCATGAAAGGATTTCTGAGCTTTTATACAACAATCTTGGCTGCTTTATTTTTTTTCTTTTCTTTTTTTTTCTTTTTTTTTTTTTTTTTTCTTGAGGTAGTGACTAACTAGTCTATCTCCCCATTAGCTGTAATGAAGACAATTACACTGGGAGGTTACATGAAGGTAAATGTCCCTGTGGGATTCAGCACAAATGTTGCCAGAAGTTAAGCTTTTGGTAACAGGTTTTCTTGATAAATGAAAAATATAACATCTCAGATTTGTTTTATCCCAAATCAGTTGCAAAAAATAGATACGTGTATGTGCATATATATATATATAGGAATGTATAAATAACCCCCCCTCCCCTCGACCCCCCATGGACTTTTTTGATTGAACTTTTCATCAAAGGCAATATTACTTCTTAAAATAAATATTATTGTGAAATGGAATTTTCATTGGAAAAACTGGTTCTTCAAACCTTTTCTTACCTGTCTGGGGCAGAATAACAACAGCCTGATTCTCTCCTTGAAACTGCTTGGAAGACATTTTATACAAGTGCATCCAAAAAGACTGTGTTATGAACACACTCTATGTCCAGTTCCTCTGTCAGGAAAGGCTAATAAATTTACAAGTGCTCAAAAATCTCCCAAATAACCACTTCTGTCTTCCCCAGCCTAGTGCAGAGCACATTAGATAATGAAAGTAAACAGAAAATGCACACACCAATATTTCCTGTAGCACATAACTGCATCCTCACCTAAATGCTAATCACAAGCTGATACTTGCCTGCATAAATCTAATCAGTTCCTTTCAGAATTGCATGAGGAGTGATTCCTTTCATCCGCATGGGAAAACATCCAAATTGAGTATCACATTTGTGTCCTTTAATAGCGCTGTTTTCTCTGAAATATACAGGAACAGGCTCTCTACTTCTCACAAGTATCCTGATAGCAATACGCTCACGCTCATTTTAATTTCCCAGGCATCCAGCTCTGAGGGCAAGAGGGTTTCTAAGTGCCTAGACATATATCCTGCCAGGTTCTGAGCAATTCAAGTAGAAGAAGGTGTTTTGTCACTATATGTGATTGGGCTGCGTGTTGACGTTAGGTGTGATTAGATACAGAAGCAGAACTCTTGGCTGATGCAGACTGGCGTGGCTCCTACCAGAAAGAATAATTCTGGTGTGCTGAATGCAGGCTCTGTAATACAGCCGTGTTGATTGCTTGGGGATTACTTCTAAAGCAGGAAAGGTAGAGACAAGCAGACTTAGCTGGGCTTTAGGTGTGATCAGAGGTTTTGTTAAACTTCTGCTCCCTGCTCGCTGAGCCCTTCCCTGTGAGGGAATTGTCTGGCACATCCCTGGGCTATGAGGACACACTTCTGCCAGGCCAGCCCTTGGAGGGAGCCATTGTCACCTTGGGGAATGCAGGCACAGTGTGGAAAAGGTGCAAGCTTACAACCCATGGGTTGTATAACTGATGCAGGTCTCAGCACAAGTGCGTACCCTGCTGTAGACACCTGAAATTTTGAGGCTGAAAACAAAAATATCTGTAGATTTTAGGAAGAGCAACTCAGTTGCTGAACTCCTTTGATTTCAAGATATCTCCAAGTTTCAGGAAGCAAACTGCCTTCAGTGCCTTTGTTTGCCCAAGCCCAACAATGGACCATGTTCCCTTCCTGCGTCTGGCTTTGGGTTTCTGCATTGGTTCCTCAAAACAGGAGAAAAGCACGGGCTAGGAGAGGAGGTTGCTGTGCAAAAATGTTGGCACGCTCAGATATCACGGCTGTGGAAGCCATGAAGGGACTACAGAAAACAATGGGGGGCATTTTGTTGGTGTTGTGATTTTATATCAAATGTTATTCAACATTATTTCACCTCCTTCAGGTAGATAACAATACAGCTAACAATTTTACATTAGTCCCAGGAGGAAATTTAGTAGAAAATTAAAACCAAAATAGAATAAGAAAGTGCTCTGTGAATCTTTTGTTACACAGTTTTAAAAGTTGTGTGGATTGGCTGCAGCACATTTTTTCTTGTCAAACTCCCAAAAAAGCAATTATGCAAGTCCTCATTACAAATGAGTCACCAGTGTTGTTTTGTTTTATGAAATGAAAACGTTTTAGCACTGAATTGCCTCTGAGAGTGCAAAAGAGCATACATAAAATGCAAGCTGCTTCTGCTTTACCCCTTCATGGCTCAAAAGTGGTTAAGTACAGTACAGATAATAAACACCATTTTTAGTTTTAGAAGAAAAATAAGGTCAAGTCTTATTCATGAGAAACTAAGATGGTGTTCTTGAACAAGCCTTAATAAAGCACTGAAGGCAAGATAAAACCTAACAGAAAAACTGTTTTACTTAATATTTACCAGATAATGTTATTCCCTGTGTCTTTAAAGCTAATGTGCCTTAAATCTAAACTCCAACTTTCTGCTCTAGGAGAACTTGGAAGAGGTCATGTTTTGAGCATATGTGTAAAACAGCATTCCATAATTGATTTATTAACATATGAGGTCATATTTATGATTTTCTTTTTGAAATATATGAAAGAGAGCTATAACTATATAATCCTGCATGATCTATTCAACAAAAATCTGCTTCAAAAGTCCAAGAAAATAGTGAAAGAGAGAAAAATAGGCAAGGAAGCCAGTACTGCGTATTTTGTAATGTTTAAAGGTTATTCTCCAAAGGACAAATTAATCTAATTTGTATTTGGTAAAGATCATGTTGGATGTTTTATTTGCATTCTTTCATGTCTCAGGAGAGGTGCTGCTAAATAAGCCCAAATGGGATAAAAAGTATATTTCTATTTAAGTGCAAACACTGCAGTTTTCGGCTACAATGTCCTAGCCAATGTGGGGTTCTGAAACACTACCTTAAGAAAAGCTGAGATGCCCAGGATCTTTGCAGACTGTTTTTTTTTTTTTTTTTTTTCTTCTTCTTTTTTTTTTCTTTCTTTTTTTCTTCATCTCTGAAGTCTTTTTTTTCTGCATATAATTTCTGAAATGTGAAGCACATGCTGGGTTCTTCTGTAGCACAGGTCCCTCTTCAGCAGCCCCTACTCACTCTCTATCAAAGTCAAAACTCCCTTTGAAGTCCTGCATTTTGCCCGAGTCCTGCGTGCTGCAGAGCCAGTGCCTCTTCCACCGCATCTTCTGCAGGGCAGGCTCTGCTGTGGCATTTGTACACTGGACCCAGCCATACTGGGGATTCACCCGTGGGCTGCTCTTGTCCTGACAATTTCTAATTGCCACTAAATGCACAATTTGATCCACCAGGTGGTCCTATGTGATCCTGGCTTCTTTGTCTGGCTACAATTTAGTGGTTGTTTCTAGGTTGAGGTCTGAAGGCACACTTGGGTCCTCCCAAGACGTGACCTCTAAGACCACATGAACTCCCACCAGTCATTTACACGTGTTTTCCCAAGGCTCCACAGGATCAGATCTTCTGTTTGATTATGGTTTGATGTGACAGGAAAACAATGAATTTAATGTTTTTGGTTTTGGTTTGATTTTATTTATTTATTTTTTAAACAATGAGCTTAGCACATGATTATTTTTACAGCAGGGTTCTTTGAAATCATTCAAATATCAAACAGTAGCAATCGTATTAGAGAACACAGCAATGTCCTGGCAGACTCTGTCTCCTACACTTAGCAGACCCTGTGTATCCAAAATTAATCCGAGTATACCCCCCTGTACTCCAGGAAGGACAGATGTAGTGAAGTCTGATGGTCATAACTCAACCTGCCTTCTTGTCATCTGCTCCAACAGCGACATCTCGCTCACCTGCTCAGCATTTTTCATACCTTCTATTCGAGACCATTTTCTTCATAAGGTGGCATGGGGTGACAGACCTGATGGTGTCCCAGGGGTAGTCCTCCAAGAGAGTGACAAGTGTCTCCCTTGGGCAGAGCTGCTGTCTGGAATGCTATTTAATAGGCTTATCTTGGGCAAGTTTAGGCATGAGTCAAACACGTAATATGAACCAGAGTTTGTAATTTCATACAAACAACCTCCTCTCAGTTACAATCTACTCTCAAAGGCTGCTGATGGGTTGAGCTCAATAAAGCAAAAGAGAAGAAAGGACAATGCTAAATGAAGAAGAAAAACTGATTTTCTCTGAAATTGTTTCAATAAAAATTCTGAAATCTGATGAAAGATGTTCTGTCAGCTGTACAATTTTTTAGGAACAAGTTGTGAATTTTTTGTGTTTTATTTCCTTTTAAAAATATTATTTTTTATTAGTTTATTATTATTTTTCTTAGTTTGATTACCTCTGATCTATTTACTAGCCAAAGTAAAGATTTTCTCTCACAAAACTCATTTCAAGTATGGGAATATCTATCTGTGAGAGCTAAATTTCTGAGAGCTTAGTTGACGGTAGAATTTTCTATTGTGAAAACTATTAATACAAATCATAACTGCGCTTCTATGTAGAGATATTCTATGGCTTAATTTCAAAACTTAGCTGTTTCCAAAAGAGTCCTTTTATACTTAATTATCTTACCATTTCTGGAAAATATTCTGTTGGTGTTGTGAGCACAGTTTTGTGTTGGCTCCCATGGAGAATATTGTGATATTTTAAGACACTTGTGTGTGCTTCAGCTCATACCTGCCTACACTCCTACATACTTTCCTACCTTTTCTTTTTTTTTCTATCTATCTTCTAGGAGGCTGTGATTCACTGCTCAAATTAACCATAGCTTGAGAACAGAGGAGAATAATATGTATATAGCTATGTGTTTCACATTGTGCATTGTAAAATGAGCTCTGAAGACCTTAATTGTCAATTCCCCTAAGAAAACTTTTAACCAGAGAAACCCATAGACCTGGGATGAGAGAGATGGTGAAATAAATTGTTCCTAAAACCTCAAAGGAGGGAGAAAGGACAAGAATAGAGAGAAAGCCCCCAGGGGCCCGTGGATGAGACTGCGGATGCTGCAGCCCAAAAGCCCACCCTGGTGACGGAGCCCTCCCAAAAAACCACACCTGGAGCTGGGTGATGGGGATGCAGGAACAGATCAGGGTGGCTGTGAATGTGAGTGCTGCACACTTGTGGCAAATGACAAAGATAAATCTTACCCAGAGCTTTACAGTTGTTCCTAAGATCATACAGTAATCATGGATATCCTCTTTGAAGAAAAAATGCTTGTTTTTTAAAGCTGTTTGCTGGCCTCTGGCAAAACATTGCTACAGGAAAAAGATCCTGACAGACAGATGAAAAAGATTTCAAGTTGTGTTATACTGTAATTATCCTCCTGGAGTTAGGCATTCATATAATTTTGGTATGACAGCATGCTAGATACCTCCCCAACCCCTCCCCTTTCCCCATGATTTTGGTAGTTCTTATCAAGAAAATAGCCTTGGAATATTTATACCCTATCCCCAGCCTTTTATTTTTAATCATTGATGGAATTAATCGTTAATGCATTAGAATGGAAATAAGATTTTTGTGAGACCTCATACTCTTGAAAATTCTTTAAATGTCCAGAAATTCCTATGAGAAAGAACCATGTAAGTGTGTGTGCCCTGGTTTCTTTCTACACCTGATGGTCCTTGTTTGTTGGTTCAATGGCTAACCCATGTCCTGCCTGGCTCTGCAGCAGGTGTAGGAGTACTTTGGAGACTGGAAACTGCAGTAGCTGGAGCCACTGTGAGCTTTCAGTGTGATGCAGAATGGGATGGTTTATTCTTGAGAGAGAAAACATAAAAAGCAAGTGACCTAAAATCAATATGTTTGAAAGGCACGTTCAGCGGTGCTTTTACCAACTTGTATAACACAAAAAACAAGGTGTTCAATGATACTTAAAAGCAATAAACGGAGATGTTAATCAGATGAGGAAGGAAATGGTCTTAAAATTTTGCATAACTGCTCAAAACTGGTTAGAAAAAAAATGAATTTGTTGTTTCTGTGGGGAGAAATACCATTTTGTCATATCTGAAAAATATTTGCATATATTTTGAGGAAGATTTCTGAGCTAAAGAGGGTAAGAGACTGACTGATCTGCACTCACAATGTTGTAGTACCAATTCATTCATCCTGGGTAGTCTCTTCCACCTTAGATGCCTGTTTCATTAGGAATTTTTGTCTCCTTTCTTTATTCTGCAGTTCCTTCGTAAGTTTTATTTTCATTTTGAATAGGAAAAAAATCTATCTTTGAAAATTCAGATTTCCAGATGAAACTGAATTGCTGCTTTCTAGTTCTTACTATTCATTATGCAAGCTTCTCTTCATGATTCTGTAAATTTTTTCTTGATATCTAATATTGGGAAAGGTGCTGGAAATGATTCCACATCCAATTTAGTGTGGCAGTTCTTGCATGTTTTATTCTGTTTAAGAAACCTTCAGCCAATTATCAAATACAAAATAGTCTCTTTTTTTCTTTCTTTCTTTCTTTTTTTTTTTTTCTTTTTTTTTTTTTTTTTCTAGTCTAATTGTCTGAAAGATTATTTTAATTGGCACTAAAATAATTGAGACTGTGCATATTACAAGTTTAATGTCAAGGACAGACTATATCATTCTCTAATTTGCAAAGCTATACTATGATAAACTGTTCAGAACAATCCCAGCAGTATTGTATCTTCAGAAACATGGGAGGTTCACGCAAATCTCCTGTAACATTTCCATAATGATGGTAACAAAACCATTGTGGTTTCACAGGAGTATAGAGAAGGTTATGATTGTTATGGTGTGGAGCACGAATGTCAGAAATGTGAAAAATATTTCATCTCTCTGTCTTGTGGCTGTGGTTTGCCAAAGATTGAGGTGGGATTACACAACTTCTGTGATATGACCCAACCAAAATACTGTCTGTGTGTGTTACAGGGCTTGTTTCACCAACAGTGGTGCAGGGTATTGAGGGGCTTGACTGCTCTTTGCAGTTTGCAGAAGTGTTTTCCCAGTCACAGGTGATGCAGGTGATGGAAAATCAGAAGCGAGAAGGCTAAATCCTGTGCTGTCCTCCTGGGCTGCACAGGATTTTAAACAATTCTCTGGAAATAGTTTGGATATTTGTTTGTCTGTTTGTTCATTCTCCTTATCTTACAAAGTTACTGAATGCTAATGAGATGTCTTGCTATTTATAGAAAATAAAACATATGGGAAAAGGATTATGTCTGTCACACACTGCCAAGCTGATTTTATAGAGCGACAGCTCTACAGGGAAAGTTTCACTTCCAGTTCTCCCGGGAAGCCAATCTGAGACCGAGAGCCAGAAAGCCTGGGTTGCGCTCCCCACATCTGCAAGGCATTTAACCCCCAGTTCCTCCTCTTCATCTTCCATGTAATTGGTTTAATCACACTTCCCTGCCTCACTCTGGGTGCTGCAGGGTTAATTAATGTGCAGAAAGTCCTTAAGATTCTCGGATGTAAGTTTTCTTTTTGATGTTTTCATGGTGGTTTTAGAAAGGAACATTCATACCAAGGTAAAGCCTTAAGGTTTGCTAAGTGGAAGATCACCTCTGCTACAACAACTTCTGTTGACATGGGTCTGGGGTGAGCAGCATCACCCATCAATAGGTCAGTTTGGACCTATTCCTATTTCAGTAGGAATGGTGCTTTTCATAGGGTAGTAGACCCTTTTCATCTGCTGTGAGTAATCTGGGCCTTCTTCTCTGATGCCCCACATTGGAAGTCCTGTGCCTCTGAGCTGAAGCTGGTGAAACAGGGCTGCAGACACTTGGAGTACACAGCTGTGTAGGAACAGAGAAAAGTGTGACATTGGGGAAGCAAAGACGCAGCAGTGGAGATGACGGCAGTGAGGTTGATTGCAGTGTGGTTGATCTTCATGGAAGGTGAGAGGGCCACGAGCAGGTAGCCTGCAGAAATGGCACTGTCAGTCCAAGCAGAGACAAATCCTCAGCACTTGTGATGTAGAGGCTTTGTTTGTATGGCAAAGCATCAAACTGAAGAGTTTTGAGAGCAAACTGAAGTTTAAGATAGAGTGGCCCAGATCTACCTGTCTGCAATGCTCCAGAGTGCCTGGCGAGCAGTGCTCACATTTGGTTGACTCAAGATGTTCAGAGGTAGTTCATAAGTAAAAGACTTGTCACTGAGATTTGTGTTATCCATGAATTCCCTGGAAGATCTGGCCTGCAGTGTATCAATGGTCTTTCTCCTGACATTTTCAGGTCTTTCTCCTGCCATTTCTCCTCCCTCCTTCACCTCCCTACTCCCTCCACCATCTCCTAGATAGCAAGGAACTGGAAAAGAAGCTGCAGCTGAAGTTGTGTGGATAAGTTCTGTGGGAATGAAAAATATGTGTGTGTGTAAGTCTAGGAGATGCTTATTTGGGTCTGTCTTGAAATTTACAGTGCTAAAGAATTTGACATTGGAGTAATAAAATCTGTAATAATTGCAGAAAGAAATTCACTCCAAGGCAGAGGAAAAGAGGAGCTTTACTATCATATGTAACAGTCACTACATTTGAACTTTTACTTTTGCCTGTGTCTTGTAGCCAAAGCCTGATCTCCTGAGCAAAACTAGTGTACTGGGTCTGGCTGGAATGTCAACTTTTCCTGCAGCAGCCCATACAGTGCTGTGCTCTGCACTTGTAGCTGGAACAGCAGTGGTATCACACCAGTGTTGTGTCTACTGCTGAGCAATGCTGGCACAGCATCGGGCCTCTCTCTAACCCTTCTAGGGGGAGGGCAAAAAGTGAGAAGAGAAACATCACCAGGGCAGCTGACCTAAACCAACCAAAGGGATATTCCATACCATATAATGTCACACTCAGCAGTAAAAGGTGGAAACAGGAAGAAGAAGGGAGGGGTGGGCTCTCGTTGGGAAAACGTCGGTCCTCCTCCCAAACACCAGCTACGTGCGTTGAGGCCCTGCTTCAAGGACGTGGTAAAGCATCACTCATTTGTGGGAAGTAGAGAGTAATTTCTTTCCTCTGCACTTCCACATAGCTTTCATTTGTTTTATTTGTTTGTTTTCCTCCCTTTCTTTTCTTTCCTCCTCCCTTTTCCCTTTCCTTTTTTTTTTTTTTTTCCCCTTTAGTTGATTTGTTTAGTTCATAATAATCTTTCTTTAATTATTATTATTATTATTATTTCCCTTTAATTAAATTATCCTTCTCTCAACTCATGAGTTGTTCTTTGCTTTACTTCTTCCTCTCCTCATCTAAGGAGGGGGAGTGAGAGAGTGATTGTGGTGTTTAGCTGCCCAGCATGGTAAAACCACCACAACTAGAAGAAACATATTTTGCACAGGGGATCTCTGCAGAGACAGGAATTCTCTCGCCAGGCCCTGCCATGGCTCTGGCTACAATTTTCAATGAGAAGCAACAATTGCTCTTCCTGTGCTCTCTGTAGAGAGAGGATTTTCTCCACCAGATCTGCCATGCACCCACCTGCTCCTTTGTGGTTTATTCATTTTCAGGGAAGGTGCATTCCCTCGTCATCAGTGCTGAGTGCTGCCTGGAGAGATTTCCTAGCCCTACAGACAGCCTGCTCTCCAGTCCCCCTCCTTCCTTTGCCCAATCATTAACATAAATCATAACCTAGCAGATGAAAAGAAATTTCCATTCTTTGTGATCTCTTGCCAGAGTTCTCCCAGTTTTTCTCAGTTTGGGAAAACAAATGTGCTTTGCAACATGTCCTGGGGGTTGACAAACCAGGGCTGTTTCAGACCAACAAGGGAGATGAATTCTGAGCACGAGGTCCTGCTGTGGGGCCTCCACCGAGTGCCCATGGACCACATGCCTGGGCTGACACAGACACAGGTGGGGGGCATGCAGGGAAGCCTTTTCTCCACCTCTCCATGGGCCACCATTAGCTACCAGCTGGCCCCATGGGTGTCCACAATGTCACAGACCTGGGGATGAGGTGAGGAAAGGTGGAACAAGAGTAGGGCAGGGGCTGCCTCTGGGGTTGGGGGCTCCTGCTCTGCCAGGTGGGAAATTCACTCTAGTGCAAATTGAATGGGGTCTTTAGGCTCTTTTTTTTTCTTTCTTTCAGACAAGCATTTTTTTTCCACATCATCAGTAGTTCTGACTGCCCATAGGGAAGCAGACCAGGCTGTTGATGGTTTTAGTTGTGATCTAAGCAAGATGTGATTCCAAGTGCAGTAATTTCTTGGAGGGGAGGGTGGCTTTCTAAGACAGTTTTAGACAAAGAAAATATTTACAACAATCCCGTGAGAAATGAAATCACTTCTAAAATGCTGTCAGAAGACAATAAAAAGTCTAGTTACTCTGATAAAAATGAACAGCTTAAATAAGATTTGCAATATTAATGAACCTCTCCCTCCTCAGCATACCTCCTCTCTTAGTTGTGTTGAAAGTTCATTGTGAGAATTTGTTTGCTGTAGTATTTCTGCCATGGTGGGACAGTGCACTAGTACAGCTTCCTAGTAAATATCCTAGCTGAAATTAGTACTGTAGGGATACTCCAAGATTACCAGTTCAAACAAGTGAAGAAGTGAACCTGGTAAATTTGACTTTGGTGCAATCAAATGGTCACATCTCAGGGTCACTAAAGGCAGATAATATCCAAGAAGCTGGACTCAGCCCTTCAGAATAGCATACTTTTAATAGGTTGGTTCAAGTCCATATGGTCTTGTTTTATTATTCCTAGCTGCCAACTATATTGAATTTTGAGGTGGATTTTTGAAATGGATATGGCTTCCAAATTTATTTTACTCAGGACTTCAACTTTGCTGTTTGATATTTTATCTTTATTTGAAATTTTTATTAGGAAAATGCATGTCATGTGACTTGGTTTTATTTGCTTTGCCAAGCAGCCCCCTTTCAGGACAGGAGGTATGGAGAGGAGTGCCTTAGTAAAGCTCTGTATTAGAGTTTTCCCAATTTATTAACTGAGAGAGCCTGGCTTCAAGAAAATGATGCCAGATCTTGTCCACCTAATGCATGCCTTGATTTGAACAGGTTTCATTAAATTCCCTGGCTCTCTACTCTGCGAGATTTTTTTAAATATAATTTTATTTTATTTTATTTTCACATGGTGGCATAATACACTGGCTACATAATTTCTTACATCTGCTGTCACCATGAAAACCAGAATATTTCAGACGAAGGGGAGCCTCACAGAAGACCTATTGAGATCATTTTAACCAGCATTACTTCATAGCTAAATTTGTGATTTAAAGGAAGATTAATGTTGTGCATTGTTTGTTCACTTGAAATCTTTGCTGTCTAATGTCTCTTCCAAACCAGCTGAGACTGTTACAGAAGCAGCTGATTTCTGCCTCCATGGGGAAGAGCCATGCATGTAATTGAGAGTGTTATACATAGGATCAGGTTTCTGGTAAAATTCTTGTCATTTTAATTTGATCTGCCATGATAGGGCTCGTAGCCTGATTGGCATCTCTGAATAACTCTGTAATATGAATAATAATTATAAAAACTCAGACAAAGAGTAGTATTCAAGAATGTTTGCTGAAAAATGGTTCTTTCTGAGCCTGTCAATTCATCTGCAAGAATTCCTTGGAAAAGTAAACACCAAGGGCATGTGAACACAGTCAGAAAATATCATTTAAGGATTCAGATGAGTATTTGTAGGAAGTATGTTACAATTTCATTCAGCTTTACAAACAGGATTACATGAGTAATCTTCAAGTAATATAAGGATAAATGATTTTGGAAAGAGCCCCCAATGGTTTAGGTATCAGCAGGCTTTCACTTGCTAGCAGGCATGCATGTGCTTCTGGCCCACCTCTCTTGCAGTGTACAAAACACAAGGAAAATCCCAGTCTTTCTCTAGGCCCAAATTTGCTATAATCCTGATGAATATGCATTTTGTTTATAATCCAGAATGTGCTCAGATGCAAGTTTAGATTTTTTTTTTTTTTTCTAAGTTGAAACAGTTATTTTAAAATATCTTCCCCTATACATACACATGTATGCATTTTTTACCCCTAGCAGAATCTCATCTTTCCAAATTGTCCCCAATATTAAGCTGCTGCTTAAAACTCTGTTCCTCATTTTGGGCCATAAAACTGTGGGTACCAAAGGGGTGGACATTGTAGCTGGTGAGTTCTTTAGATTATGTTGTCTTCCTGTGGAGTTAAGGGTTTGCAGCCTCTCTCAGATGAGGACCTGGTACTGTTCCTCCTGCAATTTGTCCTGTGATTCCTGTTGAAGGCAGCGGGATTGCAGTTTTTGCCAAGTAATTTTAAGGATTTGGAGATACATAAATGGAAATGGATGCATCAAAATATTACAAAATCTCAGACATTTACTTCTAAAAAACTATTTCAACCATTTTGTCTACACAAACTATCTATCTATCTATCTATCAGCTTGGATTCAGGTAGTTAAAGTTTCATAGGACTATCATAATGAACAGGGCAAAGATAACATTCTTCTGTCTTGTTATAAGGTACACAGATAATTTAGGAGACAACTAAAAAGACACGAGGTCTTGAAACTGCAGGAATTAAAGCTGTGTAAAGATGTAGCTAAGTCTATTTACATATCTAATTCCTGAATAATATAAACAGAATTTTATCAAAAATAGTATTTTAAAATGATTTTTAAATTGGTTTTTAACCAGTTCTTTCAGAAGATGTCAGATTAATTGAAAATACTCTTTGAAAATTAAGATGTACTTCTCAACACTCCTTCTTTACATGTGTATCTCTAAGACTTGGGTTCAATAATATATTCAGTTTTTGAGGCTCTTACACAGGTCTGCAAAATAGTTTGTTTAATAAAACGTGAGGTAAAAGTTAGTCCATTTCTGGAAGAGCTTTTAGCATATGCACCTGCTCTCTACACACACACACACACAAAATAAATCTAAATTTTAATTAGTGATTTGGCATGGTCTGCTCTTCTTAACTAGCAGTGTCTTTTATTTCTTCATTTGATTGCCTCCTCACCCTCAGGGTACAACAGAAAATGACTCATTTTCATATAAGGTAGAGGAGTTTAGTGAATATATGACCTACAGATTTTCCTAATTTTTTTATAATATAATGTACTTTGATGCATTTCAAAGATAATCTGCCTGATGCTTTGCATATTCCTACTTAATTACAGTATATCTCAAGATGATTTACTACAGTCAGATAAGTCTGAAATAGTCTTGCTACAGAGGCCATGCAATACCACAGGCAGCTGAACAATTAGCCACACAGTTCATAGGGAAAATTATGTGTATTTGGAAGCAGGGAGCGTTGGCATGGGAAGAGTTACAAATAAAAAAGGAATATATGGCCTCATCTAACATTCACTGATGAGGTCTTTCTGACAGTTTCAGTGTATTTTGGCTAAAACCCAAATACTATTTAAGCACAGTCTCACTTCCAGCCTAGCAAAGTAATGGGTGATGAGCAGAGAACACTGAAAAAATATTCTGAAGAAATTTCTGAGTTTATTGATTTCCTTTTCCAGTTTTATATCATAAAATTCTGGTAAAACTTAGATCTATTTTGAGGCCAGAAGAGTCTGGAATAATATTTTGGCACTTTTTTGACTATGCTTTAGTGTTCCAGTGACTCTCTCTACATAAAATTAGCCTGGAATGAAGTGATCAGTACATGAGAGAATTTCAAAGCTGTAGTAACAGATCCAGACTTTTAAGGCCAAATGAGGACTGCAAGACCATCAATACTGACCTTCTGCGTAACACAGGCTGTAGACAACTGGAGATAAATATGCACCTCCTCAGCCTTTCCTTATGGGCACATCAGCCCAAGCAGGTGGAGAGTTCCTGTGTGCACAAAGAGCTACCCCTGAGCCATCAGACAGTCCCAGCGTCCCCATGCCAAGACATGCAGCTGTGTCCATTCCCAGACGTTGGAAGGAAGCCCTAAGATATTAAGTCATTATTGGGGTAGAAAAACTTTGCTAGAATTTAGGATTCCCTTGACTTAGATAATGGGCCATAGTTAACTTCTTATGATTTATTTTTATTTTACCTGATGGAGTTGTGGAGACTGGACTATCACAACCTGTTTATTTTTGGAATATTTTACTCTCTCTAGGAATTTGCTTATTTCCACCTTTCCAATCAAGTGTTAGCCTGGCAAAAAAGAAAAAAAAAAATATATATATAATAATAATAATAAAAAAATCTGTAAAACTTGCTGCACATCTGCAAATATCAAATGTCCATGAACAGGCAAAAGACTTTCTCTACTCACTTTTTTGTCAGATGGTTTCATTTAGAACTCACAGGGTCAGAAGTCACAGCATGACCTCATCAAATTAGACTCAACTGAGAGAGGTGTTTAGCACAACAAAAAGGAAGTAATCTGAAGGACATTAAATGCAAATGAGACTGCCATGTGCAAACTTCAAAAACACCTGATCCAAATGAACAGTGTTGACGGGGGTCGAAGGGGTGAGAAAGAAGGTTTCATATTTTGGTTGCCTTTTTTAAAGGACTATCAGCAATATTACATCCTGTAGGGTTGGCTGAAAATCTCATAGGCATGTGAATATTTAAACTTTCAAATACCCATTTTTATTTTTGCCAGGTGGGAATATGTCACTATTTACTGGCAGGGGTTTGGTTGACTTGTAGATCAGACCTGGTAGCAACCCATTCTCTTTTAGAGAATTTGTTACTAAACGGGTATTTTTAGAGTACATTTTTTTTTTTCCTACATGGGTCTCATTTTTGCCCCCAAAAAAGTACTACTAATAATAATTTTGAGTGCTTAACTGAAGATTTACAAGGAAGCTTCATTGCTGATGGTTCTTTTTATAGAGAAGAAAAAACTCGTTAGAAAGTTTGCACATTTTCCCTTCAGGACATTAATCCATGCCCCCATTGGCTGAGATGTCTTTCAGCCATGAAGGCAATGGGGCAGTGAAGGTCTTGTTATAATGGAACAAGGCTATTTCCAGATAATGTGAGTCAGATTGACTTCAGGGATTGATCTGCTTTCCAGATGTTGGATATAGTCAAGTGGAGCAGGGAAACAGAGATGGCAGCTAAGTATAAGGAGACTCTTAGAATAAGCAAGAAGTCAGAAGTGCTCTTTGCATGAATAGTGTTGGGGTTTTCAATACTGTGTGAGTCAGGGATAAAGCTGAGAAACAAGTAATTGTTTCTGAGAGACATGGGAATGTCAAAGTGTATTGAGAAATGAGTCAAAATAAGACCAAAATAGGACTAAAAGAAATACTTTTTTCTGTTTGTCCGTTCAAGTGCAAAAGACTGGAAAGTGGTCAAAATGGCTGGTGAACAAGAAAAGAAAACAATAAGAAAAACAAAAAACACAACACATTTGCTCATAGAATTCTAGGACAAAATAACACAAAGAACACAAGAAATAAAGCGTGACTCAAAGAAGTTTTCATATTATAAAAGCTGATAACAACCCCGAAGCCTACATCTAATCCAAAGTCTACAGAAGTCAGTGTAAGCTCTGTAAGATTTAAGTAAGAGATTGTTGTTGATTCTTTCTGTGTACCTCTGCTCAGATGGGTTTGTCTACACCCTGACTTCCACGAGATCAAAATTAGTTGCCTAAACAAGTACCCAAGCTCTGAGCATACCAATGTATTGTAAGATACAAGGAGTTTGCACATCCTATGCACATCAATTGTAAGATACAAAGAGTTTGTATGAATGGTCTTTGAGACAGACAAATAAAGAACGATGCATGAGATCTTTGTGAGCTCTTGCCAAGCAGGCTGAGAGATTGTCCACTGAGAATGTTTTTTATTCAGTGATAAGCATACTACATGACACAGATTAGTGCTTTCTTGAGTCTCTTCCCATCCTCAGTGTTCCCCTTTTGTAGCTGGTGGGGTTGCAAACGCAGTCTTCTGCTCCTTTTGGGGAACATGCAGAGCAAACCCTGCTGGAAGAAGAAACGAGGCTGAAAGCCTTCCTCACACAGCCTGTGGAAGGTGCTGCTTTTATTTTCTCCAGCATGGAGTGGTTTTTCAAGACACAACTGAGCCTTCTGAGAGGGTACAGCTCATGGGAACAAGACCAGCCCCACGATCAGGTGTCATTTTCTTAACCCGGCCAGTGGGTCTTATCTCAGAATCAGGCCAGCTGGCAGCAAGCTGAAGGCAATTGCTGGCGGTACAAGCAGTCAGGGGAGGTAGCAGGAGATCTGTACAGTCAAGCCTATACACCAAGGGTGTGGGGGCTCACATCTGGCTGCAAGATGCTTTGAACAGTTTGTTGGACAAAGGCGCTTGGTCAAAAGAGGTCAGGGCAGGTTCAGTTGTACTGCCAAGGGTGAAAACTATAGTGAAAGTCAATAAAAGGCTCTCATGGCTTCTAGTTTACCCAAATAAGGAGACAGAAGAATTGTTAACACAGGGTTTTCCCTTACCTTTTCAAGGTCATAGGAAGGTTAGCGCAGCTTCAAATTGCTGCATAAGCTTGAAAGGAAGAATGACAAAATGTGGATTAGGAAAATACATGGTCTCATTTTTAAAAGGTTGTTCTGCTGAAATGGTGGAGGGTGGTGGTCACCAGGAGGGTGAAGTATAGGCAGAGTGGGGGCAGTGCTTGACACTGTACCTTGAGCATTTTTCTGTTAAAAAAAAAAAAAAAAAAAAAGATTTAAAGATTTTGATATTTTAACTTTGTGATCTTCAGTTACAAGTAAGGTGAATGCTTCTAACAGTGCTGCTGATTATCCATGGGAAAAATCTGTCAGGGAAATTGGGGACTCTCTAGCTTGGTTGTTCTCTGGAAGATATGATTTAATTACAGAAAAGTAATTGGGTGTAATATATGGCAGGTTGGTGAAATCCTCTCAGCAGGTTATTGAAGATAATCTGGTAGAGCTTCCTGACATAAGAATCTGTTTATAAGCTATTTTTACATGTGAAGAAAAGTATCATGGGAAATCAGTTGGGTTTTGCCAACTATGCTAGGTCACTTGAGTTCTGGTTTTAGAGACAGTGTAGCTGACTGAGTTAGAAGTGAATGAATAATTTTCACTACTGAAGAGACCAATTTTACTGTTTACAATTAGTATTTTAAATGAACAACAACAAAAACAAACAAAACAAAACAAAACAAAAACATATAAATTCCTGTTTCTGTAACTTGATGTTCTAATAATAACATAGATGCCTGAATGGTCTGATGCCCGAGCTCTTGATAAATTAATGATAGCTGGATGTCCAAAACCAACAAATTATCTTCAGGCAGTTCAACGATCAAGAATCTAAAGTCAATTTACAGTAAAAATAAATAAATAAATCAATAAATCTCTTCCTTTGCACAGAAATACAAATTGGTATGTTAGAAAGGGAGTTTAGAAAACCTTGTGCTGTCACTTGATAAGTCAAGGACTGCAAGTACCACAGATGTTCTCCAAATATTGCAGAATGGAAAAAAATATCATGGAATTTCCGTCATTGTTCTCTCTTCAAATTCTGGTTACATCAGTTGTCAATACTACATTCCCACTGACTGTATAATTGTTACAAATAATAATACAAACAGAATTCAGAAAAAATCATGAACAAATATTTTATGTTATTTACAAGGTGCATTTTTTATGAGTTGATTTTTCTTCTCTTTAAGCATTACTTTGTCTGTATCTAGTAAAGTCCTAGAAGAGAAACAGTTTACTAGATATAGAATACTAAATAAATATTGGGTGGTCATAATAGAAAAGTCTGAAAATGGTTTAAAAGGAACTAAAAAAGTCTTCATATAAAAGGCTATGAATAAATATATGAAAATTTGAATTTTCTTAATAAAATGTACTTCATATGTGTGTAGTTAAGAAAATGTCTATTTTCACATGCCTGTGAACTCACATAGTTCAGCTGTACATGTATACACATTTTAAATATTTATAACATCTGTTTATTGTACTGATATATGGTTTTCAACACTATTGAGATGTTTCAGACGGTTCAAAACCAAAACTGCTAAATGCAAAATTCCAATACTCCAGCCTGAGGTAAATGTCACCCTTCTAAAATAATGAGCTATAAATAAAACTTTGTTTTTTTGTTTTTAAATGTTTACACTGGATATTTTTTTTTTAACTAGCCCACTGTCCTGAGGACATGGAAGCTTTCCATGCAAGATTTGGCCATTATTTAGTGGAAATAATACCAAATTACACTAGAGTTTGAAAGACACTAAGCAGCCTGAAGCATGATACAATGGTTGAACTTAAATATTCAGTTCATTTGCAGAGATGTTACTGGTTCCAGCTGCATTCTCTGTATAGGGGATAGGGAGAAGATATATGTCCAGCTGGAAACAGAACAAGCTACACAGAGTTCTATGTTCAAACACTAAATACGCACCAGAAATTGAACAAACAAATAAATGTCCAAGATATACAACATCTATTCAAAATGAAAGCAGCACTAGTAGTTGAATCATGTCACAATAATCTGAGATACTTTACCTCCTACATTTTTTCAGGGAACTTCTTCAGGTGACACTCTGTTTAATAATGCAAAGTACTCCTATACGTAACCTTTAGAGTCTCCCTTAAAGTCTTGAGTGATGTATTTTCATCACTGAAATTTATAGTAATATCAGCATCAGTAATTTATGTGTTTTAATTTAAAGCATCTGTTTTTAATTTATATAGTTCAAGGTTTTTTCAGCAATTGCCCATGAGTAAGCATTTGATCTTGATACTATATTTTGATTCCATATTTGATGACTATCTTTCCAATGTGTGGGTTTTCATTAAAAGTTAAATCATTGTGTCTCAAACCGAAAAGCAGCTTTTCACAAGTGAAGTGAAATTGTTTTTAAATAACTGAAAAGACTGTTCTGCATTTCAATCAGATTGAGCAATGAGAGGAGCCTAGTCTATTTCACATTTGATTTCAGACATTCCCACTTTATTTTATTTATTTATTTGCCTATACATTTATTTATTTATATTTGTGGACTGCTGCAGTGCTGCTGTGCTGGATGATATCAAGATATAAGAGAACACAACCGTAACAGAGAAGCTGTCCTATTAATTTTCAAATAACAACCAGGCAAAGTGCTTCCAGTTAAGAAGCAATGCTCTTTCTTTGTGAGACATATGGCCTTGAGCAGCATACTTAGCTTTCCTTGTGGTTTTAGGATGAATCATGACTTTGGATGGTTTCCTTGAAGATTCAATTGCTAGAGTCTTGTGAATGCATTTTATTCTTTATTTTTTATTATTTTTTAATTATTTTAAAGCAAAGAAGAGAAGAATTTTCTAGCCACTCGTCTGCAAAGCGGTGGTCAAGAACGCAAAGCTGAAAGGCTCAAACACATGAAGACATTAATTTAAGGAACCCAGCATCTGTTTATCTGTAAAACCCTATAAATGAGGAGAGACTTTCTGAATACATCAAACTAGTGGTACTGTGAATCTCTTGTGAAAGAAATCATTAACATTGTTTACTGATAGCAATATCCTGGTTTTAAGCTTGGATACCCCCTAGCTGCTTCCACCTGCTGTCCTTGTCCATGAGTTCTGTAGCAATGAGTTTTCCACCAGAAAACAGTAGCAATGGGTTTTCCCCTCACACAGACTGTCACAGTGGTAATGAAAGGGCTGGGTGGAATGGTAGTTCAGATCCTGCAGTTTGTGTGGAGTTCCAGACACTTCTTGAAAGGAGATAGGGAAATATGGAAATATGCCAGCTGCCCCGAAGCTGGCAATGTTCTTTCTATGTGTCTGTACCTCCTTCTTTCCAAGTGTCTGGTTTTCTGTGATTGCCTTTCTGTGATTATGTCCATGCAGGGTACTTGAGCTAATGGGATCTTGCTCCAGAAAGTCTCAAACATGTGCAGTCATGTTTGAGACTTGTAGAATCTGCACATGGAGATTCTCTGTTGGAAGGAGGCACTGACGGCCAGAATTATGAGGAAGAAGGTGACTCGATACACTGATCACTGAGAATGCATCTTTTTTGTTCTTTAATTAATTCATTAATTACAAATTATCTTCAGGGATTTCATAGTAGGAAGCTTTATAATTACCTAATCTGAACTCCAGTGTAACATACCAAAGATCTGTGCCATAACTCACTCTCTGTTTCAGAAGCGATTGTGGATATAAATGAGAGATTCAGTCAGGACTACTGTTTTATCAGAACTCATTTCTGTGCAAATCATGATACCATATGTTACATTTAACCAGGAATATAGCAAATTTCCAGAACTAGAAAAAAAATAAAATCAAGACTGGGAGACCTCTCTCTAGCTGCCCTACTTTCATTGATAGGAAACACATTAGAGTAATCAGAGCCTTGGACTTAATTGTTGGTTACTGGTCTTTTTGAAGTAAACCTCCATGATTTCTGGTTTTAAGAAGTCTTGGTTTTCTGCCCAGAAGCCAGCCATGTTGGGGTTGCTCACTGAAGTCTTGTATTTATTTAGGGCATTTACCAGAACATGAATGCAATAATACAACATTTTTATCCTGTGAACACAACTCAGACATCCGGAGCTCCAGAGGTGAATGTCCTGCTTCACTGAAAGGACAAAATATATCTCTTTAGAAATGAATCCAAAATCCTTTGCCGCTGGGCATAAGAGCTGTAGAAGTGTTGCAAGGTCTCAGACCATAGCCCTGTGGTAAGCCAGTTTAATCAGAGTCGTGGTAGCATTTTTATTTCAAGAAATTTAAATTAATCTCTCTCTCTCTCAAAAAAAAAAAAAAAAAAGAAAAAAAAAAAAAGAGAGAGAGAGAGAGAGATTAACAAGTCCAAATCTTAATTAAATGCTATATTTTAAATTCTGTGAATAATATTGTTTAAGAAACATTTAATCATTGTATTTTCTTGTTTAGGATTAGCTGTTTAAAGACAAAAGACTCTAGGCTCCAATTAACTGCTGCCAAAAATTAATTTAAGTATCCTAATTGACAACTTGCTTTAAGCTACATAAAATCTTGGCATAAAACTTATTGTCAAGGGAAAAATATTCCTAATTTATTACTTTATTATAAATGAAACTATTGACCAAAGTGCACTTGCTCTACTGCAGCTGTTATGTAAAACAACACTATGTAGATGACAACGATTATGAGTCCTTGTTCCTACACGTAAATACAACTTGCTCCAAAATTGCACTGGTTGCTAATGAATGTTTGGTGCCACGGGGCTGCAGAATAACTGCAGAATAGGTGAAAATCCTGCTTTCAGGCAGCACTGCCAGATCCCGGTCCTTTTTCTGTGCTGTGTCTCCTGTTTTGTGATAGTTGTGGCAGCGAGAGCGGGCTCCTGATGGGCTTCAGAAGCAGCCTGAGCTGATGCTTGCAGCACAAGCCGAGCCCAACTCTTCCACCACTGTGCAAAAGGGCAATGTAAACTGTTCCACATGTGGGAGCAGAGTGCAGGCGCTGTCGGGAGAAGGTAGCGGGGCTATTAAATGTAAAACCAGGGCTGAACAATCAAAATACTTGTCCGCCAGTGTGTGAGATACTCAGATATCTGCGAACAGGGAGAGAAAATTAAAAGCTGTAAGTACATACTGTAAAGCTCTTTAGTTTCTTGTTTATGGTCACAACGGGCCAACTTTCAAAGCCACTTCTTGAAACATTGCCCGCAGTTTCCCACCTGCAACTAGTTAGGCACACGAGCCCTGTACTTCCCCCACTGGCACAGCTCATTTGCATCCCTCCTACCCAGCTGGTTTGCAGAGGCACTGGTCCCTGTGTGGGCACAGGTCTCAGGCCAGACCCTGCACCGTGCTGCAGTTGCAGCCCCTTTGTTGCAGCCATGCTCTGTGCATACACTGCTGCATTGCCTCCTGCCTGCGTGCCATTTGGTTTTTGCACCTGCTGTTTCTTTACACCCATCTAGTTCAACCTGCTGCATGTCACTGTGATGTGAGCCAACCTGCCCAACTCCATGTTGTCCCGTGTACTGTGTGTTTCTTCTTCTAGGAGTGAAAAAAATGGGATTGCACAGGGCAGGTAGCTCACTGGTGTTCAGTCCTGCCAAGGAACCTCTTTGGAGGGTAAAGAGGTTGCTTGAAAAATATACTGTCTTGGCTCAGTTTTCATTGTCTAGGCACATTTCGTTTCAAAAACTCACAAGCTACCAACACAACCATGTCATTGCGATTTTTCAAGCATTTTCTTTTTTTTTTTGTGTGAGTGCATTTTGTATTTTGGTGAAGTCACACGCCCCCCAGCTATTGGAACAAAGCTCAGCTGAGCACTGAGCACACTGAACAAGAGGAAATTACAAAAGCAAAAAGTTCATAAGACCATCAGTGCGGGCATTTCTCCCACAGCCTCAGAAAGCACTGATGCAGCTACATGTGTCCCCTTGGAGATGCTCAGGGTCTGGGCCTGCTGGGAACCCACAAAAGCAAACCCTCCCCAGAAACACCCATAAAACCTCAGGGATGTTTCGCAGCACTCCTGGGGCACTGTGACCCTTCACACCCCTCCTCCACCGAACAAACTGTGTAAAGGCTGAGATGTGTTGCCGAGATAATGAACACAGAAGAATTTACAGCAGGTGCTATTTGAAGAGACTTCGAACAATGCAGAATTACCTGTGCCCATTTAAGTCCATTAATCTTCTCTTGTAAAAATAGCAATAAGCTGTGATTTAGAAGCAGGGAGGAGCGAAGCTGGGAGCCCTGAGGTTAAGAGAGAGAAAGATCAGCGCTTGTGGTTCATTTTCTCTCTGCTCATGCAACAAGTGGCTGAACTGCTGGAAAACGTGACTGCAGGTACGGCTTGGAAAATGCCAAATTTCTCTAAACATTGTTGCTAGCATTATTTAGTATCTATATGCAAATAATAGAGTCCAGTGCCCAGAGAGAGTTTACAGTCTGCAAAATCCCATAAAGCAGACAGGCTCACATTGAAAGCCCAGGGAAGCCCCCAATAAAGGTGGGTGCTAAAGCACAGCAATTGCCTGAAATTTGAAGGTACGCAGCAGCAGTTAATCATGATAATTACCACCTGCTCAGCTATTATCTCGGCTGCTGCTGCTGATGTGTCCACAGCAGGTACCCTCAGAACAAAGTCTTATTATGATGGATAGGCTCTGATTTTTAATCTTGGAGCACCTAAAAAAAACACCAAGCCCTGACCAGAGCTTGCTGCAGCCGAAGGGGATTCTTCCCCACCACCACCACCAGCCCTGTAGCATCAGGAGCCCGTCAAAAGAAGTGATTTATGTGAATACAGCCCTGGAAGATTTTCTTCCCGCATGAAAACAAATGAGCTGGCAAAGCATTAATTTAAAATACTTGACTCGTTAATGAGCGGTATATAGGATAATGGCTGCTTCTGTAAGGCCTTTCTGCCTCGGCTCTGCAGGCAGCTGTGTTTGCCCTGACCCGGTGGGCGCGTGCCTGGCCCCAGTGCCGGAGGCTCTACATGGGGGTGGCTGTGTCTCAGGATGGCTGCTGGCATTTTGGTGAGTATGGGCACTCTGGGACAAATTAGCCCTTTATATTAGAAATATTTTTGTTTTTCCTTTGATTAAAAAAAAAAAAGACACACATAAATCTGGAATAGTTTTTGAAACTATTTTTTTCACCTTCTGTTTTTCAGGTGAAGAAGGGCTTTCTCAGTGTCAATAATTCAAATTGTTCCAATGTTCATCTAAAAATACAGAAATACCTGACCCTTTTAAACCTAGCATGCTCAAAACAATTACAACACTGCTTTTTGTTTCATTTTTTAAAAGGCAATATACCTCTGGTTTAGACCACATTTAGGTAGAAAATTACTGTTTGTTTGTATTTTTTTTGAAAGAGGCAGTCAGTTAGTGCTGAAATAATAATTCTGGAAATGCAGAGGCCTCTGTCTGCCTGGACAGCACAGCTTGTTTTGCAACTCTGCTTCTGACGTACCTGAAAAGTATTGCCCCTGCAGCTTCCCCATCAGGGAACCCCCATGCCAAAGCTCACAGCAGGGGCAGGAAGGGGGAAAGGGATGTGGTGCTCTCCCAACCTACTGCATTTAAGCCTGAGTCCATGAAAAATCCCGTTTATGATGGGTACACTGCAATATAATTGACCAAAACCCCCAGCCTCCCATGGAGGTTGCAATGCAACAATAAGCTGGTGGCAGAGCCTGCTGTCTGAGGGGTTTTGCGAGGTCGTGTTTCAGGAGGAAATACATTTCTTCTCTGGCCTGATGCAATCAGTTTACCGAGTGGCAAGTAGTTGTGGACACCTCACGTGCTGCTTTGCAAAGTGTTTGTGGATATCCTCGGATGAACGTTGCCAAAGATAAGATCTTAATTATGGAAACCTCAAGAGCAATTGAGAAAATAGCTCAACAGGGATGTCGGGGTGGTTTCCCCAGAGGAATCAGGGCAACCCTGCAGACGTGCAGCACCATCACCACCTCCAGGGAGCTGTTCATCAAGGGACAGCCTGTCCTGGCATGGCCACTTGTAGATGCTAGCTTCTGCCTCACTGTCTTCTCCGTGCTTCCAGGTCCCCAGGCACCCTGCTGTAAAAACCTGTGAGCTGGGTCTCCAGTGAGCTCCTTCAGGAAGGGATTTTGGGTGAGGGATGATCCAGGAGGTGTTCACAGGCACTCTCTGAAACATAAAGGGGCAACACGTGACCTCCTGAGGAGTTAACTGCTCCACAGCAGCTGCTGTCATATCTGAACGGACTGCCAGAAAAATCTGGAAATTGTCCATGACCAAGGAGGTATCAGTGAGCTATGCAACAAGTGTGGTCTTCGTGCCACATTCAGTCCTGAAGCCAAACTGAAGTAGTTCAAAGAAATATGAAGTTATGCTGTTTTACATCAAAGCTTTTCCCTAAAAGCTACTAATTTTCCCCAGACAAGAAGGCCTCAGAGACAGATGGACTGACAGCAAGATTACCAGCTCCTGGCAGCTCCTTCTTAAATAAATCCTGTGGATCTCTACTCTGAGAGAAGCAGGGAACTCAAAACTTCAGACTGGAATTTGCATCTTGTTCTTGATAAATTTGGATACAACTCTCCCAAAATAAGGTGAGAGACCTCCTAGAAATTGAGGTGTTGGACTAGAAATGAGGAAACCAAACTCATGGACATCAGCTCCTGCCCTACTGGATGGCAGGTGTGGAGCCATTCTTCTGCTTGCACACCCACAAGCATCTCTCAGCACTGTGTGGACTTTTCTTGGGGTGTATGATTTCCACACACTTGGATTTAGAAGAGACATTTTGCTGCCAGTTCCTGGAAGCAAAACAGGAGGTGTTGAATGTGCAACACTTATCATTATACCCTAACTAGGTCTGTCACACAGGCCGGGAGTTTGCCTCTTTTTTTCCTACCTCTCTTTTTGGTAAGCAATCTTTCCTTACATCTCAGTGCTTTCCCAGTTAAAGGACCGGTGTAAAACCCATGTACATAGGATTTACACCTCTGGTTTTCAATAGGCACTGACTGCTTGGCACTTCCTTAATGTGAGATTGTAAAATACCTAAAACAAGGACTGCTTTGGAAAGATAATGAGCACCTGAATTGCTCTTGAGAGCAGAGGTAATTGTGTGTTAATGCACACGTTCTGAGCCAAAAATCATGGCTCGGGAAGAAACTCAAGACTGGGTTCAAAAGGTGCTTAAAAAGGAAGCTATCTCAAGCATTTGATATGACATCCAAAGGATTTACCTGGGTCAGAGCAACCTGATGAATTCACTTGAAAGTGAATCTCCCTGGAAGTATTCCTTCATCCTAGAGAAAGCAGGAGGGATCAGAAATGCCATTCTTCACAAAGAGTGTGATATTCAGCTCACGCAGTCCTATAAGCACACAGGAGAGGAAAAGAGGGTGATGGGCTCAGGCTTCTCTCCCCTGTACATCCACTATCTTTCCATACACAAACAGATGTGCTCACATAGATTCATCTGCAATGCAATTCTAAAATCAGTTATTTTCAGAACAGTGTATGGGACAAGAACCCTTGAAACTTGCATTTTCTTTAAAAGAATTTATATTGTTTTTAAAAATAAATATGCATTTTATTGCTCCCCAAATCACCTGATGATTCAGGCTCACCCCCAAATGTACCCATGTATGAGTTTTTCTTTTAATATTTTTAGGTGGTTTCCAAGCCTTCCAAGGACTTAAAATACATGTTAAAGAAAGCATTAAATTTAAAATCATTTAGGGAATGAATGAAGTTTAAGAGAATTTTAGGTATTCTGAATGTGTAGATCTGAATTTGCTTTAAAGATTTTCCAAGATATTTAGGTTACAGAGGTGATCTAATGCTTCCCTTAAATACTGCTCACGGGTTGATATGCATGGCTTTTGGAGGTTAATACCATGTTTCAACAGATTTTATTTTATTTTATTTTTTATTTTATTTTATTTTATTTGTCTCCCTTCTGCCCAGGATGTCTTTGTAAGACTTTTAGATAAGAGAAATCTTGACCTGGATTGTCTTTTTGGTTGAGTTGGTTTTTCTCAACTTCTAATTTACCTTTGCAACACCACCCAACAGTATGCTACTACACTCTGCAATGCCATCATAGCTCTACATTAGGGAGCTTTTCAAAAAATCACAAGAAGGTGGGCTGATGCCTCACTCCCAGGCATACAAAATGAGGTGATGCTTGGTACTGTAGCCTAGCGCAGCTGCACCTTTCCTCCTTGGAGCATCACACCACAGTTTTTCACAGCCAGCGTTCAGGTCCCCTTCTGCCTTGGAGTTGGAATGAGCCACAATGTGTCCCATTGGGGGTGGCAGATGCTGATCCTATTCCTTCTCCTTGCTGGAAATGCTCAGCAGCACCCAGTCCTTGCCTGCTGCAGGCTGAAATGGAGGTTTTTGCTTCAGGGTATGGAGCCCACACTTAGAGAAAAGTTATTATAAAGCAGTCTTCTCTGTGTATGCTGATCCCTCTGAAAGGCCTTCTCTGCTAATCTCAATAGGCCTAATTTCTTTAGGCATTCCAGGAGGATTTTGCATCTCAGTCTAGACACATTTCATCCCACTGTTTCGAGAGAGAAAGCCTTTTGAAACTGCCAGAGCTCCTTTGCTGCTCTGAAAGGCTCTGGTGCCTGCAAACGCGGTAGGTGAAGTCTTCCAGGCTCACCATTACCCTGCATGTCTGCCACATGCTGGATGACCTGAGTTCTTAGGCTCTTTCTGCTTCTTGTTGCTTAAAACATTCCCTATGAAAATAAATAAAAGGACAGGACCCTGAGCTCTAGCTCTGCCTCTGACGTACCGAGAAAGTGCCCTCATCTCTGTTTGCTGCAAATATTATTTGTATTGTACAAATGAGTCACATAGCATCTATGCAGTGTATATAGTGTTAGCAAGAGTACAGACTAAAAGACGATGTTTTCTGTGTCCTTGAATGAATTCCTCTATTCCAGGATCAGTCTTTTAGGGTATAAATACCTTCTGCTGGGATTTCAGAGCATGCCCCATCCTTGACAGCCAAAGGCATAAGACAGAATCAGACCCAATTTTTATTTTTATATTTTTGGTCCCACTAGTGCTCACTTATGGCAGTACTTCTAAAGACAGAGCCTTTGTGGATCTAAGTAAGCTAGAGAGAGCTGCCTGGCCTTGGTGAGAAGTGCCAGCCAGCGAGGCTGGTCAGGTCACTGGGCTGTGTGT
Source organism: Aythya marila (assembly GCF_965140915.1). Classification (NCBI taxonomy): domain Eukaryota; kingdom Metazoa; phylum Chordata; class Aves; order Anseriformes; family Anatidae; genus Aythya; species Aythya marila. The sequence goes on from NC_139048.1 coordinate 6,676,752, forward strand.
CATTTTGGGGTAACAAAGTCAGCAGCATCTTGGATGCAATGGCAACGCAGTGTGCTTTGTTATTCTCTTACCTTTGCATGCAGCTCTCCTGAAAAATGTCACAAAGTGTGACTCATCACATCTGCATGAAGTTATGAAAAAAGTAAGCCTTGTTAACCTGCTGTTTGAAAACCAGAACACTTTTATCAGTTCATATAATTGCTAACCCCTTATTCACTGTTCAACACTGAAGGGTTCTTTGCCTCCTAAGATCCCACTAATTGCTGACAGATTTGATTTCTCCGTGACAGCAGGAGTCCTGTTTCTGGCCTTTACATCAAGTAATTGCTTTATTTTTCTCCCTCTGCTCTGAAAAACGGAATTCCCTTCTCCCCTGCTTGAACCTCTGTAATGACTTCTTTCTATGTTATTAAATCCTTGCCATTTAAATCACATTTAGAGATGTTTTGAATAACTGATTCCAATTACTAAGGCTCTTACTAAGGAGCAGCTGAAAACGCAAGTCATTACTTGCCCACAGACAAGCAGCTACACCTTGCAGCAAAGTCTCTGGTGGACTGTATTTTATTTCTACTCAGTAAGGTGCAATTTATACTCACAGGAGGCGGGTGTTCAACAAATACACAGCTGCTGGAGTTCTCATGGCTCGTCACTTGTGCAAAATGGAGGCCTGGTTTTATATTTATTTTATAAATAGTGCCAATCCTTAAAGAAATCCTCCTGTCCTTCCTGCAGTGGCTTGGGAAGCTTGGAACAACAGTGGAGATGAGCAGCTGACCGGGGAATGACCCACGCAAGGTTTCTATCCAGAGATCTAATAAAAAAGCATGGCAGGGGAAAAGGAAACAGGACTGCGGGTTGTGCATTCCTTCCGTGAGACACGATCAGCTTCTGTTGTTCTTAGCATTGTTTTTTACACAGGTCACGATTCCTTGAATTGACTGAGAACTTCCCAGCAATAACAGTTTAGTTCAGTTATTAATCATACTTGTAATCATTAGTGCCTTTGTAGAAAAAGCTATGTGCCAGGAGATGATTATTTGACAAATTACTGCAGGGACTCTGCATAATAGCTTTGCTGATACAATCAGCATTGAGCCATTGCTTGAAAAAAATAATAAGAAAACAAAACAGCAAAACAGGTATGAAGCAACTTTCAAACTGTTTATGAAACACCCTGTAAATGAAAGGAGACTGACTTTTGCATGCAGTCATTTTCACAAATACAGGCTTGGTTCGTTTTCATATGCAGGCGCTACTGTGGCACATGGAAGCAGCTAATAAATGAAGATAACTCACAATAACTGAGGAATGTGCAGCTGTCTCTAATTCTAGGAGTGTGGATGCTGCAGACTTGACTCAGGCTGAATCTGCACTGGAAGCTGCTGCACGATGCACTGGGAAGGCTGCAGCCTGTGGGCAGCTCCCATTTTCTTCTGATGTGGGCTGAACTGGGGCACTGGAATCCGTACAAGAAACACATAATCACTTCTGTATTCATACATTAACTTTCCGGTACTTCCTTCAGTCTAGCCTTGATAATTAGCCCTGCTAATATACACAAAGGCCCTGCTTTACTTTTGACCAGCGGACTAAAACTACCACCAAGTGGAATAAAAGGTATGCTGATAAAAGCACAGCCTGACCACTAAACTCGCATCAGTGGTCAGGACTTCTGCCAGCACAGCTCTACAGCAATTCGAGCTCTCCTTTTTCCAGCCCTGACACCACAGAAACCAGCACAAGCCCTCAGTTTTTACACCCTAGGGCTGCACATGGTCCACATAACAAAATTCACCTCACAATATGCAATGGTTGTTTTCATGAAATGCTATTTTGCTTAATAAGCAGATGCATTCATGCCTTAATAGTTTTATTGTATATGTTCGTTCTTTTACTGTATTTGTTCTGGAAAGTTATTTAATGCCAGGTAAGGTGTTCCTATATTTTGCTTGGAAGCACACTGTGCATTTTCAGGTTGCCTAAAAGTGTGAGCAGACGGGTATCTGTACATCTCCTTACATGCACTGCTCTCTTTTCCATGTGCTAATAGATAACTATTCATTAAGGTCCAGCCTTACCTTCACTGAAATAAATGAGCATTTTCCCATTGACTTCACTAGGTAAAGATATGGATCCAGAACCCAACTGCTTATATTAACAGTGCCCCAATGATATCATTCCATGCATACAAAATCATAGTTAATGAGCACACTAAAGAAAGTGAATTCATTTGGTATTCAGAGATAACCTTCTTAAATGTGTAAGGTAAAATAAAAATCAATTTTTTATAAGTGCTAGAGAATTGTTTTCTGTTCTTTAGTGTGAATGTTGTTCACAGCTTTCCCTTCCTATGCATGAAAAAAGAATATTGAAACTACCTGCTGTATTGTTGTTGTTTTTTAAACCTAATATCAAGAACGTACTAGTTGTGATGACATATTTTTTTCTCTGAGCACACACCAATGTACCTTGCAAGTTGGATTTGGTTGTTACTGGTTGCTTGTTTGGCAGGCTGGGCCATGGGCTGAGGATGGGGCTCACCTACACAGCACAGGCTGAGGGAGAAAGGCTGGCTCAGGGCTGAGTGCCCCGCTTGGCATGTCTTTTAATTAACCCCACTACTTGCTTTAACTAGAGATGCTTAAGAGAATAACCCCTGAGTTTAGATCTGCTCTTTCTGAAGGGGTGGTGGCATCTGAAGGGCTTTTAGTCATTTCCCCCCCCAAAAATGATGAGCCAGCATTGCCAGAGAGTGGATGCATTTCATGTACACTGTTGACGTGGGAAATAGCCAGCAACAGAATGACCCTTTCTTGCCCATCCTGCACAAGTCCTGGGCTGGAAAGCAGTGCCGGAGACAGGATCTGAGCTGGCAGCCCTGCCCACCCCATCCTTGCTTCCCTGCCACTGGCACCAGTTGGGTGCCTGCACCTTGGGACACCTGCAATTAGCCCCAGCAGGGCAGGCTTTCCACTGTGGTTAGGAAAGAACAGCACCATTTTCAAAAGAGCTAGGATGTCAAACTTCACGTTTGAAAGTCTCCCCAGGAATCCCATCTATCTGCCTTCTTAGTCACTTTGAAGGTTGGTGATTAAATCCATACTTACAGTGTGATTCTCCCACACACGGGGAGCGCTGGGAGCTTTGTCATCACCACTAATGGGGACGGGGCTGTGAGGAATGAAATGTGCAAGGAGTATGCGAGGGGAAAAAATAGGCTTGAAGTCATCAAATGAACAGAGCCAGAGGAGTTTTTAATTTTTGCTCATGCTTTAATTACTGAAAATGATAGAAGCTCTTTGCCATTTTTTTTTTTTAAACGATTAAGTTTAAAACTGTTTGGGGTTGTTTGTTTGTTTCTTTTGGGAACGACTTCCAGCAACCACGAGATATAAATCAAGCCCTGGTTTTGCTTTTCTTTTTCTACTGCAGCCGCAGCTTAAACAACCAAACAGCGGGGCAGCTTCGCAGCAGCCCGAAGTCATACTGAGAGCTCTGCAAAGGATGGCGCGGGGCCACGGCCCTGCTCAGCCTGGGGCAGGCCGCATCCCGCTGTGCTGCCATGGCGTGGGCAGGTCCCCTGTGATGGGGCGAGCTCGTAATGGACTCCTCTTTGGGTTTCCTCATCCCCCCCTGCTCTCTCCTCGGGACCCTTTTCTCCTTGGATTGCGAAGGAGCGGCACTGGAAGTTGGAGGATAGCCTGTGTTTTGTGGTTATTTAGGGTAAAATTCTCACTGAATTCTCACTTCACAGGCCTGCCTGCATTCTCCCTTGGTGCTTCAGTTTTCTGTTTGTAAAATACAAATAGTAGCTCTTCTGCGTCCTCCAGGCATACTGTGAGGATAAATGTATTAAAGATGTGCAGTAGTCAGAGTCCACATCGGGGCAAGGAGTCTTAGGGAAGATAAATATGCCTGTAGACACCAAGTAGTTTCTTTCTTTGATGCTTTAATGCTTTTATGGTCAATAAAGAAACCTTGAGTTGTACAAAGGCTGTCTGGCAGTTCTAATATTAGCATCCACGCCGTAGCTGCTCCTCACGGGCAATGCGTGTTTACATCTCTGTGTGGTGCTGATGCTGCTGATAGAGTTTTTACGTCTGATAAACCGAGCCGCTATAAACTCGGTTTGTACCTGTCAGTGAACTGGCTTGTGAAAATGAAGCAAGACACGGCTCAGTCACATGAGAGTGTGAGGGGAGGAAAAAGACGGCAACATTTCTGCAAAGTGAAAAGATGCAGAAGTTGTTTCTTCACAGGAAGTGACTCTGGGAAAACCATTATAAAGTGGTAAAGGAACAAGTATCATTTAGCGGAGGTGCTGGTGGACAATTGTGTTTCCCTCAGTGTTGGTGTAAGCAGGCTGAGAGCCTGTTGTTACCGGCCGATGACATCGCTGCCCTGAGGAGCGGAGCAGCAGGCAGAGAGCAGAGGTGGTGCTCAGCACCATGCAACAAGTGCTTGTGCAGGGCTCTGGGAAGGTCAGTGCCAGCAGCCATCCACACCAGGACATATCCCTCCTCACCAGCCCTGTTCCACTTCTTGCTACTTACCCACACAGCTGCCTCAGAGCAGGGTTGGGTTTTATTATTATTATTTTTTATTTCCTGGAACATTCGTCTAAATCACATTTGCAGATATTTCAGATTTTTCATCCACGTGACACCTGAGCTTTATTTACTTTTGAAATAAGTCATCTCATTAACAGAATTCATTATCCATTATTACTGTCATGTCACTCCGGCAATAAAAGGCATGACTGTAGAAGTATTCAGTGGCTTAGCTGGTAGCATAGTGAGCTATTGTGCTGCAGACCTGCATTCACGCCATACGTTGGTATGCCAAGGCTGGCAGGGACTGGGAGCATCAATGAGGTAATAGTCTTAATCTCCGAGGGGAGGATTATGTTGTGCTGCGCTGCAAATGCCTCCTACCGTCAGTTGGATAATACTTCAGATGGAGCTATAAATTGTTCAACAAATAAGCACAGGTGCTGGGAAGAGGCTAAAAAAATATATATAAAACCCGCCCTGCAACGTTCCACCATTATCTCCAGATAAGAGGTGGAAAAACTGTTCTTCTCCCTGCTAAACCATTATCGCTCTTTCTCTGTTTAATTTGCCAGCCACATTTAATGGCCAGCCACTCAAGAGTGAAGTGTGCCTGTAGTAGTTGGGGCTCTTCTTCACTGAGATGCTGTCTGCTTTTGTTGGTTGAACAAAAGCTGGTTGCAGATACATGTGGCATGAAGTGAATGTGGCAGGGTGCCTCAGCTCTGCAGGAGCTCCTCCTGGCCTGACCTGAGCTCCCTGTTCCATGGAGCACCGAGGGGAAGGGGCTCCTGAAGCCCTGGCTCAATAAACACTCCTCAGCACCTGCAGCCAGCTTCCTGGTGAGGACTTCAACTCAACACCTTGTGAAGGAGGTTTTGTTCCCTTCTCTACCTTCCTAGCAAGGATCAAAGCTGAAGGCAGGGATTGCTGCTCCTCCGTTTTGCGCTGGGTATCACCCATCAACAAGGTGCTGCATTTATACTGAGCTGGAAGTCAGCAGCCACCGTGCTTTACACCACTTTCCTGCTCAGGACAGCGGTTAACGATCATTACCGCACATGGCATGAGGAAGCTCATAAATTCTCCATTTCATACTTTATAGACCTGATACTTAGTTCCCCTTTTCTGGACCAGGAGGACATGAGGCATTCAGCTGAGGCAGATGCATGAATGTCCTTGCTTTTTTTTTTTTTTTTTTTTTTTTTTTTGTGTTTGCTTCCTGCTCTGCTGCAGGAAAGAAAGAGAAAGAAAGCAAATGAGACATCTCATTTACAAGAAAAAATAAAAATAAAAAATAAAAATAAAAAAGGCAAATGCTTTGCTACAAGAAAGTGTACTTTCCATGAAATCTTTCATGTTAGGATGCCAAATCTGAATAAACGAAGGATTAGTATGGGATAAATATTTAAAAAGCACGACCTGTGTTGGGATTAACTTTGACCAGTGACTCCTGGAAGATGTTTTTCCATTGCAAGACAGCAAAGAGAGGAAAAGGCATTTAGTGGCTAAAACCTGATCAGAGATTTGCTCTCAAACACATTGACTTTCACAGGTAACGCTGATTTGCATGACCCCAGCACTTGTCCATACCGTTATCGTGTTCTTCCCAATACTAGATTTTATACTTGATCCTAAATTGTATCCAGCCACAGAGCAAATCAGTGGTGGACTTTGAGTGGGAAGCAACCTCATAGTTATTTCTGGAGTCTGGCTGTGAAGCTTTGTTTTGGACCAAGTTAACATTAATTTATATTTTCCCGAGTTACTACTCAAGAAACAGAACTGCACTTCCCTTTTGTGCCCAGCTGTAACTGAGGTATCTGTTCTTTGCCCAGACTATGTCTCCCACAATGCAAGGAGAACTTTCTTTCTCTCCATACAAAATACCTTTCTTTGATTAAAGATGTCCAAAGAAGCATTTTCCTGACCCTGGGGATCAATAAATCTTGAAGCATTTTGTTCCATGGAATGTTTCTACACTTGCAAACAATGTCCTGTTTGGGGATTATAGCGATTCCTGGAACATCAAACTTGCCCATCAGATTGAAATTCCTTCCAAAATTTTATCTAAGCTCCAACTTGCTCAGCTTTGAGAAATGGGAAGAGAGACCTCTTTCGAGCAAACTCTTAGCAACATGTAATTTTAAAAATGAGTGAATTGTGGCTCTGACTCCGTTCCCAGTCATGCAAATGGAGACATTAAGTAATTCCACTGATATGAGCAGTCTTTGCTATGGGTAGAACCACAATAAGCTAGAGGAGAACGAAGCACACAACGTAGTTCAGGGTATAATGAAAGAGCTTTGTCATCTGGCAGTGGAACAAATGTAAATCTTGGTACACTGGTTCAACTTCTGAATGTTGTGTCCGTTCTTCTTCAGGTAGTGTGCACAGTACTGCACAAAAAAAGTAAGTAGCAATCACTTTTCCTTAAGTAAAGGTTGACCTATTCCTGAGTGCAAACTGATTTCATTGTTTTCGTGTCTCAATGTTTCTTTGCTTTCACTTTTCCCCCTTCGCCATAGAAATGCCTGATTTTGTTTGTTAGGAAGTAAATGGTTTTCATAGGGATTGCAAAGACTAGAAAAACACTCGATTTCTTCTTAAACTCTTGGCCTGGAATTTTGCTTTAGTACCTACTCAACCAGTCATAGCAGCTTCTCATGATACAACTAAAAAACAAGTGTTTTCTTCAAAAGAAAGGTAAGAGATCTTTCTAGAGTCAGCATTGCATGATCTGGCCTTCACCTGAGTTGCATTCACATCAAATCTGACCTGAATTGTTTGTCCCTAGTTACCCATAATCAGGGGAAAGGAGATGGGAGAGAAGCATCGGCAAATAAAAAAAAATAAAATAATAAAAAATAATAAAATAAATAATAAAAAAGTACTTTACCAATGTTTCAACAAAATATGCAGTTTCCCAGTGCATCCCTACCATTTGGGTGGTTTTCAACAGGCTTTGGGAGTCCTTTTATCTTCCCGCCACTCTGATTTAAGATACAGTGTTACTTAAAACCCCTTAACAGTCAGCTAAATGTCAAAAGATGAGAAAATAAATTTCCATCAGGCTCTGCTTTTTATAAAAAAGGTATCAAATTAATAACTCGGTTTAAAGAAAAACAGAATGATCATGTTAAAATACTGCCAAATTTATAAACTTTGACAGTCCCACATACTGAGATGAACAGGGCAAATTTATTTAATAAGAAATAAAATACGTTTTCTCCCTGCGTTCACTGAAATAAGAAGACACACACATCTGTCCCAAATTTCTTTTAAGGAACAGAATGGCTGCTAGTTACAGGAAAATAGTGCCTTTCTGCTGGATTACTTCAAGATAAATCTACAGCTTTGCTGTAGCAGTATCAGAATTCAAAATGTAATCAGTTCAAGTAGAATGAGATCAAACGTTTTTGTCCACATTAACTCCTTGATGTCACGACTCAGTACCTCACCATGAAAGATGGGTATGTGAAACACAAAAGTTTAGGCAGGTTCTTTCTGGGGCCTATGACATGGGTTGGTAGCTTCCCATAGGAACGTGTGGGCAGCACCACAGCTGGTTACAGTAGGACAGGAGGCACAGATTTACATGTTTTTCGAAAGATGCAATTCTTACCATTGGCAAGCCCTCACAGCCTCCTTGTCCAATACTTGTGCAGAGACTTAACACAACATTCTTGGATTAAAAAGAAATTGTTTCAGGTATACTTCAGAGTTAGTTTTTTGTTTGTTTGTTTGTTTGTTTGCTTTAGTTAGAATATTTACCAATTTGTAAAGGGTTTCAGAAAAGGGATGATCCTTCTATCAGCTGACCTTTCACCCCCAAACCGTGCAGAAAATGGGGAAAAAATGTTTTCACACAAAAGAAAAAATGGCACATTTTCAAGACTGAGAATATGGTAATCCTTCTCCATCACAACAGGTAGAAATATTACACAAAGAAAGTCTTGCTACAACTCCAAAAGAAGGAATTTATCCAGTAACCCACATCAAAAGGAAAATCCTTGTTCAGGTACTTTTGGTCTCCTCCCAACCCAAAGACTTTTCTTCTGGATCTAAAGCCTTTGGTCTCCTCTGTTTACTCTGGGCTTGTCAGATGGCACCAAGTGAATACCAAGAAAAGCAAGGATTTTCCATATTTATGAAGCTAGGACCAGATCATGCAATCCAACGTGGTGTATGAGCAATTGTTTTCATTTCTGTGCATTCCCTCTGTCAGGGAGAGCATATGCTGGCCCATATTTTGGGGACCTGAACTTTATAAAAATTTTAAAAACTGAAGGCAGCAAAAGCATGCCAATACCTCGCTACACCAGTGAACCTTCCTAATGAGAAGCAAGAAAGTGTTTAGTGGGGGTAAATAAGGGTCAGACAAAGGGACAAAGGTTCCCCATTAGCACTACCCAATGAAGTCCTGGTTTGTACACGGTGTGACACAGCTGCAGCTGCCCAGCAAGGCTGGGCTGTGTATGCCCTGGCACAGGCTCAGCTTGTGCTGGCCAGAGTGCTCTTTTCTGCTACAGCCTGAAACGGTTCTGCAAACAAGGCGACCAGTATGAGCAAAAATCACTTGATGCCAGTATAAGCTGTGTTTCCCTGAAAGCTTTTGCCAGTGTGAAGTGTTCTTAAAAACTGTAAAAATAAAAAAACCCACAATGTCACACCCTTGGTTGGCACTGCCATGTGTGCAGATGTTTTAAAGGTATATTTGGCCCAGGTTTGCTTTTGCTGGATAAGACTGCACCAATGTAATTGAAGAATGTTATGTTAATAATAAATGGCATGTTTATTAACGTATTTAACAATGTTAATACACTGGAAGCTGTCAGACTGGTGTTACCCTGAGTAAAGACCATAATAACAGTACGTGGTAACTCTAGGGGAAACTCAAACCTTTCTTCTCATGGAGGTGGAAAGTGCTGAAACTGAAAAATAAAGCAACATCTCTCCCACCTTTGTAAAGAGCAACTTTGAGGCAGGAAAACTTCATTAGGCAGGGTCTAGAATACAATACACTGAAAACGGGAAAGGAGAAAGAAATGAGCTTGTGCTGCAGCAGGTCAAGGTCTGTGGATTCCCAAAGGCTATCCCTTGCTAATGGAAGTGCTTTGCTCTCTATGAAACAGAGATGTTGTACGTAATTGCCTGTTGAGAAGCATCTAAAGTGACTTGACCTGCCACAGTGAAATGAAGACTTCCATGAGAGAGTCCCAGAGGGAAAATTAGTGGCCCTGAACACACCTGGCTGGGACAAAACACATGTCCTCCAAGGAACAGGCAGGCCAGACTCTGCATCTGCCCAAGAAGTCTGAATACAAATCCTTGAGAACTAAAATTAAAAAGTAATTACCTGAACAAGGGTTGCAGAATCCATTACTTTGCAGATAGATAGGGTTTATTAGAAGGAGAGAATATCGGACTGATATGACAAGTATGACCTGCCATAACCCAACCGTACCACAGCCACATATAAAAATGCCCTATTTCATTCTGCAGAGCTGCCTGGTTTTTAGGGCATTGCTCGTGCTGGAGCACTAGCTAGTGCTGGAGCTTTGCTCTAATAGCTAACAAGTCCACTCCCAAGTGACCTCCTCCCATCTTCAGAGCTGGCTACAAACCAGCTGATGGAGGCTACAAACCAGGGAGACTGAACAGCTGTGGTTCAGGATGGAGCATCTGCCTCACTGTGTTTGCCAGCTGAGGTTTGGAGAGGAGAGGACTTAAATGTATTTTAGGACCACGTTTTTTCCCATTCAGCCAGCACTTTTTTTCCATAGTTGCGTGCAGGTTAGAAGGGCATTTGGACTCCAACCAGCAAAAGCTCATGAGCATTTCCAAGTCATGAGCTTGGAAGTCAGCAGGATTACTCACCTATTTGAGAGCAAGGTTTTGTAGGGAGAGGTAGTGCGTTTTATAAGGAAAGCTGATATCACTGGAAAAAAATGGACAAGCTTTCATGGAGACAAGTTCTACGTGTGAGCCCTGCCCCAGGCTTTCATTTTCTGGTGCAGATGAATGGCTGGGTTCACACCTCCTGCTGCTTTGGAGCACCTCGGGCCCTCTTTCCTTGCCTTCACAGGCACCTGGCCGCTGTGCCTGTTCCCACAGCATCGCCGCTGAGAGCCCAACTGCTCCCTGGATGTCTCCGTCTTTTTCTCCCAGGGCACCTGAGGCACATCCTGAATTACGTGCCTGTAATTCAAGGGGATTTAGGACACCTGATGTGTCATGTAATGTTACACAATTACATCCCAGATCCTGGCTTTCAACACCTAAAATCCAGCAAACCTGGATGAGGTGATTTCAGGCGGAGTTCCTTTGTGCTTCCATTAAATGATTCTTTGGACAACAATTAGCTGTAACATCAAGCAAACCTAAAACCCTGGCTCCGAATTCCCCATATTCTCCATACTCTAATCCACCCCCGCATAATCTGTTATATCACACAGCCTTTGGTGTAGGTGTGTAGCTCAGCTCTGATGACTGAACGCTATTATGTGAACACCCACGTGCTGCTTGCAGACGGAGCAGCGCTGCCATGCCTACTGCTGCGCAGAAGTCAACCTTGAGCATCCTTACCCAAAATCCCTTCACCCCATTGGTGCTCTGCACTTTAGTACCAGCACCAGAGAAGTGGCTCTGCTCCCTGCCCTCAGTCTGCTTCAGCTCACTGGAAAACGAGTGGGGTGAGCACATCTGATGTTGTCTGAACAGCGGGCTCCCAGAAGGACAGGTGAGAGTGTTCTGTGCTTCCAGGTATGCACAGCCACAAGCTGGTGGTTTGTCTTTGAGGTGAGATGAGCAAGATGAGAAGAGGATGTGGGATGAGGATTTCAATTCATTGCATTTCCCCCCAATATTCCCTGAATTTGATGTACAAAGTTGTCATGTAGTTCAGCTCCTGTCAGGGAGACTTAAACTCTATTAGGAGTTACATTGGTAAGATAACTGCTCTTGCAATCTATACACACGAGAATCTTCCTATTTCTTATATTCAAGAGAAAACCAGGCTTTTTACTTGCATGGAGCACAAAATCTTAGTTTCTTCTTCCCTCAATATATTTCACTTACACTAGAACTGTAACTCCGAAACCAAATGCCTCCTTATACCCACTTATATTTGTCAGCCTTCACAATATGTGCCAAATGCCAAGTTCCTGAAAAACAAAAGACTGGTGAACAACTCCTGCCTGCCATGAAAAGATGTTGTGCTGTAGAAACATAATGGGAAGTTTGTGGAATATTATTAAAAAAAAAAAAAAGGCAAAAAAAAAACCAAAACCTCCACCCACCCAAATATGAATCAAGGGAACAAACTGGCCAGAAGCCTTGTATGCTTACATAAATGTGCATTATTAGTAAGAAACTATGTACTAAGGAAGATTCAATTCCTATCAGGGTGCACTTCAAGAAACAGGAAAGTAGCAAAAAGGAGTTTAGCAAAAGCAATGGTAACAGCACACAAGACGATGACAATGCATGCCATAATGGTATTTGTCCGAAAGAAACCCTTCTGGTTTTGAAATTTATTTAAAATTTGTTATAGCCATTATCTGATCATCATAAATCACATTAGCTGATTCCAAAAGCTGTTTCATCAGCGTAGAACTTTTTCATAGCACTGGGGCTGAACAGGTGCATACAAAGGTATAATTTGAATTTATGTCTTTATGAAATTCAGCGGAGGAGTAAAAAATACCATTTTATCACACATATTTTTCTAGGTGCTCATAATGGCAAAACTATTGTAAGCCACTCACATTGTTAAAACTTTGGGAGCTGACCAGGCTTGACAAACTGGCTCAAAGAGACCATCAAGGAAACATCTGCTGGCAAATTACTATCAAGAATGACTCAAACCTCTGTATGAAAGGTAATTTCAGCATCTCTGGCCTAGCAAAGACCAGGTGGAACCAAAGCAGCCCAGCTCTTATTTAGGCAGTTCTTTGTTGGGCTGGCATGTTTTTGTCCACAGTTCCCCACACAAGCCTGACACTTTTTGACTGTGGCTGAAGTCCTGCATCGTGCCTTCACCCATGGACAGTTTGTCTGGGATGTCTGGACACAGAAATCTGTGCAGATGACTACAAACTTTCTATTCAGATAACATTTCCCTGTTGCTGGAAATCTGGGTGGCTACTAGTCCCTTTCCTCCCTCCCTCCCTCCCTTCCCTCCTTCCTTCCTTCCTTCCTTCCTTCCTTCCTTCCTTCCTTCCTTCCTTCCTTCCTTCCTTCCTTCCTTCACACCCTCATTTTAAAATTCACACTTCACACCATTTAATGGTTTTAACTTGTACCAGTTCACTGGATTAGTAAAACAAAATAACTATCTTCCCACCATCAAGAGGAAAAAGAAAGAAAGAAAAAAAAAAAAGTTTTTAGGCTTCCCCAAGCATTTGCAGTGATGAAATTGCTAAACTATTCTTGGTGTGTAGTGCAGAAAAGAACTAATTATGTGACTTTTTATTTTTTATATGACTTTTTTTTTTTTTTTTTTTTAATTTCAGAACGAGGAAAATATAATAATTGTTGGTCCTGGAAACTTAAAGATAAAATATGCTATAATCCAGACTTCATTATGACTTCAGGGACTGGTAATAATAATAATAAGGCATTATGTAGTCCTAAGGAGCTTCATATCTAGAAGGTAAATACTTAAAAGCCATGGCACATCAGCAAATCCAGAGGCAAGAATAGAGATTATTATGGTTTTAGGTGGAGGAATGTTATTATTCTTTTCATTATTTTATTTTATTTTTTTTTAAATCAGCTCTAAATCTCATTGCAGAAGAACTCAATTTTGAAAAGGAGACTTGGCGTTCAACATCAGGTACTTTGTGCCACTTCTGTGTTGGTACTCCATACTACACAAACAGCCTTAAAACCTTTAAGAATTGAACAAACTCAAGTTAAAAGCTTTGATCGTGGAGTGAGAATAGGAAGCAGATAAACGTGTAGCATTTCCCTTTATTGTTTTGCCCTCAGACATGGACCACTGCAATTTTAAGTCATTGTTTGCTGAATTTTTTGGTTACACTTGTATAATGTTTCTATCATCTCCGTTCTTCGTACAGAAGGACCCTCTCTGCAGAAATGAACCACTAAACCATCCTTGTTATGGACAACCTACAAAACCTGGGTGGTTAATTATCTCTTTAAGGTAAAAGCACTGAATAGAATCTGAGTCATAACACCATGTAAATATATTATATACTCTATATGATATAACTGTAGTTATAGATTCTAACTAGAGTTACTCTATAACTGTATTGAATACAATATTGGTAACAAAGTAATGGTTGCTGTGGGTGACCTACCCTGTGTTTGCTTTGGACTTGAGTAACACAAGCCTTGTGGAGGACCAGGAGAGGTAAAATTACGTGTGGGGCATCTCAGATTTAGTTCTTGGAGATATCAGTGGTTTCATATTCTGCTCAAAATAAGACAGAGGATTTCAATCACAGTCTACTATGTTAAATGGGTACCAGCTAAATATGCTGGCCATTGGACTATGGGAGAAAGGAGAAGAGCTGCTCTTTGAAATAAAAAGTAGGGTTAGAAATAAAACCTACAGAATGGACTTTCTTATCAGTTTTATTTTCTAATTGCTCTTTTTGCTCACTCTGCCTGCTGTTAATCCTCTTTTTAAGATGCTAACAGTCCACAGGAAAAAAAAAAAAAAAAAAAAAAAAAAAGTTGCACAGGTCATAGAGCCTGTTAATCAGCGTAAATATTTGGATTCTGTAATGATTAACGTTGGCTCCAAGTCACTTTATGGGGAATGATGATTTAACACCAATAAGTGACAAAAAGTGACCCATTATCTTTCAGAAAATAATGCTGCTTTACCAGCAAGGAGTTCTCCGGCAAAACTGCTGCAAAGTTCTGGGTGGAAGAGAAATAAGATGAGAAAAGCATGTCAAAGTAGCCCCTGAATTAAGGGAAAGGTAACAGCTGGATTAATGTTCAACTGCTTCATTTTGGGGTTTGCCATGAATAATTAAGTGCAATTAATAAATAGTGCCCTGAAGATAGGATCAAACAGACTTTGGGTGTGGTGTTTAATCCTTCCTGAGTTGGAGAGTAAGGCCAGCAGCCTATAATGGATTTAACTAATTCTTTTAATTGCAGCTTCATTTGCCTGATCTTTCTAAATGGTATTAATCTAGTGATTTGCAGAATAAGCACTTGGAAAAGACTTCCCAAAATCACTTTAAAATCTCAAAGATATATTTCTCTTCTTATACTTTTTCAGTGGGAGAAGAGATTTCAAACAATGCAAAATTCTATTAATTTGGCTAAGCATTCACAGTCTTTGTTGATAGGAAATGAGAATTTAAAATGCTATTAACAAATTCAACCTCTGGAATCAACATTTGTACTGACAAATTCTGCAAGGCTCCTAATTATTTATTTATAGATTAAATATTTTGTAAATAACAGAACTGCAGCATTTCACTCATTTCTGCACTGGGAACTCATACCTTGCATGAATTTGTCTCACTAAAATATTCACAAGAAGAACCTCTGGTGTGTTGGTGACCACACCGGGTCATGATGCGATAATCCCATTTCTGAATGACCATAACATTTTTTTTACTGGACAGCAGCACGTAGAGTCATATTCACAAGAAGCCTTTAGATCTTAAGAAATGCCAGCTAATAAATGTTGTAGTTCCTGTTTTCCCAAGGCCCTGTTTTTCCCGCATCAGATCTGCCCTCCGCTTCATTGCAGAACACTGTTCAGGTGTGCAGCTCCCTTATTTAAAGAGTTCACTAAGCTGAGTCCAGTGGAGTTAAAAAATTGAAGAGAACTTGAGATGAAGACTACCACCAACAGCTCCCCTCCTTGGGATCAATAGAGAACTTCTCTGACAGCAGTTCATCCAAGAAAAATCTCATGAACTGCAATTCACATGGAAAGAAGTGAAGCTCAGTGAATGTGTATGATTTGCCACAGGTGACTGATGTGCCAGTTCTGACCCTGGAGCCACTTTGAGTTTGATCCTGAGAAGCACTGGGTTACTGAAATGCGTGAAGTGGATGATGAGAAAGTGGTACTTGGGATCTCCCAGACCTGGGCACCAAAATCCAGGCATTGTTGCTTACCAGGCATCTTGAACACATTGTCAAGACCAGATTTTTCTAGGCTTGTTCAAGCTGTAGGTCATCGTGCTTCTTAAAGTATCTAACAGGTATCTATCTGAAGGGTGTTGTAAGATAAGAGAAAAGTGAAACTCAACATTGCTTCTACTGCATGGGCCTGGCCTTTTACCATGCAAATAAATAGCAATATTCCCACTGGCTCAGCTTAGTCCTGCTTTGATGTGCCTCTATCTCACAGGAAGGCTTGTTCTGTCTTTTAATTATAAACTATGAAGAATATGTTAAAAAAATTATCAAACACGAGTAACGTGGGCTGTACAACCACACACACAGCTGTGCTGACTTAATGCAAGTTCACCCTGCTTTTCCTTCTCCTCCCCATGGGTTGCTGCCTGCATCACCGTGCTTTGCCTTCGGTTGGGCTGTAAGTTATTAGGACAGGCTGTTTTTTTGCTCTGTGTTTGTACAGCATCAAGCACAGCGAGACTCCAAGGGCCTCTCACCCTACTGTCCTATTAACAATTAGGAACAGTCATTATCTTATTCCCGTTACCAAATCAAAGAAATAACACTGCTTCGAAGCAACTAACAGATGCTGTTGCAAGTAGCAAAGCACTTGCGATACCCTCGGCCCTTTTGCTGCTCTTAGCTAGCCACTAACTCACTTAATTTTGTGTAGTTTAGCACATTACAAGATTGTTCAAGAGTGCCATAAATGATGTCAGGCACCATCAGAAACCACTTCAGAAAATCATTGCCTGTAGCCAGATCAAAAGGTGAACACCTGGAAACTTGCAGTTCTGGGAAAGCAGAATAAATCTTTTTTTCTTTCTTTCTTATTTTTTTTTTTTTTTTTTTTTTTTCCTTTCTCTTCCTCTTGGAGATTTGTTTCTTTTTGCCTTAAAGAATTTGAAAGGTTTATTTACAGCTTTTCAAATGACCCCTAATCTATTTAGAAAAACATAGCATGGCAAATTCATCTCGGGTGTAACTCCATTTGTTGACTTAAGCAGACTTGTGCCAGAAGGGAGCCTGGCCCAGGAGTTTCTCTGCAGATTAAAAAAAAAAAAAAAAGCATCTGAATATAACAGCTAATTGGCTTGTTGAGTCCCATCACAGAATGTCCTGGAATATATTTATTAAAGGTAAATCTCTTATTTTGGTAAGATGCTATCAGTAACTGAAACTTACTCTTGGGACAGCTTTAAACCTCGTCTTGTTCCACAGGCATCACTGCTGGAGGCTGATAATTTTCACAGCACCTGACAGCATTTAAAGAGACATTGTGTTACATAGTTTGGTGAAATATAAGACCATAAATAACTTGGAAAATTGCTTATTCTGTCAGATATCAGCAATATAGGTAATTAAACAATCCATCTGGGTCAACTTTTAGGAAGTAATATAAAAAATTATTTATTGTGGTACTGGAGAATTTAGAGATGTGTTGGGAGCCTGTTGCAAAGGCACGCAAAGTCTGTAAGTAATATTAAAATGAGCCTGCTATAGATAATTTAATCAAAACATAACTTGTTTGTTTAAGTTTACTGACTGCTGGCATTATTTCTTGGAGAGGTGTATATTGACGTATTATTCCTCTCAGCGAGGCCCAAACCATTAATATTTTTATATTAATAAAATATATGAACCTGAGTAAAAGCAGGGTGCATGCAGCCCAATCAATGCTGGAATCTGCCATTCTCCAAGTGACACGGTGCTGCATGGGGCTGCTGGAGCTGCCTCCGTGTGCTGCATGGGGGAAAGGGTCCTCAAAAGGACAAGGAAAAGAAAGAAATATTTTGGAAAAATCAGTTGCTTTGCTTTCTTTTGGATGCTAAAGGTGTGGTATTTGTGGTTTTCTCAGCTACACAAACTTCTGTGATTTGAAATTGTGATTGTTTTGCTATGAAAAGGAAACAATAAGGTGACTTGAAAAAGTAACATTTCATCTAGATTTTCAGATTTACATCCTTCTTTTCTGACTTTGATATACCCAAACGAGACTTGTGCTTCCTGTACTATTCCGGCCTTTCACCATAGCTTTAGTTCTGTAGTTGAACAATTTACAAGAAAATCCCGAGGCCACAGAGCATACACAAACCCCTTCCAAACTGAAGTGATGAAGACAGCACTAAGATGGAAATTTGTTTCAAAAATGAAAATGACCTTTGATGTGCAAGCAAACTGATTTGTGGGAAAAAAATAACTTGGAAACATGGAGTGCAAAACAGTATTTTAATGAAACATCCAAAATTTTTTTTCTACAAATCAATTTCTTGCTAAAGAAGCTGGCTGAGTATATGCATATGCACTGTTGTTAAAACCAGTTGTTTTACTCTGTATGCTAACACATCCTAAATTTCAGTCAAGGTAAAAATAGTGAAGGAAAATAAAGTATTCTGTAGAAGGCCGATTTGATATATATAATAAACTTTTATATCTATACACTAAGAGAAAGAACATTTTCTTATATGAAACAACAGAAAGTAATTTAAAAACAACAAACAAACATTATCAAAGCCAACACTATTATTTTGAGGTAAAATAAATGAAACATCCAAATTATTTCTGTATATGACTCTGATTCAGCATCACTGGGATTTTAAAATTGACTTCATGAGAGCAAGATCAAGCTCTGTAGCACGGTATTACAGACTGTACTTTGTTTGGGAATTATAAAGTCTGAAAACTTTTGTCTTCTCTCTGATGAGCTCACTTTTATGAAGCACATTTACAATCTTTACAGTGGTTCCGGGTTACAAGTGACAAATCAGATCTGAAGAGTAACATTTATATGTTTGATGTTAACTGTAATAACAGCCTTATTCAGTTAGACCTCTTAAACTTTTTAATAAAGCAGATACTCGACACAGAGTTTTTATTTTATTTTTATAATAGCTGTATCCCAATAAAAGCGTGAAGTGGTAAGTAATCTGAATGTAGATTATTTTGTGTTTGTGTTCTTTTTTTTTTTTTTTTTTCCTCAGTATTTTCCATGTAGTTCATATGTATTACTATTGCATAATAAATAGATTTTTTAAATATTTGTTCGTAGAGGTCTTTCCTTGAACTTAAGCATAAGTTATCTAAACAGTTGAAAAAAGATTTATAGTTATGAAGAGGCCTATATGTCAAGCAAAGTTTTATGATATGTTCCATAATAAATTAGCAATAAATGGATACAGGTGACTGTGGAATTTATGGCCTTTAATGTTTTAATGCTTCACTAAAGAAAAACCTATTATTAAGGTCCTAAAGGGTAATACAGGAATACCATCTACAAATTGTCAAATTAAATTGTTGTTGCTAGGTATTTGAATGGTGGAACATTTTGGTTTGACCAGCAGCAGGGACAGACAGAAATGAAAGTAAGAGAAAACTGGAGCATGTCAGAATTACAAATGGAAATTTCATCCTGCAACCCTACTGCAGCATGTACCATCTGCTCCAGCCATCGTACTGAAAATGATGGGCCTGATCCTGCAACTGTCTTGCATTTGAATAACCTGTAATTATCCATGTAATCCTGCTAAGTCTAGTCACAGGGCTGTGAGTTACTCGCACAGGTAAAGGCTGCAGGACTCTTCCCAGGTTATTGGATGGACAAAACCCACTAAATAAAGCACTGTGCCCCCCTTTGCTTGGCTGAGACCTTTTCAAATACTTTCATCCAAGTGAAAACTATTGCTTGAATCTGAGTAATTATTACACACCGTGGGAAAGGAAATTGCCCTAAAACACATTCAGACAAATGCCAAAACGATATGCACCTTTTGCAGATGCCTGCAGACCCCCTCCTTTAACCTCTCTTGAGTGGCTAAACCCTATCAAACGACAAAAACATGGATAAAAATGAGAATGATCCAACCAGATAAGAAACCAACCCCCGGCTCAAAACAGCCTTGGTATTTGGTGGGTAAGAGAAAGAGATTAATCTTCAAGGAGAAGTCAGGCCAGGTGGTAAGGAGTGAAGATCCAAAAACCACTTGGCACTGCCTGCCCACTTTCAGGAAGCAGCCAGCACCATGGATGTGACACAGACCCAACAAAAAAAAAAAGCAGGTCAAAACTGCTTTTTAAGATGATGCATACCCAAGCCATTAGCACTGTGTCCACACATTAACACATCAGCACAAAGGTAGGGCACACGAAGGGCAAGAGGAGGGGGAAAGAGTTATGCAAAAAGTGCTCCGGGACCGCCGCCGGGGCAGCTCATCTCTAAGAGGAAACACATGTTATTCAGCCCTGTGCCTAATAGGGTTGGACAGTAATTAAAAAATATCTTTTATTTGGAGAGCTGGGTCTTGAAACTAACAACTCGTGCCATTAATCTTGTTGATCTACGGCGAAGATCTGCCCCAGGGTCAGCGAGCGGGGTTTTTGCAGGTTGTGTAGGGCTGAGCACAGCAATGGGACAAGGCGTGCTATGGTAGGCCCGGCTGCTTCCTGTAGGTATTGACGCACAGTGGTCAGGAAGGGGATCTTTCTGTGCTCGTACCACCAGGCCACAGTTGTTAAATCACCTGTAAAGATACTGGCACTTCCTCCCAGACACAAATTAGTTATTGGGTGGAATGGAAATCAGGAGCAGGCAATAGGGAAAGGAATGGTTACAGCCAGGCCCCCTCATCTTGCTCTTGTCGAAGGTGGCTCACCAGGGCCTGTCTGCTGCTATGCTGGAAACCTTGAGATTTGCTCAGGAGATTTGCATTCCCACATATGAATGTGAGCTAGCAGTTTGTGAATTGCCAAAATCTGAAGCTGTGCCATGCTTACTGAGTCGCAGACCTGCCTCATCTGTCCCCAGCTTTGGAACCCTTCTGGTCCAGGGCACCTTGCCATGTTCCACCAGTAAAAGCAATCCAGTACTACCAGGCAGAGCTTGTGTTCAGATGAAAATCTATCCACAACCAGACGTGTCATGGAATAATAGCTTTCTAGGGCAGTTTCTGGAGGGCTATTTTTAAGCCAGCCTCCATCTCCACCTCAGTAGATGGCTGTTAAGCCCTGTTATTCAACTTCTTTCCAGCATGGCTGCAGTAAAGGGAGATGCTCCCCACCCCAGATAGTCAGGATAATCATTAAATAGCCCATTAGTCTTACTCACTTTACAGTTCCTTTCTTTTCTGTCTCCACTGTCATGACGCTCTAGATGTTTTTCCTTATTTTGACAGGGCTAAGGATCTCCCTTTGTTTTTCGGATTCTGGTATGTTTTTAAAAGAATTCGATGGAACACCTGTGATTTCATCTGGAAGCTGTTTTTATCCTCATGCTGTGAATAGCTAACTTCCAGAACACTCTCCAGTCCATCTGTCTATCAGATGTGTTCATGGCAGGGTGGGGCTGTTTTCTTCGCTGTGGCATTGAACTACGAGCTTGGCTGACCCTTAATGGTGACTGCTGCAGGTGACTTGTGAATATATCTGATGTCCAGATAAAACTCAGGCCATGTCACAGGTATCTCCTCTACTCCCAAGAGCCTTCTGCAGTGCTCAGCTCAGATGGCCTCTGGCTGTTAATCCTCAGGGCAGGCTCCTTCACCCAAGGGAGCCTCTAGCAGAAAGCTGATGTCTGTGAACTTCCTCACCAGGTCAACTGGCTCAACAGAGAATCCTACCTTTAGTTCAGACATGAACATTTATGCAAAAAATCTGATTTTTCAGAGTCAAACATTATAGGATCTCCAAATATTTGTTATGTTTTTCTTGTGCTGTTATTTTATTCATTACTTGCACTACAAGCTATGTTGTTATCCATATAAAAGACAGATTATTGAATAAAGATCCCACAATTATTTCTCTGAATTCTTTCTCCCTCAGTAAAGTGCAAACAGATATCCATGTGAGCAAAGCGTTAGTTTAGCTTGAGCAAGTGTCTCAAGATCAGGAGCCAGGATATAACATCAGCTTTCTTTTGTCTCTGAACTACTTACATTCAGGAAGCACAGAGGAAGAGACCCTCAGAATTTATTTATTTATTTATTTATTTATTTATTTATTTATTTTCACTTAAACAACAGAAGTTAGCAGACTGAGATCTAATCCTGATCTCTCTTAGGTTAATAGTCAGTCAGTCATATGATAAAGAGACCACATTCAGAAACACCCCAGAAGATCAGTTCACCAGCACACTCCATTTCATGGGGTAGGGCAAGTAAAATAACTCTCAAGCAAAGACATTTGATGTGTGTCCTCATCTTTCCTCTACATAAAAAGTTACAAAACATTAGGACAGATTTGCTGGTTCAAGACAACATTTCAATTTGCATATGCAGCTAGCATATGTGTGTAAGACAGATAAAAAGCGTATTGCTACTGTACCAAAGGTAAGATTCTTCATTATACATTACTATAGGCTTTTATACGGTGGTTTTCAGGCTACCCTGTCTTTATATATTATTCCACCATGATAAATCTTTAAGTATATTACATAGGAATGTTTCTTGAGATTTCCTACGTATGGATATTTTAATGGCATCTACAGTAGTGTTTAAATGAGGATAAAGACATAAAATTTATGGATTTCAGATGCTTCTGAGTTTAAAAGCAGACTGAAAAATATGGAAGCAAGTAAATGATGAAGTATAATGAACTACAATTGCTTTGCATTTGGGATTTTCGATCATGTTTAAGTGATTGGAATCTCTTCTTGTGTTCAGACATACTTCAAAGAGCTTTCTTAAGTATTCTTTCTTCATCTAGATGCTGTGCATTGGGAATGGGTGTGAATCAAATCCCAAGCTCTGGACACTCCTGGCTCTGGATCTCAACCTGGATTTTGCAGCTGACATCCTTCCTTGTTACGTTATGTACAGGATTAACAATACCTTTTGTAAGGCACAATTTGTGGTACTAAAATTATATCTGCGATCTCTGAGGGCTACAGCTGGGAAGGAAGGGATGCTGAACTTCAGCTGTCGCCCCCAGGGAGTGCCTGGAGACTGGACTGCAGGGACAGATGGTGTTTGCACTTACTGTATGTGGAAACCTCAGTATCACTTGTTATGTCCTGAAAAATCTGTGAATGCTCTTCTGCCAGGGCAGCATATACCAAGCTAAAAGCCAGTACGTGCTGAGGTGAGCAGAGATACAGAAGGTGTGCAGCTTTCACACCCAACCTGCTGAGACCACTATCAGAGTAACAGGGATGGGGGAAAGGGAGCAAAGTCTGACACCAGACACAAAAGCAAAGTGAACTGGATACCAGCAGGAGGTCTTCTTCCAGAAGGAATGAGGCAGCTGATTGAAGGAATGCAGGACCAAGTCATGTCCAAGAAAAGATGAAGACATTTGGATGGGGATTTTTCTTCCAGGAACAAGGCAGAACTTAACAAAATCAGAAATAGTGAGAAGAGCCTCTCAGAGAAAAGGCCTCTAGAACATGCTGGTTGCAAAATGAGAAGAAAGATGCTGAGATAAGTGTTGGAAAGAGTTACTGTAAGAGATGATACATGTACCACACCAATGAACAAGAAACAAAAGGAAAAAAGGGTGTGTCAGTTCACATGATTTCAGACATTTCAGGAGTTCCTCCCAAGTCTGCACAGAAAAAGAAAAAAAAAAAAAGAAAAAAGCCAATGAAGTTGGAAAAAAGAAAAATTAAAGAGGACAGAAAAGTGAATGAGTCAGCCTTGAGATCTTTGATGTTGGTGATACTTTCCAGAAAAGAAAAGTACTAGAAACTATGATGGTATCTCCATAAAACTTAAAAGAACACTTGCCCATACAGCCTCCCTCTACAGGAAGGGACTGGGCTGCTGTCTGACTTCCAGGGTTAATTTATTTATAGTGTATTTTTTCATGTTAAATATTTCCAATTTGGTGATAATGGAGAGTGATGTTTTTTCTTGTCCTCTCCTGGAGGTATATGCAGCAAGCTGATTTTTGTGTCCAGCAGTATGTGGCTTATTTGATATTGGCTTAACAGGTATTTTAGATAATACAACAGTGTCTATTCTCAACAGCATTTTTGCTGGGATTTATATAAGGGCTATTTATCTTTTTCTTCTTTTTTTTTTTTTTTCTTTTTTCTTTTCCTTTCTCTGACCATATCTCCTTGTCTTTTATTTTCCTGTTTATTTCAACTCAAGAGGGATTCAAGGAAAAAAAAATAGTGGAAGTTATGCTAATGAATTCTGTGCTTCGCTTTTAAAGATTCAAACATAATCTTTCTCTAACATGCCTACTGCAAATTCAAGCATGCAGGATCAAAATTTAAAATTATTCTCACTCTTGAAATAAAGCAAATACATGGAAATCTCTAGAACACAAATTTAAATCACAGTAGAGAATACCACATCTTGAAATCAATAGCCAATTTTAAATACAAAGCTGACTTTTCACCACTAAAGATGCTGTGTGGAGAACCTAGCCCAGGGTTTTGACAGTTAAGGCACTTCATTAAACATCCCCACCTTGGGACTGGGAGAATGAAGCGACAGCACACAGTCACCTCCCTGGGAAGTAAACTGACCACATCCTGACTGAGCTGGATGTCTCCTGGCAATACAGCTTTGCAATACAAAGCTGTATTGCAAGTGTATATTTTTGCCCCTGTGATTTGACAGAGGAATGTACTCAGACCCCTAACATTTGCACTGCTCATCTTGCTGCCATTGTTAAGAGAGCCTACTGCCTTGTAAAAATCTAACGACATGTGTTTCATAAAAATCTGTATAGAAATAACGACACTGGGGTACTTACATCTTTCTGGAACAATTGAATTCTGAAACAAGCATCTCTGGTTCTTCCTCTTGCAAATGGATCAAATTACATTTCACTAGGTAATAAAGTACGGTACAAAAGCCTGCCCAATCTGTTTTCATCTTGTCTCATACAATGTCTCAGATATACTTACTCATTATTCAATCTAATGGGTCTGCATTTGGCATATACTGAAGGTTAGCGTTCTCCTTGGAAGCTGCAGAGGTTAACTGCTCCTAACAATCTCTTTCCTTCCTTTCTGGGCATGTTTTCCCCATGAATAATAGAAACAACAGAACTGAATGTCATAATATCCCAGAATGGAGGTGCTGGTGCAAACCACGGTGATGAAGTAATGGTAGCAATTTTTTGTCTTAAGCTTTGATAATCCCAATGGAGCCTAGTTCATACCTGGAAATATTTTGAAATGCATCGGGGAAGGAATCTGCTCCTGATGAAATGCTTGCAGAGTTGAAGGTCCACATTATTAAGCATTATCATCATTCTTCATTGACATTATTGGCAGTGTTTCTGTGACTGTGGCTGTGCATGAGAAAAAAAAAAAAAAAAAGAAAAAACTGCTTGCAGAAGCTGAATTGGAGATATTACACCATTCATTTCAGGAGAGGAAAAAATCTTTCTAAATACAAATGACCTAATTTAATGTTAGCTATGAGCTAAGCTGTGGTCATCATAGTCCTGTGAGTGGTCCTGCTGCAGCAAGTTAAAAACAAAAGTACTTTTGAAAACAGCAGCTTGAAAAAATATTTGGATATAATTGATAGGCTCTACAGCAAGGAATTACATAAATTGCTAATCACACACAAAAAAATGAACAGAATGTTGATACAGTTAAAATGTTGTCTTTGCTCTCATTTTGCTCTATAATCATTTTCTAGTCACTGCACTCAAAGTAGATATATCACATTTTTAATGTAGTTTGGCTCCTTTCAAGGTGTGAAATTGGTAAGTACCAACACCAAAGGAAAAAAAATCTTTTAATACTGTGTTGTGCCACTTGAAGCAGTATTACCCTCTGGCTCAGAGCCAGCAAACTCCAGTGAGAACTATTTTATAGCACATGACTATAATAAAAGATATTTAAACATGGCCTAACAATGGATTAAACTAGTAAGACATAGTTTGTGTTAGATCCCAAGGATGAATATCAAAAATAGAGGCAATATTTTTGAAACAACAGCCAGCAGTGAAAAGTTTATTTCTAATACAAACCAGACAGTCCACAAAATAATTTGTGGTTTATTTAATTCTTACCGTTCATCTTGTGTTCTTTTGAGTAAGCTAAAGTAAGACACCCGCCTGAAAACACCAGCTGGTTTAGATTTTGATTCTGGATCTCTAGTGAGCTGAAAAACTGTAATCTGCATCTGCAGGGGTGGGGAGTCATTTCTGTAAACAGAAAAAATAAGGATTTCTTCGGGGGGGAGGGCAGCTTATGAGAAGGTGCATTTAGGAGAAGAGAAGGGAAAAAAGACAACTCCACTAATATATGATAATAAATTACGGTTTTGTCATTATCTGGTTATATTTGCACAAACATCAATTGCATGTGAGCCCTGAAAAAGAATGTCTCATTGCCTTTAATATGCACTGCAGTGTGCACCCATACAAAATCATTACTGTAATGAAACCAGCTGCGTCTAATAGAAAGCAAATGATTTACAATGTTACTATAAGAAACTACTTTATTTCATATTATCATAAAAAGAACAGCCCTGAAAATTTGCATGACAAACACAAGAATCCAGGAAATTCCAAATCTAATTCATTTTTAGGTTTTAATAGGTATTAAATTATGAAGGTGAATTGTTAAGACCATTTCTTGAAGAATATTTTCAGAGAGTTTAGCTGCAATATCGGAAGTTGTGTTTAGTGAAATGCATACAAGTCTTGTAGATTAAGAAAATGTATAAGCCTTAAATAGTTTGGATTCCCTGCTGGACCTAGAAAAGCGTGACAGCTTGGCTGAAGGTTCTGGTGTGTCTCAGATCCCTCAGAAGTCATTGAGACTTCACTCCCTGGGACGAAGACTGATGGATTAGCTGCTGTTATTTCTAAAATTTCAGTTGTTATCAACCTGCACAGATTCTTTTTCAGCTATTGTGAAATTGCAATAAATATAAGTGGTTTCAATCCTGCATTCTATGCGTTCATAGGGAGTAGGTGGGTTTCTCAAGTGATTTACTAGATTATGAAGGATCTACCACCATGAGCAAGGACACAGACTATGTCTCACACAAGTCATGAAACAAGTTTTTGTTGTATCACAGCAGGTAAGCTTATTTTATGCAGCTATTGAAGGAGATAACAGCTGTTACAAAAAAGGTGGCAGGCATGTAAAACAAAAACTGAAGTCTTGAACAAATGGAGCTTTATAAGACCCAGGCAGAACTCAAACAAATGTTCAATGAAAGTCACTTTTATGGCTTTACTTTGGTTTATCGCAAGGCAGTAATAAATGTGTCTCATTAAAAGCCAGTAAAAGAACACCACCTACACCACCAATTGCTGTAACTGCAGATATAGCAGATCTGGAATAGTTACCTAAAGACCCTCATTTCCTAGCATTTAATGCTTCCCTGTCCGTATAAACTAGCCTTCTATGGATTTAAGGACTGTTGGATGCTAAAAACAGCAGCTGTTGCTGGGAAAACGACACTTTCAAAGTTCTGTTCCTTTCTCAAGGTGAATTGAGAGGGAGGTTGGGTGAACATGTAGGTCTTATTGGCTAAAAAACGCCGGAGGAGAGCGCCAACAGAAAAACAAGCAATTCCCCCATTCTGGGTAGAGCATAAATGTTTTGCCTCAGCTTTATTGCTCAGCGGGTCAAATTCGTTCCTGGTGAAATGGCAGTTCCCATGGTGAAGCCACAAGGAAATTCTGAAACCTTCTGGCACCTGTCAAGGGATGGGGATGTGAAAGCGGGGGGAGGAACTGGCATGTAGAAGCTGGGATTAAGGGTGGGAGCCACCACATAAAAGGTTATTCTTGTTCTGGTTGTTAGAACTTTTTTATTGCGTAGAATTTACATACATGCTTATTAAGTGGTTTAAAAAAGAAGCCTGACAGATATTAAACAGCATGCCACACTCTTTATGCTGCTGCCATACAGATGTGTCCAAAGCATAAACAGACTTACATTCAGCACTCAATTGCTCTATGGGAGAGTATCTCTCCAGCAAACTTCTCCAAACTTTTCGGGACAATTAGCTTGAGAATTGGAAACTTTTTTTTCCCCTAATTTGATCCTTTGCTTGATCTCTCACTGCTTTCCAATTACGAAGAGAAAATATATAGCAAGTGTTTTAATGCCCCAGATTGAATTTCCTAAACCTAAGCTAGCAGCCGAATTACTGGGCTGGGGATTCTGGCACAAGAAGTACAGCTGTGTGTGAGCTGGTGGGAAAACTACTGGAATATCATGACTAGTCTTGGTGTTCACACTTCAAAGAAGGCATGGAAAATTGAAAATAGATCAGAAAAGAATGATTTCAAGATCTGGAGTATCTGCCTTGTAGGGATCGATGTATGCAGCCTAATCTGTTTACTTTATCAAAAGAAAGGTTAAGAGACTTGATTATGACATATTATTATCTATCTACACATGGAGAAGATTTGTAATGGCTCTGAAACTTTCCATATAAAAGTGCATCAAGGCCTAGAAGCTGAACATAGACAAATTCAGGTTATGGATAAAGAAGACACGATTAGCAGTGAGGTTAACTATTCATCAGGAAAATTTAATAATGAGTTCCTCATCCCAGAAGCTTTTAGGTCAAGGCTGGATAACTTTGATGTGAGGAGAAACATTTGCTTGATCTATGAACTGGGCTGGGCGCAGGATTTCCAGGTGAGGCACTGTGGCCAGGAAAGGTTTGTTAATCATGGTGATCCCCATGACCAAGGATGTGTGGCGGTCAGTCCAGTTTTACCTGGTTGAACTCGTTGGCAAAATCAAAGCCAGTATATGAACCACACTGAAACCTATGTCCCAAATGGTCCCCTCTTCAAGCAAGGCCAACACTCTGGGAAGCTCTGTCACCAGTGCCTAACTTGGCCCACAGCACTAAGAACTTTCCCTCCTGATGCCCTCCATGCCTGGACTGCCCTCAGAGGGGAACGGACCAGTAGGCATCCTCAGCTCTTGAGTACACTCTGCAGTGATGGACTGTCCAACATGAAGAGTACATACATTACTTAAAGTTTATCACCTGACATTTTGTTGTTAGAATGTTTAATCTGTGAGGATCCTTCCTTAAGGATTCATCTATGATGAGATGTTACACACACAGAATAAGTAAACAGTAATCGTTCTGTTCCTGTTCTCCTCAAACCTTATCCAAACCATATTCAAAAATTCAAAAGTGAAATTATTTTTGAAAGCATTTTGAGGCTTATAAAATAGAATGTAAGGACCCAGGTAGTGGCAGGACACTGCACAAAATCCAGATGAGATAAATGAGTCAGCTGGAACATCTGATGGCCAAAATGAAGCGTCTAATTATACAGCCTTTTCTAGCACTGCAAATGAAGGTAAACATGCTGTTGTAGTAATATGGGTTAGAGAAAAATGAGTTTGAGCAGAAGCAAAGAAACAAAGGAGAAGCTGAAGGAAAACAAAATATGGAGATGATTTAAAATCACTTACAAGACCTGTGCCTGCTAATGCATTTTTTCAAATGATTATGACCTACATAAAATACATTCAGACATCTTCTTCTCATTAGAAATACTGAGTTGAAAAAGATATAACCAGTATCCCAGTGTGTTTCTCTTACATGAGCTTTGAACCACAGTTAAAAAGTTGCATCCAACATTGGTATGTCTTAGCATCATGTGTTGCTGGATGATGAGACATCTGTGTTCTTATACGGACAATCCTATTTACTCCAACATCAGCGAGAGTGTTTCTAGGGAACAGTTGCTGATGTGTTAGCATGGTTCCTATTTTTCTATCGAGACTGATGTGTTTCATCTTTGATTTCCTATTTTTCTAGCAGATGGAGTTTTACTTGTATTCACCACATTTTCACAGGTAGATAGAAGATGCTGTCAAATATAAATGGGAAAAAGGGAGCACCACTGGCTTAAGCCATGAAGATACATTGAAAAGCTTAAGGCAAAGGTCAAAGTAAGGAAGTATATCACTTGCTAACATGAGGTCCATTCAAAGTGTTGGGTGAAGAAGCTCAGAGGGTGGCCCCTGTATTCTAACGCTGTTAATTATGACTTCATTAGTGAGGCTCAACCAGTTATAGCTCCAATGACAAACTTTCATGGAAATTCCTGTATTAGAAACAAAGAAGACAAAGGTATATATCCAACAAGAGATTGTAAAACAGGGTA
The DNA here is from genome assembly GCF_965140915.1 of Aythya marila. NCBI lineage: Eukaryota > Metazoa > Chordata > Aves > Anseriformes > Anatidae > Aythya > Aythya marila. Next base: position 6,706,490 of record NC_139048.1, read on the forward strand.
ACAATTTTCATTTTTATTTACTCCAAAAAGAACTAAATCTGATGGCATGGCTCTGCTTTCAGACTGAGATAAAGTCTCAGCACATTTCTAAAGCAATAGTGAACACAACTGACAGAGTAGACTTCTCAGTAGACTTTTAGTGTAGGGAAAAAGGCTTCAGAGCTGCAAATGCTAATCAGAAGCTAAATTCTGCTCTCAGTCACACTGGAGAAAGTTCAAAATAATTACCCCACTGACTTCAGTGGAGTGATCCTAGATTTATATTACTGTAAATGACAGCAAAAATTGGACCCAATATACAAATAATTTATCTAAGGCCCTAAGTATAGTTGCACAATTCAATCTGTAAATAACGCCACTAATGCACATATGGCTAATTTACATCTAGACTATGAGAACATATCCAGTGCTGATTTCCAGGATGTTTGAAGCACTAGGCAGTGCCAAAATAAATTTGCAGTATTCCCATAGCCCTCACAATCCTTCCAACTTTTGGTGTTGGGAAGATGCAGTACAGATATCTTGGAAAAGTGAAATTTTATCTGTTATATGTCTGAGTGTTGGACAATTCTTACAAAAAAAAAAAAAATAGCATAGAAGGCTGTCAAGCAGCACTCTATGTCTATTTGCATGAGTTCTGTAAGCTCTCTTCTCTCAATAAGTTGCTTTTATCTAATTTGTCTCTTACTGGGAGCAGAATTTTAGGAGCAGCTTGAGTTTTCTAAGAATAAACCATGCTTCAAAGAAAAGAGGGTTGTAAGCAACACTGGAGAAGAGTGCTTGGAGTACATACATTTAATGCACATAAAACTTAACTACAGCGATTTAATTCAGACTCCTTTTCTAATCACATATTTATATTAAGATCTTGCTGAAGCCAAATTGAAATTTATATTGCTAGAAGGCAATGATGATATAAAATCTGAACTATTCATCAACACAGCAAGCGAAAAAAACTCTCCCAAAATGACAAATATCATTCTGAGATTTATACCAGCTCTGCGACATGGGATGAAGAGTTAGAAAATACACGTCTTGGTTTATCAAGGCTTGAAAAGGATACATGTTAAATCAAACTCTAGCAAATATATAAAATTTCCTTCCTAAAATATTTTATGCTACGTTATTTTATTTTACTTTTCTTTTATTATTATTACTACTATTTTCTCCCCTAGTATCATCAGGGAATAAGGATTCTCCTGTTACCAACGGATCGGAGGTGTTGAGACCCTGCAGTTAACTGCAGATTAATCATAGTTGACTCAGTGGTGCAGGTGGATCCCATTAGACCCTTCAACAACAGAAGAGACATGGGATAGGCCTTTAGTAGGAGAAAGTTTCTGGGAAGAAGCTTTGGGGGGCAGCTAAGTCTGGGAAAGAGTCTTGGGAATGAGTTTAAACATGTTTTTGTTAAGAAGACCAACCTTTAAGAAGGAAGGTTCTTTTCATTCTTTCAAGCAGCACATGGTTTCTGCTTTAAGGTGGGTAGATACTTCACCATCTTGCAGTAACTACAAGCTTAGTACACAAAGCAATAGTGGAGTTTAATGTATCTGCAAATAAGTTACTTTTACCCAGTCTCAAGTGGCAGCCTATTAATGTTGAACGTTTAGGTCTTGTAAACAAGGGGAAAGAAGTTGATAAGGTCAGAATTCCAGTTGTTAAAAACTTTTTTGGGGACATAATTTTATGGTATTTGCTGAGGTTCTCCTTGACAGTTGATAACTTTGGGATAATTTCTGAGGTAATGGTCTCTGAGATCCTTGGAGACCTATAAAGAGAGAATGAAGGCATAATATATTTAAACCCAGAAAAAATACTTCTAAACAAACCTCATACTCAGACAACGGTAAAAATCTATTCATGTTCTTTTTTCTTTTCCTTCTTCTAGTTCAATAGGAAAGGTCATAATTTTTAAGTCATTTATTTATATTGCTAACACTTCTTAGTTTCTGTCAAGTGCAAAAAATTTATATATATTCTCTGTAGAGATGGCAAAATTATCTGTGACTCTCCTTATGTTATTTTTATGTCTAGTTCCAATGCATAGAAGTTGTTTGCAACCCAAAAGCATTAGATATGTACTGCAAACAAGAAAAGAATGTGCATATTTAGGTCTGAAAACAGATATCATATAGGCAATTTCTATTTCCAATGCAATTTTTTAGATTGACCCTCAGTTTGTGTTTCTGTCTCTTTTGAATGGGTGCTTCCCTAAGAGTTCACGTGGAGGTTTCTATTACATTTTAGGAGAACCAAAGGGAAATCAAATCTGAATCGAACTCTCAGGGACTGCACGTGCCTGGTGCCATCCCATGTGGAGGTCTGCCTGAAGGCAATGTGAATCCTTGCAGGTCTCGGACAAGACCATGGCCTTTTGGTGTGCCTGAGGTATCCTGTAGGTATTTTATGTTAGAAGTGCATGAGGAGTTTGCACAATAGGGATGCTTTGACAGGGAAGAAGAAGAAGGGGGGAAAAAAAAAAAGAATGATTTGCCTGCCTACAGCTTAAGCTAAAGCTGCTGAGAGCTAGGTGTCTCCATGGTTTTATAAAACTGAACTGAAGTCCAACCCAGACACCTAACATCTTGAGACACAGGCAGTTTGGGTCAAATCTGGATGACTGGCAAGTTTAATTATAGTCTAATTATAGCCTCAACATTGGTAGCCTTCCAAAGCTTCGACTATCCTTGGGATGTTCAGACGAGCACGTTCTTCTTGGTATGTCTCCAGAATGCACTTCAGGTTTTGTCAAAGGTTAAAGAAATCCTAAAGCATGTCATGCACAAATATGTTGAGAGGTAGGAGAGTTATGTGTGGCAGGGAGAGGGGGAGAATATCTGGTCCCCAGAGTCCGTCCTGGTCCCGAGAGTCCCAAGGGTGAATGGTGGAAGGCACTTTGAAATCATTGCAAGTTGTTCTTGTTGTCAATTGCCACGTGAATTAAGGCCATGCAAGTACCTTCTACTGTTTCCTCTTCCCTTTCATTTGTTGTCTGCTTAGTACCAAATATTACAGATGTGGTGAAATGCCTTAAAACAACATTACTTTTTAAATAACTTTTTTTTTTTTTTTCTCTCTAGGTCTGCCATTAGCTGACAAAGTCGAAAGGTGTGCTTTTCTCTTTCGTTCTTGCATAGAGTTAGAGGCAATGGCAATTTAATCTGTGACTGAGGCTCTGCAATGGTGCAAGTCTATCCTACTGCTTCAAGTTCAGTGATGCAACCTGAGTTTACACTAATTAACTTTCAGGGATTGAACCAATTTAAAGCTTTTGGACTATGACAATTCTTGGAAAACATTCCCACAGGTTTATTTTCTTCTTTTACATTTGTTTGCTATCTCCATCTCATTCAAAGCAGGGAGGACTGGTTTGCTTCTCTCTTGTCTGGAAAAGTTCCCTGCACTAGGAACCATGGTTAGAATCAGAGTCCTGATCTAAGAGTATGATGAAAAGTGTTGCACTCCAAGTTGGAAACTGGAGAAGAAAATGTTCATGTATACATAAGAATTGTACTCAAACAGCTGATTACGCCTTCTCATACACCTTAACAGATGCTTACACCTTTTAAGGGAAAACTAAACCTGAGAAGCAACAGGCAGTTTTCTACGTTTCCCTTGGGGATAGTGTACTCCTCTGTATTTTGCTTCTATACAAACAGTTCAAACTATTAAAGTTCTGTTGTCAGTCATACAACCAAACAACCTTGCATGGCATTACATGTTCCCCTCCACATAGATCAAGCCCTGAATGCAAGATCAGACAAGTAAATAATGCCAACACGTAATACTAATTTGAAAATACATTTTTTTTTTTTTTGGTGTGTATGTGTGTGTGATATATTTATTTATTTATTTATTTATTTTTTGGCACTTTGTGGGTCTTAACTGTAGTGAGAAGAATGTCTTCAGGTGTGAACTGAAATTATACCTCTACACCACAATGTCTCTGGACTTGCTTGAGTATCTCCATGTCCTTCTCGTGGCGAGGGGCCCCAAAACTGAACACAGTACTCGAGGTGCGGCCTCACCAGAGCCGAGTACAGGGGGACAATCTCTTCCCTAGCCCTGCTGGCCACACTGCTTCTGATACAAGCCAGGATGCTGTTGGCCTTCTTGGCCACCTGAGCACACCGCTGGCTCATATTCAGCCCACTATCAACCAATACTCCCAGGCCCTTCTCTGCCAGGCAGCTTTCTAACCACTCAGCCATCTTCAGACTTCGAGATCTAGAGGAACAGTTTGGGTGCAGCCTAAAAGCCATGTGTACAGAAGCTCCCCCAAGCCAGCCAATCTTCTTCCCATGACCTGACAGAAAACAGCTGTCCTGGTTTCAGCTAGGATAGAGTTAATTTTCCTCCTAGGAGCTGGTAGGGTGCTATGTTGTGGATTAGGATGAACACACTGATGTTTTAATAGTTGCAGAGCAGTGCTTACACCAAGCCAAGGACGTTTCAGCTTCTCACTCTGTCCTGCCACTGGGCAGGCTGGGGGTGCAGCAGGAGCTGGGAGGGGACAGACCCAGGACAGCTGACCCAAACTGGCCAAAGGGATATGATATTCCATACCCTCTGGCATCATGCTAAACAATAGATAGGGGTGCCTAGCTGGGATGGGGGGGCCGTCTGCTCGGGGATAGGCTGGGCATTGGTCAGCGGGTGGTCAGCAATTGCATTGTGCATCACTTACTAAACTGTCTCTGTCTCGAACTACAGGCTTCGTTTTCCTGTTTCTCTCCCCCATCCCAACTCAGTGTTCCCCAGTAGGCTGCTTTTTCTTCAGGTTCTCTACCATCTCTGTGAAATAGTTTTTGAGACTCTGTGAGCTAGTTACATTGGTGGTGACTTTTCAGAACAGGAAAACCCTGGTGGTGCTACTTCCCCGTGAAGTAGTTTGGCAGTGACTCAAGTTCAGAAGATGGCAGGTAAGTGTTCCTGGGTTCTACAGTTGTTTTGTGTTGGGGAGCTTGAGGACTTCCTTCACCTTGTCTGTTTTCAGTGACGTTACTTACATGGATTCTCAGCTGGTCCCTGGTCCTGGTCCCCTCCTCAGAGCAGGCTGCCCAGGTTGGCGTCCAGACAGGCCTTGAATATGTCCAGAGAAGGAGACTCCTCAACCTCCCTAGGCAGCCTGTTCCAATGCCCTGTCACCCTCACCGTTGGAAGGCTACTAATGAAGCTGCTGAAAGGCTGTGAAAGAAGTTCAACAAAAAATGAATGAAAAAGATGATGGTTCCAACATTCTTAGTGTTACCTGGTGTTTATTTCAAGTCCAATATTCTACTTATTCTAGTGTAACTGTTACTCCAGATTTCTGGTTGAATAGTTTTATATCAGATTACCAGATTTTAATTAAAAAAATGGAAAATTCAATGTGTATTTGCCTGATTTCAATCCTTCACCCCCTTCTTTATGCACACTCTTACTTTGCTATTTGTCATGCGATCCTTCGTGTACCAGTGAAGAATGAGGTAGGGAAGACAGAAGCTACATCCTAAGCAAAGAGGAGGAAAAACCCTGGTGACAGAGGAGAAAGGCACAGAAGCAATGACAGTGGCAGTACCTGAGAGCTTCAAACCAGCAAGAAAGCATGTGTATGGCTGTTGAGAGCTATAGGAAGATTCATCCCTCCTGTTGAGGCCAAAGGGAGCTGAAGGATGAGATCTGGAGGAGACTGGCCATAAGAGTGAAGGTGAAAAGTAAAAGGGACTGTGCCAAGCGGGACATTGCCTACCTCATCCAGCCTCAGAAAACCAGGAATCCCCATATTTGGGGATGCAATGTTTGTGTTCAGACCAGAAACACGATGCATATGTTCACCTAGCTTTCAATGTTTCCATCAAAATGCATTCAGCTTAACGGTTTATTGTTTTTCTCAAACCAAGAGAGCAGACAGGAACAGTAGCATGAGAAAAACTTTCCAATTCACTGTGGTGGGTTTGAGCCCAGCAATCTGATTTCTGCAATCAATTAATTCTGCTGAATTCCTGAAGAAGTCAGTAATTGAAACAATAACAAAAGCTAAGATAAAGTTAACAAACAACTGTGTTCAGTCTCAAAAATTTGCATAGTCTCTCCAGTAAATGTGTAATCTGGACAGTTGCAACAGCTACTGAAAGTTAGTCGTCTAGGCTGAAAGCAGGAGCTTGCTGCATGTCTAGACAAAACTAGCCTGTGCCTCACAACTGCATAATGTTCAAAACAAACACCTCACCCGAGATCTGCCAACAAAGAACCATTCAGCAAATAATTTCAAAGAAGAGATAGCATTTAAAAAAAAAAAAAAAAAAAAAAAAAAAAAAAAAAGGTGAAAAGCTTCCTACTTCATAAATAGAAGTCAGGGAGAAATTAAATCACCAGATTATCTGCTCCAGTTTACCACTGTAAACTGCTCTGATCCTCTTTAGCAAGTATGTAGCTGGAAATGAAAAGCAGAGGATCGAACAGCCTCGGAGCAGAGTAGGCTAAAAGATTTTCTTGCCTTTTCTTGTGCAAGGGCAGCCAGAATATCAAGCCTGATGTTTAATCAGATGTACCATTGGCTCAGTAATGAGAGTGGAGAGGGAATTTCAAATTACTGAAACTGACAAAAATCCACCGTAATTCTTGGAATACCCTTTTTTAAAAATGAAAACACAAAAAAGTAAAAAGCTGATCTTTTGGGCCAGAAATGCTTGGAAGAATGTGTAATAGAGATAGATGGCACACATGAGGATTAAGGTTCCATGTTAAATACACTGTAGATATCCACTGTTGTTCTGTGATAATCGCTTTTTAAACTCTCTCATCATTGTACCTTGTTTTCTGTCCAAGTCCACTTATTCTGAGTATATTCAATCATGTCTTTTCTTCCAGTTCTTTTTTAAAGATTTTTGAGCTTAAAACGTTATGCTTGGAGCTTGCATTCAAAAATATCTCCCTTGAGAGCTACATTGTGTTAAAAATGATTTTGCTTTGAGGAAGCCTGGTAGCTCTTGCATCGTTCTCTGCCTTGTTCTTCTCCCCTAACTCCCTCTTCCCAGTGGAGGGCTGAAGGAAGACAGCTGAGAAATGCAAGGCCAGAACTCTTGCTGTTGAAAAAAAGCCATCAAAGCTTGAACTGATGGTCTCAGAAAGGCTTCTATGGTTCTGATTTGCACTATTTGTCCTGTCCTGACTGCTCCTGCACCTCCTCTTTTTGAGGTAACGCCCCTTCCCTCATCTTCAGTCCACTTTGTAATTCCTTCCTAAATAAACCACTCAAAATAAACAGCTTTTTATGACTAAGATGCATTTTAGTGACATGAGCTAACTAGAGGAAGGAACGTGATGACCTTGACACATAAAAAGATGAGCTCTTTTCACGAGCAAGCACGAATTGCAGATCTTGCCAAAAACACAGTCTAAGGAAAACGCCTCTCTTTACCCAAGAGGCATTTGAGTGTTAATTATCTCTTCCAGAGTCCCAGGACTTTCCTTCTCCTGTATCTATTTTTGCCTGCTTATTCTAATCAGCAAAAAGACAGTGACAAGAGAATTTATCCATCACCCCTCAGCGTCATAGTATCCTTCCCCACATGAACTGTTGTTTGGTTAGTGGCCGCTTCAAATTCAGGCAGAAAAAAGGGTTTCTCAAAGATTAGTCATCCTCATTAGCATTCCCACTGTACTGCTAAGGCAACATATTTAATCTTAATGACCACGGATATTCCTACACTGTTTGTCCTGCACCCACAATGCTTGGTCTCAACATGGAGGAAAAGCAAAAGTGAAGGAACAGTACAGTCTCGTCACCAAAGCCGCGCATAGAAAACAAAATGGATTTTTCTAGTGTGATACTCAGTGAATCATGGACAGTGATGAGCAAAACCTACAGTGCATGCAGCCACTGAGTGGTGGCGGTGGTTTAGTAAATGGGAATCTGAGTCGTTTCTGGATTAATGCTCTAACATAGTGTCAGGGGATGCTGTGTTGCTGGAGATATCATTATTTAACTGAGATGTTTTGTCATTTATATTGCACGTTACATTCAAGAAGACAATGTCCCTATTCCAAAGAGGATGGAATCAAAAGGCTGGATTGCAACTTGACCCTGGAGGGCTATAAGAGGGAATAAATTATATCTGGTGCACCTTTGAACAAAATTCACTCTGATTCATGGGAGTGGGGGAGCTGAGAGGTCCCCACTGCCTGCTCCGCCAGATGAACAGAGAGAGGGAGAGAAATGACGGGGAGAAAGGCTTCCCTCTGTCGTTCTCACATGCCAGGTTGTGGACAAGGAGAATAGGGCTAATAATCTGTCACTGACTTTTAAATCAGGAACAGCAGACTGTGTGTTGTGTTGGTGTATTTTAGGCCGAGTTACAAAAGTTCCTTCATCTTCCTCTTCCCCTGTTCAGCTGCAAGCATATGTATTCAAGCTAGTCCCAATTCAGAAAGATCTGATGTGATGAAAAAATAGAATACCAATAAAATTCAAGGAAAAAGCACAAATCCTGCCTGCTGTAAGAGCTCATAAAACTTTTTCTATGACACAGCATGCAAAACATGATTTCTGACTTAAATTTCTGATTAAATAAATACATTCTGCCTACCTAAAATTCATTTCTTGTTTTGATTTGACAATTGCATCATGCTTGGTTTAGATTTGATGCAATGAAGAATACTCCATTAAAACAGAAGTTGTATGTGGTAAAATTCATTTAAGAAATAATGCGATTTAAATGTGCCTTACTGGTTCCCCAGTGTTTTATCCCCATTGCCTCAGCCTCCTGCAGAACACTTTTATCATTATCCTTCCACACTCTTCCAGCCATTTGTCTTAAATATTGCTACACCATCCTCAAGCACATCAATTCTGCCTGGGAACTTTGTTAAAAACTTATTGTGACACATTTGGGAAAGAAACCAAAGGATCTTAGGGGACACTGGCAGCTGGAGAGGAGGGCAAGCAATTTCCAGATGAGGGGTGAAGGTGATTCATCCCAAAGAGTTGATGTGCAGCCTTAATTTGATCAATGGTATCTCATTGTCATGGTTTCAGCTGGATAGAATTGATTTTCTTCATAGTGGCTGGTATGTTTGTTTTTGTTTTAATTTAGGAGAAAAATAATGTTAATAACACACTGATATTTTAGTTGTTGCTGAGCAGTGCTTACAAAGCTGGTAGATCTCTGAAGGGACTGTGGTTCATGGAAAAGGCCGTGCTGGAGCAGGTACCTCTTGAAGGACTGTGGCCAATGCATAACATAAGTCCAGGCTGGAGCAGGGGCGAGGGGAGGAATTCTTTGCAATCTTAAACCCTGTAGTCTGGTCCAAAGGGACCAAGGGTGGAGATTTTGATGGATAAATCTTTAAATTACTGTAACTCTGAGTTGCATATTATGGGAAGTACTATAGCAGGAGCCACTTGAAATGTAGGAGGATTAGCCTCACAAGCAGCGCAGCAAGTGACCTGACCCGAGCTGGCTTTGGTGTCCAGTAACTTCACACAACATACTGCTTCTTCTGTCTTGAGCAACCACCATACCAGAGAAGCTAAGTCATGGACTGAAAAAAAAACCTGTGGACATTTTATGGACATCCCAGGGGTGGTCTACAGACTAAGGGAATGATATCGGTGTGTTAATTGAAGAGTGGTGATTAATGAGGATGTATAGGAAAGTGTGGGACCTGAGCATGGCTTAAGCAGTGTGGAATAAGGGGTGGATTTTGTCATGTGTGTTTTGTTTTCTTTTTTTCTGGGATAGAGTTAATTTTCTTTGTAGAGGCTCAAATGAAGTTGTATTCTGGATTTTTGATGAAAACAGTGGTGATAAAACACTGATGTTTAGTTGTTGCAAAGCAGTGCTTACACAGACGCAAGGACTTTCTGCTCAGCCAGTCTTGGGCTGGGGGGTGCACCAGGAGCTGTGTGGGGACACAGCCAGGACAGCTGGCCCAGGCTGGCCAAAGGGATGTCCCATACCTTACAGCATCGCGCTCAGCAATAACAGCAGGGGTAAAGGAGGAGGCAGTGGGGGACATTTGGAGTGATGGCGTTCATACTCTTCAAGAAACTGCTACCCTAGACAACTCAGTTACATGCTTTTGTCTAAGTAGGATCCCAAGAAATGTTCTGGAGTTATCATTTCCAACTGGACTATCTTCCAACATGAACAGAAAGCAGATACAGTGAGGAAGAGGAACGACATGCCAGCACCGCATTAATTATCAGAGCATGCAGACAAATATCCAGTTCACAGTCAAAACTTAAGGGTCATCCAAGTAGTTATTTAAACTGATAGAGATAACGTGAGCCTAGGCTCAGCTTGTAAAGGGAAACTAATGACTGTGTGCAGACCAGCGATCCCCAACCTTTTCTGACCCTGGACAATAACTCGCTCAGCGTTACGTGTTGTGGGCAGCATCATACTTTATTCTCCCTAATGGCCTTCAACTTTAACTTTTTAATTTCCTGTAGCTCAGCGCAGCAGGAGAAGGTCTCCCTAGCTTTTGTTGCTCACTAACCCGTGGGCCACGGGCTAGGGACTCGTGAGTGAGGGGTGGTGGATGAAGTATTATCTGACTGGGCTGCTGATTTCTCCGCTTGCTGTGGTTTACATGGGTGGGATATAGACCCTGGCAACTGATATTGAGTGTGGGCTTCTGGTGGTTTTTTTTTTTGTTTGTTTGTTTGTTTTTGTTTTTTCAGAAGTGAAGTTAATGCCTGTGACTCTGCTTACAGGGGCATTTGCACAAACACCCATTGACTCCAGGTGTGTTAACAGAACTGTGTCCTCAAAACCTCTGCCGGCTATCTTTGCTTCCTCATTTAAGTTAAATACGGTTGTCAGGGTGGGGTAGGAAGGAAAAAAAATAAACCAGCAGAAGTTCCAGGGTTTCCTCAGGCAGCTTACACCAGGACAAGCCGGGCTGGGGCCGACCTGCGAGCCCTGCTCCCCCTCAGCCCCCGTGAGGAGCCTTCCCCGGGCGGATGCGGGTGAAGAGCTCCTCAGAGCCCAGCCACGGCCGGTGGGGAAGGAGAAGGGGAGGCACCGCCCGGCTGTGGCGGTGGCTGTGGCGGCGGGGAGGGGGCGAACCCTGCCCTCTGCCCTCTGACCGCCGCCGCCGCCGGCAGCATGGGGAAGGCGGAAGCGGCGGAGCCGGCCCGCCAGGCCCGTCAGGCCGGGGGGAGCGCGGCGAGAGGCTGAGGAGGCGGCGGCGGGGCCGGCCCCGCGGCTCTGCCCGCCGCCCTCCGGCAGCACCGACACCGTAAGGGGCCGGGGGAGGCCTGCGGGGAGCCCGGCCCGGGCGAAGGGGGAGCGGCTGAGGCGGGCCCGGGGCCGGGGGATGCCCTGCGGGCGGCGGGGCCGGCCGGCAGCGGGCGGGCGGGGAGCCGGGCTCCGGGCAGCGCCGGGCGGCCCCGGGAGAAGCTGGGGGCCGTGGAGGGGACGGGAATAGGACGGATGGAGCCGCCGGTAGGGCTGGCGGGGGCCGGGGGGTGCCAGGCGTAGGGAGAAGTGGCTGGGGAGCGCCCCGAGGCTGACAGGTGTCGGTGCTGGAAGTGCCCTGCCGGAGGCTCGCGGCCCCCCGGGTGTTGCTGCTTGGAAGATGATGCTGGCAGAGCAAGCCCAGAAGTGGTTCCCAACTCACGTGCAAGTCACGGTGCTTCAAGCCAAAGGGCTGAAGCCCAAAGGCAAAGGTGGCACCAACGACGCGTACACCATCATCCAGCTGGGCAAGGAGAAGTACTCCACCTCGGTAGCCGAGAAGACCCTGGATCCGGTATGGAAAGAGGAGGCCTCCTTCGAGCTGCCCGGATTACTCATGCAGGAGAACCCAGACAGATACATCCTGTACCTGATTGTCATGCACAGGTCGCTGGTGGGGCTGGACAAGTTTTTGGGCCAGGTGGCGATCAGCCTGAACGATATATTTGAGGACAAGCAAAGGAGGAAAACAGAGTGAGTGACGGTTCTTTGGTTTTGTTTGTTTTCTCGTTTTAACTTGTGTGCACGCGCTTTGGAGGGGGGATGGGAAATAGAAGCCTCGTGATTAAGGAATTTTGAAACGAAATTAGGACATTTCTTTCTTCTATGGTGCGTTCAAAGCCCCAGGCATATACAGTTATGTCAGTGGGGACTGACCTCTTCCAAAGAGAAATTTACTGTAATCATAGTGGTCACCCAGCGCAGGGCAGGGCTGTCAATAACATTAACACTTTTTGACAGATTATTGTGTGCAACATGAGCTCATTACAGTCTGTTTTTCTAATGATTTCTTTTTTTCTGTTCTGCTAAAGGCAGAATCCCCGTTCAGCTTGTACCTGTTTGAGACTCACACTCTGAAGCCTGGTGTCATTCCCTCTAAAAATGTTTTTCTCCGATCGCTCCAACCATGTGTCTTTAAATATTTTATATTTATGTTTTAGTGGTTAATGAACTGTGACTTAATGAAGGTTTCCCACAGCAGTATGGTACTTTTCTGATCCTGTTTAGTCTTAGGCCGTGATCCTGCAAGCAGGCCTCTACGGAGAAGACAGAAGAGAAATTTCTGCCATTGTAGTAGCCTCCATTATTAGCTACAGAATACTTTTCAAGTAAAAATGTTGTTTGCCAGCAAATTCACTAGAATGCAAAAAATAAAAATATAATTTAAAAAAGCATCATAGCAGTTTATTAGACTTAACAGTAAATGCATGTAACTGTTCTTGTGAGTCTGTTTTTTAACAAAACTAGTAAAATTGTTAGCATCTCTAGTGAGGGAATGGTTGTACCAAGATGTCTGGTGCCAGTGTGATTCATTGATTTATCATTCAAAGTGTACGGGAATAACTGTAGAGGTGTAAGTGTACTGCTAGCATGCCTATGACTAAATTATTTGTGTTTGGTTTAGCTAGATTTGTCGCACAGGAGTAGTACGAGAACAGCATGGAGACCTCTAAGCAAGCTGTGAGTGGTCAAAGATGTTCTGCAGCAGTTAAGAAGTTCCTGCCCCAGAAGTCTTTCTTCCCTCCTCTCTCTTCAGTAGAGTAGAAAGAAACCCGTGCCCAAACCTCAGCTGGTAAAACCAAAGTTAGGCAGTTCTTCTGTTAGAGGTATCCTGCTAGAGGTGGTGGTTTATGGTGAGGTGGTGGACTTTGCATCAAAGTGACTAAGACTCTGGCATCGTTTGTCTTTTGCTGACTGTGCTCTGGAGGCGTCAACCTCCAGCAGAGTCGGAGCAGACAGTTGGAGGCGGCAGTCAGTGCAGCAACACTAGCCAGATCTTGTTGATCACAGCCTGAAAACCATCTCAAAACCTGGTTCTGCTTATGTGGAATGGTGGTTGAGGTTGAAGGAGCACCAAAGACAGGTCAAAGCTGTCTTTGCTTTGTGTTTGTTTTTTTTAACTGAATTTTTAACAAAGCAGTATGTTCACTAGCCATATAACAGGGAACAACATGTCCATAAAGAATCTGTTGTGGGTCTGTAGTGCAAAGTAATACACCTTTTAATTGCTTATCTTAAAAAGATAAGGCAAAACCAGTAGCGGTACAGTTATCTTTTTGCAATACATGTTAATGCCTCTAGCCTTAGGGTCTTAATTTCTGTTTACACTTGGTTCAAAAAGTTTCAGTGTTCTTCAGACAGGGATCTTAAATATTCTTTTAATCATCAGCCATAATTATCTTGAAAGTCAGTAGACAACTGCTTTAGGTTAAACACCTAGCTGCTCTGCAAGAAAAAGGTGAATGGATGACATAAAAATGCTACTAAATGTGAAAACTTTGTCAAACTAGATAAAAATATGTATTCACAAACTGGAGGAAAATATGTAAATTATTCATGTATTACTGTGAATAAGAAAACCTGTTTCCCTTTGGGGATCCAGACACTTCTGCATCAATTTTAGTAAAAATAGTTTTGGAGTGTTAAAAAATTATCTCAAGAATTTATAACTGGCAAAATTAACATAGTCCTTGTCAATTCAATAAATATTCAGATCCTGCCAGTACTTTTTACGTGAAGTTGTGCTTAGCCCGGTTTCATATGTGTTCGTTGTTCTTTCATTTCTTTCTCTGAAGTGTGAGAGAAGAACTCCTGCTACGTAAACGTGCAGCGATGCTTCCCCAGACCACCACTGAAAACGCGAGGGCTCCTGAGAGCGCTCTGTGCTGCCTGTGAGCTATGCTTCACCAGACAGGGGCCCGTCGGGAAACTTTTACAAACAGCCTAAGTCCTGTTTTCAGGAGTTACTTGAGCATTTAAGATTACAAATCTTATTAGAAGCTGATGGGTGTTAGGCTTCTAGAGCCTAACAGCCCTACTTGTAAAAGTCTTGCGTGTAAAAGCGCAGCTAGATGGTTGCTTGGAGTTTTGGCAGCACGTGCTCTCTTACTGCTGATTTAAACTCTTACGAGGTAGGAGCCATTGAAAATCCAGTTTCTTATTGTGGTCTTAATATGCTTAGAAACCAAAAAAAATGTGTCCCTTGGAAAATCATTTTGGAAAAAAAAAAATAACGTGGTCCTTAAGCATTTAGATGTTTTTGAAATGTTATTGTGGTCGTCTCCTTTATGCCTTCGTGAATGCATGTCTGCTGTTGCTGTTTCCCATAAGCGTTAGCTGGAGATGTGGATGAAATATTTGAATGTGTATGTGAGAGGGGGGCAAACTTTCAAGAAAATACTCACAAATGTGATCTCAAAAAAATGCTTTCTCTTTCTTTTTTTCTTTTATTAAATCCTTTTTGATACAAAATATTCCGAGTCCGAAGTTGGCAGTAAACTGAGGGTGATATATTTGGACCTGAAGACCATCTAGCCGTGACTGTGGTGTGGGAACTGAGATATCCAGTACCTTTCAAGACCGAGTCCAATGTCTTTATTACCGAAGCATTTGATGGTTGAAAGCTATATTCATTGTTTCAGAAACACTAATCTGTTTTATTAAGCAATGTTTTTACTTTCAAATATGTTCAACAGGCTTGTGGTGTTATTAAATCCAGAGTTATTTTCTTATGTTGATGTAACCTTAACATTTCTTGCTTTGTTTGGGGATGAATGAGATCCAGTTATTTGATGAAGTGTCTATTGGTAATATTTCTACTTTTTAATATATTTAATAGCTTCCTCTTTCCAACACAGCTGTACATATGGTGCTGTAAGAGACAGACTCAAGAGTCACCAGGGTATTGCAAAAAAGATATTTAATATTCTACACAATGCTGAACCCTGTCAGCAATTCCCTAGTGCTTTTTTAGTAAGGAGGTATGAGAAGTGAAGGCTACCAGCTGATTTTGAATTCCTAGGAAGAGTACAGGGTGTGTGACGTTCAGCTTTTTGTATTTTTTTTTTAAATTTAATATTTGATAATTGGGAAGAGGTACCTTTTACATATTCACTGCAGCTTGAAAAACACGCTAGAGAAAAATAATCCTTTTTTATGTATAATGTTTTTTGTTTGTTGCTTTTGACACCTTAAGAAAAATACTTCATGCAGTGAAGTTTTTAGGCAGAGGCCTCACGGTAAGATTTGCATGTCTGGTGTTCCAAGAAACTTGCTGTGACACAGGGTTTAATGAAACAAAGCAACGATTTAGTATAATTTAATAGTGAAAGTTCTGTATGCACCATCATGCAATGTCCTTTTTCTTCCTAAACTGATGATTTTTCAATTTCTTAAAAGTGAAAATTCCTGGAACAGTTAGATCCAGATGCTGCTCAGATGGTCATTTGCTAGGTTTCTTCCAGAGACCTCAGCCAAAGCATCTGCAGGATCCTAGTTCATTTTCTTTCTGCCTTTATGGAAATAAAATAAAAATAATGCCCATCGCATTGTGGTAGCTTTGTAAATTTGACTCTCTGGCGACTCTGCTGTAATTAGGAATGGGCAGGCGCTTTTTACTCTTTCTGTTCATTTCTCCAGGCTTGAAACTAGGCTCCAGATGTCTGGAGTTTTTAGTGAGTTTATTTAACTGTTTGAGAAACCTGGGAGATACGGCTTCATTGGAGGTACATTGAACATAATTCTTCTGATCTTAGATTTCTGCCATAGTTTATTTTTTTTTCCAGTAAAATCCCATGGCATTTTTCCTTTTTATTCATACTGGTAAATACGTTGCATTTTTTTTGGCCTGCTATCCTAGAACAAATGCACCTCTTTTGCTCTTGCAGTTAAATTTAAATGATGATGGGTGACTGTGCTGTTTTAAAGTGTATGTATATTTTTGTAATTATTCCAATTGTTACAATTCATAGTTACCTTGATACTGCTGATGATCTGACGCTGCGTAACATCAAAACAAATTTTTGAATTACTATGGAGTGAAAAATACCCATTTGCTGCCACAATTTACTGCAGTATTTTTCAGTAGCTTCCTTAATGACTGTGCATAGTTCTTTTTTTTTTTTTTTTTACTCCTGCTAAATGAGCACAACAGCAGAAAAAAGAATTTTCATTAGCTTTCACCATGATATTACTTATTTCATCAGCATTCATTTGGTCCTTGTTGTCCTCTAATTCCACATTATTTATTGTCCATTCCTTTATTAGCTTTCCTGGAGAGCTAATTTTATTACACCTTCAGATGATTCAAGGTGCAACACTTCTCTGGAAGGTTAAATCTAGAGGGGGCAGGACGTAGTAGAGTTGTTATTTCTTAAATATTTTTTTTTGGAGGAGACATTTTAGGTATGTGACTTATTTCCCCTTCTCCCTGGTTTCTGTAATACCTCAGCCTCCTCTCCACACCGTCAAATTGCAGCAGTATTGACAAAAATGTTTATCTGAGCGGAGTACAGTGAAGGAGTCTTGGCCTTATCTAAGATGTTTGTCCTCTGTGTACGCTGGCCATATAAAAGAGTCGCAAACAACTTCTCATGAAGCAAAGCACAAAAATTGAAGATTGACCTCGATCAATACCACTTCACATTAACGTACGTGCTTCTTCTTATGACTGCTGAGCTTCCTGAAAGAGAGGAAAATGTTGTGACTTCCTCCAAATTAATGTGAATTCCTTCTCGTCAGCTGCCCTCTATTATACGGAAAGGTTCCCCCTTCGCTTGCCTCTGCCCTGTCCTCTCTCATCTGCAGCAGCGTGAGCAGGAGGCAGGCTTCCAGTGCAGCTTGGATCGAGTCAGCAAACAACTGTGAATAAACAGAAAGCAGGATTGTGGGGGGCTCAGTGCTCGTCAAGAAGCACTTTTATAAATAATTATACAAAACATAATAAATATTATTTACTGTTTCTGAGCCTTATGTTTATTTCAAACCAGAACAATGTATTTTGGCTCACTTTACAGTATTAAATAATAGTGGAAATGGCAGGCTGGAACAGAAATTATCAAAATGTTGTGGTTAAAGCAAGAGAGAAAAACTCATTCTGCTCTAGTCAAAAGTGGGAAGAGCAGTAATTACAAAATTTCTCAAAGGTACAAAAGCAGCATGGAGGATCCATATGGATTCGTTCTGTTGCTTTCATGGTAGCACTCAGGAAACAAACAAACAAAACAAAAAGAAGGAGGAAAGTTGGTAGTGGGGAACAAACAGAAGAAAAAGCTGCTTATGGGGGAAACCAAGAAGTGGAGCGCAGCTGTAGCTGGAACATAGCAATATTTTAAAATGGGCTAGCAATATTCCCAGCATTTAGGTTTCGACAACAACTGTGAGCATGTATCCCGAATAAGTCATAATTCTGACTCAGAGCCTGAGTGCCATCTGGACTGCAATCCTTCTGTGCGCCGGTTTCTGTGCACACACACATGCTTCCACACACACAACTGAAATAGCTCGCCTTAATCCTCATACCTTCACTTATTTTGTTTCTGAAATAAAAGTTTTCACACGCGGTCTTCAGCCAAAACAATAAATAGTGTAAACGAAGACCGGTTTAATTACTTTGATTCCAGCTGATGTTAGCTAACCCCTTTGTACGGGTATTGTAATATGTGTCAGCTCCCATATGTTTTGTGGTGTTACAATGTCAGTCTGTAATATTTATTTTTAAACTCTACTTTGTATATCTCATTTCGGTTGGCTTCCAGAAAGTAATAGTATTCATCTTTGTGAATGTCATCACTTATCTTAATAAATAATCCATTTTCTTCTGCATTTCCCCTCATGCGCTATGGAGGCTGGGCTCAGTCCCTTGCCTTAATTTTCCTACTTTTCCACCTTTTTGGTGAAACTCCTGGTATGGTATGAGACTGACTTGCTAGGAAAAAATACCTCCTGTATTTTTTTGAAGGTGTGTTTGCTGCTAAGGAATTTGTTAGACAAGTCAGCACTTTGGATGCTGTTTTTTAGCCATTAGCTGGGGACATTTCTGTTATTGAGATTTGGTGGAGTAAATTTCTTCATTGTACCTAACTCACACACATGTAATCTAACATGAAGTAGTTCCTTCCCATGACGGCTGGTGGGCATGTTTGGTGGCATTTTTAGGGGCAGTTTGATAAGTACCTGCTGACCTCCTCATAACTGGGTAGCAGAGTAATATCACTTATCAGATCAGGCTACTGGTTTTAGCCATAAAATCAAGGTTAGAAACAGAATTCATTCAGTAATTTGGGAATTAAAATCTGGGTTTTGCAAAAATTTTTGATTGCAAGTCAAAATTACAGCAAAAGTGATATTAGATCGATTCAGTAGGTGTTTGTGGAGTGAAAGCAGAATGCCAGGTTTGTGAAGCAGTGAAACGAGGGGAAAATTTCTTTGTCCCATCTTCAGCACTGGGAAGGGAACCGAGTCAGAAGACCCTCTTTCATGCAGAGGTTGAATGTGCTGGCTAGAAGACTTCCAATGCCTGTTGAAGTTGATAGATAGGTATCCCAGTGGTTTTGGAGGCTTATAAAATTGTGTATAATTAAAATAGATGGTGATTTTTCATGCCCATACTGTTAATCACATATTGAGCAGAATAGGCTGAGTGATGCTTCTTCAAACAAAAGAGAGGACCAAGGCTTGGAACAGTCAAATTCCATGGCAGTGTTTGAGGGTAAGGCACCATGACATCAGCTTCCTGCTGTTAGTAGGGGAGAAAAAATAGGCTTTTTTCAAAATACTTGTTGAATGCAGGACGAAGGGTGTAATGGGAGTGGTATAGGTAAGCAAGAGTGAGTTGAAAAACAGAGTACATGGAAAGAAAATGAAATCAGCAAAAGGGGAATAAAAGAGCGGTTGAAGAAATTTTGTTGAAAATAGAAATATTTATAGATTGCTAGGTATTTGGGTGGAATTAAGCAGACTAGATTTTTTGTAACTTATTAATAGTAACTTACTTCACTTTTCTCCTTCACTCTTCCTGTCTGTCTTTCCTAAGGTACAGGATTCAGTGCTGCTCATCCCATACAATTTAATAATATGAAGACGATTGTTAGTGTCTCTCCCAGAAATAAGGCAGCTTTCTTTTTCCGCCCCTAATTGTAGGTGTGGCCAAAATTAAGTAATTTTGTCATGGTTAGAAAATTGCCACATTTCTGCAGATCGGGGCTTTGTTTTTCAGGGCGGACTGCGCAACAGGATTTTTCCTATTCAGCCATGAATCTTGATCTCTTTATGTGTTCGAAAAATTGCCAGCGTGTAGACTGACAGTTTATATAATACTTACAGAATAAAAATGATCAGAAACCTGTGCAGGACAGGGAAAGCCCATTAGCACACTCAAAACCATATGAGAAAAAGAAGCAATGGTTCTTCTGATAGAAACCATAGGGGAGAAGAAGAAATTAGAGGGTGTATGGAGGATGTTGTCCTACAGGACATTGGAAGGTGAGAGCAAGAAGTATGAATGTGATTCAGGAGGCAATAGGGCTTCCTTTGAAGTTGAGAAAATTTGCCAGACTTTGTACAAGGTCTGTTTAAATAAAGACTGTCTGCAAGACTGGATGTAATATTTGGTTATTAAATAAAAGGGCATCTGCTCTCATAAAAGCCACCCTGTTTTGTTCGTGTATGTTATTGGCTATTTTCCTACTTTGTTCAGGCTTTCTATAGAATAAGCTTATGGCAGCCTGACAAATGGAGCATTTATTGTGGCTAAAAGTACTGTAAACAAAACCAAAATAGCAAGTTTTATTGGCTTTTATAATACATTACAATTTTTAAAATTGGCAGTGGTATAGTGGAATTTAGTATTTTAAGATCAAAATGTTATCTGAAAACAGTGGACTTCATTTTCCAATTCTTTTTTCTATTATGTTCAGCACTGTTTTTCTATTTGTTGCTCACGCCCATGTGTTGTAGAAACAGATTCTAATAAGAAACATTTACAGACTCGGTTGCTTATTCACGTGCAGCTCCACACAAATGCGTTGCTTGCATTTGTTCTCATCTGTTTAAAAAAATAATTATTTGCCTTTGAATTTGAAGAAAATCATCGAGTCTGCTTCTCATATTGTCCTGTTACGAGCTGAAGCATATGGAACCTTCATTGTAAGTTAATCGAGATAAACTCTCCAAGGTAACAAAAAAACCCTCCTTGAAATGCCTATAAAAATTAAATATATGTGTTTTATACACAGACCTGATCTAGCAATCATTCTTCAAATAGAAATTCCACTGAAGTCCAGAGGAATTTAGCTAGAGTAAAAAGTTTATGATCAAATTCTATTGGAATCAGAAGTAGCGTTGAGCCTGGTCCCACCAGGTACAAGGTCCAGTGCCTCATGCACCTCTATCTCACCAGGGTAAGGAGAGTTTCTTTGTTTTCTCAGCTGAACTTAGTTTTGGTGTAAAGTTCTTCAAAGTCTGCTTTGAAAACAAATGTACGAACCGCAGATGTCGGTGTATGAGCTGTGTACCGAAATGCTCTCCTTCAGACCTGGTGAATGTCAAAACAGTATGTGTGGGTATGCCATTAGTGGGGAGTGCTGATAGCAACATGGAGTAGTTGTTAGTTCATGATAAGAATGTCAATAATTGGGTTAAATTCAGTTTTAAATGAAAAGTTTTTCTTCAACACACCAAAAGCTGAAGAATTTATATCTTGATACTGCTCTAAAACAAGTTAGCATGTGTCGTATGTGTTTAAAGTTTCGGTTATTTCTAACTAGAAACATGAAAATCTTATCAGAGACATGATGTTTGAGAGATAAGAGTTAAGGGAAAGGGAAAATGTTTCTTTACTGTCTAGCGTGAACTAATAAATTTGAATGTCAAAAAGTATAAGCCTTATATATATTTATATTTGTTTACTATATAAGCAATCATGGACAGGGCTTTCTCTTTTTCTTTTCTTTTTGTCTTTTCACACAGACAAAATCTGTAGAAATTTATAAGCAAGGGCTTTGCTTGCCTGTTACATGTATTTTAATTGCTCTTTTTTATATAAAAAAAGAACGTATATAAAAAAAAAGAACGTATGAACATAATTTCTTTTAAAGAGTTTTAAAGCCTATCTTGTCTTCCAGTTTTTGTGATGTTATGCATCATAAAAAAGAGAGTTACTCTTGTTTCTGCTGTGTATGTTTTCTTTAGAGACTGTAGATGAATTAAAGAGTTTCTGGAATCAGTTACCAAGAAGTGAAATTTTATTAACTAAAAGGAAAAACAATCCATCTTTTTTAGACACTTAACATATTTCAGTTTTTGCATTTCGTTTAAAATACATAAGCAAAGTTATCTCACAGCAGAAGGAAAACTTTTAGGAAGCAAGTTTAATAATCCTGCATTAATTGTCCTTCTTTTTGAACTTGTGGATCTGCTGGTCTGGGTTCGTGTTGTCCAGTGTCAGGACAGAGGTGGTCTGATATTTCTTAATTATTCTGTTTTACTGTGGTATATAAAACATTTTGGATGTCGCAAGGCAACAGTAAAGTCCATAATGCACTTTACCCTTTCATTATTTCTTTGGAAGGTCACTTTTGAAAGTATTTTCTCATCTCAAAAAAAATAGTATCTCTTCCTGAAAACGTTATTTCAGCTGTCACCTTTAAAAATATTTATGAAATCTGAAAGGAAATTGAGGGCTATTTTTCTCCTTTTCTGACCTTGTTTTGTGTGTTTGGCAGTGTTGAATAATGCATGTGTAACTGCATAATCAATTTTGCATCTGTGTTGATAGGCAATTTCATTTCTTAGTCTCCGGTTCAAAAGTTACTTGATCATGACGATGTATTGTTGTGCTGGGATGCGTGTATTGCTCCTAGCAATGCATTACTACACGGGACGGTCTTACACTAACTGTAGTGTTGCTACTACTCCTGTGTTTAGCTGAGCTTTGTCCTGGTCTAACTTGTGTAAGCACTGAGCTAAAATACATTTATTGTTACAGAATTTTGAAATTAGTAATTCCATAAATAGCGAGGGATTTGCACACTTTTTTGGGACTTTTGGTTTAGTTTCATCTCTAGACAGGTGGAAGAGCTTGTCCTTTAGGGGATTTGTCCTCTCCTCCCCAGACTTTTCAGGGAGGTTGAGAAGTGGTGTACTTCTTTTCCTTCATGGTACCAAGCAAATAAGCCACTGAGTACTTTAATACTTAGAAAAAGCTTCAAGTGGAGGTTTGAGACATGGTTCCAAAGCTTGTGGAAATAGTCCTAAAGCTAATCCTATTGGTGACCCCCCAGAAATGGGGCAGGTGTTAGATACCCCTACATGCTCGCTGTTCTGCCACTGCTGCGTGTGGAGATGCTGTCGCCAGGGGTTCCAGTTGCAAAACCAAAATGATAATTGACTGTAAAATCATTCGAAGGTCTCAGATATTTCCTTGGTAGTGCAATTGATATGAATCATTACCAGTGGTTAGAAGGAAGGGAGAGAGGAAGAACATAATCTACCACATAACCTAGGCAAAAGCAAATGAGAATAGGTTAATGAATGAAATAGTTGGCATGTAGTAAACATTTGGCTAATGCATCTCAGGTAAATAAAGACTACTTGAAGAATACCAGGGCTCCTTAAATAGCACGATAATATTTATTTGTGTCTATAATTAATGAGGTACAAATTATCTGTAAGTAGATGTGAGCCCATTAGGTCTGGTGAAGTTTAGTAAGCTTCCACTGAACTGACTTTGGTTCTTGCAACAAATGAATAGTGCAAAGAGCTTCATGCCTCTTTAGTTATTAAATGTTTCCTCTTTCAAAACCAAATATGGACTAAAAAGCTTTTCAATATTTTGATTTTTGGTATGGAATTTGGTTTTCCTATTTTTAACTGTACTATCCAGACATTAACCAACTAACTAGAATTGAATGACTAGCCTCCAGAAAACACAGCTTAACTTGTTCTTTTTCTCCTTTAAGGTGGTTTCACCTAGAGTCCAGACAAGGAAAAAGAACTAAAGACAGAGGTGAAATAAAGGTCAATATTCAGTTCATGAGGAATAACATGACAGCAAGTATGTTTGATTTGTCAATGAAGGACAAAACCAAATCCCCTTTTGCTAAACTAAAAGACAAAATGAAGGGTCGAAAAAATGATGGGACGTTTTCGGATACATCCTCTGCCATCATTCCAAGCACTCACATACCAGATGCAAACATAGAGATATGTAGTGGAGAAGTACAAATGAAATCAAAACCAAAAAAACCTTTCCTTTTGGGACCTCAGCGGCTATCTTCAGCTCATTCGATGTCAGATTTAACAGGATCACACGTCTCCTCAGAAAAACTAAAATCCAGCACAGTCGGCTACTCTCATCTCTTCAGGCGCCAGCTAGAATCTTTTGGTTCGGTTGATGAAGGAGGTAAGTAAAACTCATGCTACTTAATCTTGACAGTTATAATCACAAGTCACTGCTACTATTCAGAAGTCTGTTTCTTTAGTTTATGATGCTATTCCAAGGCTAAATAGTTAATAATATATATATTTTTTCACTTTTGTTAGTTGGTGGTTACTTATAAATGCTGTTTCTGAGCATAAGGAATAACTTATAAGCCACAGTGTATGATAATTTATCATTTTTCATCTTATGTCCTCATTTAAGAGTATGTTGTAATGAAACATTGCATTCAAGAAAGAACTCTAGGCAAAATAATGTCTTCTGAAAAATGAATGTGTCTTTAAAAAGTTTAAAAACTATCACCAAAGTTTTAAACCTGATTTATACGAAGAACTGAAAGTATTTTGCATTGTGCAAAGTTATTATGCAATAGACTACTGCTGTTTTCTGGAATGCCACGCTAGCCGCAGCTGTATTGTTTGTACAACCTAATTTTCACACAGAAAATAAAATTCTGTAGTATCTATTGCTTCCTTAAACGTTTCTGAACCACCATGTCGAGGCCACAGCTGTTCATTTTTAAAAATACATTAATTATTCAAGCATGTTTTGAACTAAGACTCAATTGGTAACCTAGAACTGAGTTAGAGTGGGTTCTCTGCATGTTGTAAGGTGTGCTGTACTATCTCATTGATAATGTACTAATAACAGATTGTTTGTAGGGAGTGTAAAGTCTCCACATAGAAGGACGTTAAGTGTCGATACTTCTAAAATGAACCAGCTTGACAGCACAGTTGATGAAGCTGCACTTGAAGCACAAAATGACCCATTTACCAATGTGAGTGCTTCGCTACCCCAGAAATTTGCTACACTGCCACGACAGAAGAATCCATTTGAAGAAAGCCCAGCAGCATGGGATCAAAACATAAGTCTGTTTTCGAAACCTGTTGAAATAAAAAAAGAAATGAGAAAAGAGAAAAGAGAGAAAGTTAGTCTTTTTGAAAGAGTGACTGGAAAAAAAGACAGCAGGAGGTCAGATAAATTTAGCAATGGGGGATCAGAGAGTTCTACGGACTTGAAATCACCCAGTGCATTTGGGGAGACTCATCAGGAGAGTTTTGATTATGAGTCGACTAATCCGTTTATGACAAACTTCAAGCCTACAAGCATGTTGCCATCTTCAAGGTAGGTTTCTACTGTACTTTGATCCGATATGTTGAATATGCTATATAATTGAAAATGCGAAGTGTTGAGAAACACAATCTTTGTGCTTTATATACATTTATATCATTGCTTATCTGCTCCTAAGTAAAAGTTAGCAACTTCTAATACCGTTTTATTTCATTTAGAAGTTATATTTATATTGCTAATATGAACTCTGACTGTTCTAGGTTACTTGTGTTTGTGGAAAACCTTGCTCATGCTTCAAAATGGGTTCTTCCTGAGAGTCTTCTGCTTTCATTGAACATTCATCACTATTACAATGCTTTAAGTCTAGGGAAAGGTTTAAGTCTAAGGGAAAAGTGAAACAGAATAAACACGTGATGAAGAAAATTTGAGTGATGATAACAAATGCTCTTCTTCTTACCACTTGGGAAAGAAGTGGGTTTAGATTCTGTGTGAAACCTCAAGAGCTGAAGACCATTCTGTTTCTAAATGGGAGCATCTGCATGGGCACTATCATGCTTGAAATCATTTGGCTCACTGTAGCTTTCCTGAGTTCATGTGTATTCAAGGCCTTATACGAGACAGCAGTTTATATGCTAAGCAAAGTGAATTGAGTTACAGGGGGTGATAAGAAACTTTGATTTAAATAATCCGTTCTAATCTTTGTTTGCTTATCAACAGTTTACTTGTTTTCCTTAAATTAAAAAAAAAGTGTATCCAAAATTTCATTTCCCTTCTGGCTTTTGTTTACCAATGAGAAAGATAGTCTTATATATACATATATGTATATGCATACATACATACACACTGCGTATGCTGAGTCCAATATATACGTTTAAACAGTTAAATAATTAACTCATTCTTCATTAATTTGTTCTTTAAGATTATAGAACAAATCAGTCTTACTGTATCCCAACTCAATTTTATTCATAGGTTTGAATGTATGCACTCCTGTTTTAAACTTATAATCATTTTTCTCAATAAAACTAATCTTGGATGTGAATTAGATAAACTGAAATGGAACAACTGTAGAAAAGATTCAGTTGCTAGAAGCGCATATGGACTTCAGTGAGTTATTGCTTCCCACAAGACAAGTCAGTGCAACTGTCTTAAATAACAAGTTTACAGCCAGAGTATTAGAATATTATTTATTTAATAAAGATTAGAGTAAGGTTAGGATGTAGCTTGGTTTGTCAGAAGTTAAACTTTCATTTAAATAAGCTCCTTTAAGGAGGAGTAATTTAAATAACAATTAAAATTACATAGCATTTAATTTTTTTTTAAAATGAAAATTTCTATTGAGGCAGATGCTAGATATAAGTAGTGAAATCTTCTGAAGTTCTTGAATGCAACAGATCTTGATAAATATAAATCATAAACAGTAATCATGATGGACTGTTTTTCTTTGTTTGTAATTAAAAAGCTCATCACAGTGCCCCTTCAGAAGGACTCTAGTCATTTATTCCCCCTTTTTGTATGAGACTCTTTTACTAGTTCTTGACTTTTATGTAAACATATCTATTTGTCTTATCAAAAGTTTATTTTGTTATTTTCAAAAAGCCAAAAATAGTAAACATTCTGACCTTATGGATAAGACAGCTACTATGGAATAATATCTATCATGCAATAATTTGTTAGAAGCTCTCTGTGTTTGCATGCACCACTATTATGGTCTATGAGAATCTTTTACAATAAGTTCACTTTCTTTCATATGCATCTTGTACAATGATTTTCTTTTGAAGTAGAAACTAATATAAAATGTGCATATTTAATAAGTTTACAGTTTAAGTTTACCTTTTATCTGGGGAGGATTTGCTGAATAGAATCCATTTTTAATTTTTAGAATTAGTAATACTGTGAAGAAAGAACTGTATAAATCTGTGGGCACGAAATAATTGAGGTTGAGTAACAAACTCAGTATGCAGAAAGCATACACAGGCAACTTAGATTTTGAGTTGTTTTTTTGTTTACTCAGTATGCTATTAATCTCTTTTGGATGGATAGCATCTTTGCAAGTAAGACAGGCATTATCTGTTTAGTAAGCTATGTCCAAAATCAGTGTTCTGGTGTGGATGAGGAGTTTGCTTTGCAGTTGGATCTCCCATTTATCCCCACCTAGCTGTGCCTTGCTTTGAATGATGGAGTGTTCATGGATTCCTGCCTGATGAAACTCACGGGAAGATGTGCATTACAGCCATGGGTCCAGGATGGAGCTGGTGCAAACAGGAAGAAAAGAAAACAAAGGAACACAGAACCAAGCCACATAATCACAAAATGCCTTCCCCCACCCCAAAAAAACAGAAACCACCAAGCGAACCAACCAACCTCGGCCTGGAACCTGCATAAATTAAAAACCTTTGCCAACATATTTATACCTTAAGTCAGCTATGGGGCCACAAGAAGGTTTTTTCTTTCTCCTCTGTCATGTAGTTAACAAGATCTCAGGGGGGTTGTACAACCTCATGAGTGTAATCCAGTCTTTAGGATCTGTCACTATATGTTTACCTTACACTGAAGAGGGTCTCAGTCTGGGGATACCTCTATACATCTGTGCCTCTTTATACTCTTACCTTCTCTTTTGTTTGCATTTAGATTCAGTGATTCATCTCTCCCTGATCCTTTAGTCTTTTTTCACATTCTTGCCTCCCTTGATAGCTGTGATCTATAACATAATCTACATGTTAGCATTACTTGTCTCTTTGTAATCATAAACGTTTCATCAGTCATCACTTTTATAAAAGATAATATGTTTACCTTCTTAATCATCGTCGTTAGAGGCTCCTACTGCCACTTGTTCGTTTCAGGTTTATTTGCTATTTTATTTTTAGCATTATCAGTTTGCTTACCTGCTTTAAGAGCAACTGACATTTGGTTTTGCCTTGCCTATTAACCTCTAATGAGCAAGGTGACAAATTTTAGGTTAGAATCCAGTGGATCTACAAGACTTGCCATGGCACTTGGGGACATGTATCTATGTTTAAATGTTCAGGTCGCTGTATTACTGACAGTGCCGAAGTTCTAGATTTGCCATCACAGCTTTGGGCAGAAAAGCATAACCTAGAAATTGACTGCGACAGTCACACGTCATGCTGATGTGGTGGTTGTGGGTGGCTCATGAAATATTTGAAGGATATTTTGATATTATCTGCTTTCTCCTGTCATTCTCTTTAGTTCTTCCAGCTTGCATTAGTGTATAACAAAGCAGACTGCTAGTCTCACATCGTTACTCCTGAAGTCAGTGAATTGTCCTATGATGTGAAAGTGTGCAGAACCTGGCTTCCAGTTTGTTGTTTGAATGTCTTCTTCAACAGACATAACAGAAAAAAAATATGTCCTGCTTAGATACAAAATGTAAAACACATACTTCGGAACAAGTAGGGGAAAATTATTTAACTTCTGACATTATCAGGTTTGGTAATCGTGTACCTAGAGCAAAAAGCTGAAATAGTGTCCTCAGTGCATGGCTAGCAGAACGGGCTGTGTGTCTGCTCTGATAACTTCTCCAGGTCAGAATTTTATATCTCAAGGCAAAGACCACTTTGTCTGTAACAGAAATTATGATTGTTATGACCCAAATATTACCAATTCCCAGATATGACCCAAACATTACCATATTATCAAGTGTCATATCCACACTTCACAAAGTGTATGGTTAATGTTCCTTGGCCAGTGATTTTAATTGATTTAAAAAAATGGGTTCAGTTCATGATAATATACTCCGTATTGCTTTTCTTAAGGTGTTTGGAATATCTTCAAACTCTTTTCCATGTAAAAGGGAGCATGAAATGATTTTGGTTTCATGCAGAAGTGAACAGGCTTAGAGAGTCAGTGCACTGGCTCTATTCCTTCATTGTTTCAGGTCTGAAAAAGGGTGACAGATACTCCATGGGCCTAATCCTAGGTCTTTAAAGTTAATGGGGTCAGGCCTCAAGTCCATCCTAATTATTTTGGTTTGGTAGCCTTGACTAGACAACAATGATCTGTGCAACAGCAGCTCGTAACAGCAGTGCTGGCTAGGGGCTGGGGGAGTTGCTGAGCAGTGCCTTCCCCAACCAGTTATTTAGTGTTAACTGGCTGCATTCATCTCTGTCATTAATTCCTGTTATTTACTAATTAAAAGAGTGAAGATAAATACATTTTCCAGGTGTGTCTTAGCTGCTGATACAGAAAATGTAGACATGGCTGGTTCAACAACAGTTGCAGGATATATATATATATTTTTTTTTTTTCCTAAAAGCAAAAAGTGTACCAGGATTATTTAAAGTTATGATTTATTGTTATTACTATTATTTATTGTTATTTCAAGAAGGACTAAGAAGTATTTTGAAAAAGCAAAATAAAACCTTTTTTTTTTTTTTTTTGTTTTGTTTTGTTTTGTAAAACACTAGTTGTCAGGAAATCACAAAATAAGGACCCCTACTTTCTGTTAATCTGAGCTCTGGCAAAGGCTTTTCTTGTGGTTTTTGAGAAAATGACTTAGTCTTCTTTCTGCATTCTCTATTAAGTGGGGCTTTGTTACCTCTTCCAAATGCTGCATGGATCCATTAGTATTTGTTAGGGTTGGTAGTGTCACATTTATTTTTTGTTGTCTGGTGTAAGTGGAATGTAGATATTTATGAGCTGTTTTCCTGACAATTTCAAAATGCTGCAGTCTCCTAGTGAAAGCAGAAATGCCTTTTGTAAGGGCATTTTTACAAAATTCATTAGTTCCAAACCACTTATATAGCTGATGAAGCATGCAACATGTTCTAGTATTTTTTGTTAGCATTTACCAGTAATAGATTTGTCTTCGTATTTCTTCATCCACTGCTTTGAAGGGTTCACCTATTATAATCTTTCAATGCATTCATTCTTAACAATTACTTCTGTTGTTGTGGCTCTCAAGAGGTTAATTTGCAGTCAGTAGCCACGTGGATTTTGTATTGAACACAGTTAAAGAAATTGACAGTAATCCCTGAAAACAAAGATTTTTTATTGTGCGGTGACCAAACCTTATGCATCATTTCTCTGAAATTGTTTGTGTTTAGGAAAATACACTACAGTAGGCTAATAAAACGATGTGAAAATTTCTCAATTTACACCACTTGACAAGTGCTAAGAGAAAAGCATCTTTAATTTTAATGTGTTATTAGGACCTTTTTAGAGAGATTGTACAAGTTATTAACAAGGTCCTCTGAGACAGGAGACGGGTAATTAACAAGACCTACAGAAAGAGAGTTTAGGTAATTAACAAGATCTTAGGCAATGGACACAGGGAAACAAATAGTCCAATATTTAAAGCTGACAGGTTGTTACTAGTCTGATCAAATTCCACATCTCAGAAACTGGGTTGATAGCTGTGAGCCTTCTAAGAAACATTGTATGTAGTGTGTGTATGTATATTTATATGTAAAATATATGTTTGTGTGTGATATATGTATAGGGTTCTCTACGTCTGGAACACAATATAAGTGTATGTATGTATACATACATGTATACACATATAGAGGTGCATTAACTGCAAACAATTTATAAAATAACACTTCCATAACCTAAATGTCGTTAAACTTTGACAAAATAAGATGAAGCTTATGCTGCATACTTATACTTTATCTGAAGTTCAAGCAGTAAATGTGCTATATTCTAAAAACTGTGGGAGATGCAAAGATGGAAAGGTGGAGAAGAAGCTTAACTTACATCTTACATAGTAGAAGGTATGAATAACACTCATATAAACATCAGCTATTGGTGAGTTGGAGCCTAAGGAACAGCTGATGATAAATTTTAGGAAATGTATGTGTGGTTGTTAGGAAATACTATGTGTGGTTGTTAACTAATTAGAGAGGCTATTGCAAAATCATGCGTTACTCTGACTTTCTAGGGCAGCTTATTGAGCCGGGTTAGTAGAGCAGGTGCCTGGCACCAGTCAACTGCACTTGTCAAGTAAAATATGTTAGCTCCAACCACAGTGAAGATAAGTTATTAGTGCAATAGCTTGAACATCAAAGATATATGACTGCTAAATGGTTTCAGCCTTGCCCACTTACGTGTGATGGGCATGGTTACTGGACACAGCTCCATGGAAATGGAACCCTAGAAACTGCCCGATCAGAGCAAATGGTTGTAATGTCTGTGTAGGCCCTTACAAAGCAGGTCACCCTTTTCCAGTGCACAATACATCTCACTTTTTTTTTTTTTTTTCCCTGTGCCCTGTTTAGAAAATTTGATATCTAATGAGTTCATAGCAGTGCTTGCTAGAGCAAGGCCTGTTCAGGCATTTTAGCATGCACTTCTCACTTAGTCAAAAAATGAAATCGGGTAAACTACACTATTTTCAGAATTTTGTTTCATCTGCTGGTGTTAGCATGTCATGTTTTAAGAACAGCATGCAACTGCATTGCTCTTCTTGATAGGAAAGTGTTGGTTTTTTTTTTCAGTTCTCTACTGAAGTTTGACTACGCGTATTTCTAGTCGTGTGATCATTGCTAGGTAGAATTTTGATTTTTATGGCAGTGCATTAATTATTTTCTAGACTGTTAAATTTGTTAATTCAGGATGGCAAAGCTGTCAGTAGCACATCCTTCAGTCAACAAAACAAATACATTGCAGGTATATGGGAGGTAAAAAGAATCTACAAAACCAGGAGAAGTCATGCAGGGAGTCTTGGTCCATCCTGCTAAGACGGTTAGTATCTGATTTAGAAAGATCACACCATGTGATGAGAGAATAATGAAATCTTTCCTAAAGCTGCCACAAATCAATGCTCACATTATTTGTGACATTACTAGGATGGGTTGGAGCAATTGATTCCTGGAGAGAGACTACCAACTATTTCTGCAATTAGAAATATTAGTACTTAGTATTACTCTGCTATAGACTCTTTACCAGCAATTACTTCATATTAGTTGCCTGGGTTAGGAACACTGTTTTAGGAGTTCTTCCTGCAGAATGACAATTATTATTTTTTAAGCTTTCATTAACTGTTGGTGCACATTAGGCCATGTGAAATCTTTTTTGAAAAGCTTTGATGCATATCACCTGTCCCAAGGGGGAATGCGCTGCCTGTTCTGTTTGCTTTTAAGTAATATTGAACACTTATATCCAGTTTCTTTATTAATAAAAGAATTTAAAAATAACTCTCAAATTTTCAATACAAAGTTTTACTTCAGGGTTATTGTTTGTTTGTTTTTTTTTGGTTGACTACAGATCCATGTAAGTAGGGTCTCCTAGTAGAGGTTTTTATTACAGAGGATCTTTAATGGTCTCTTGTGGATAAAAATTCATGAGTTTTTTAGCCATAGCACAGCTGCCTAATAAAAGCAGGAACATTTAAACGCTTAGAAATATTAACTTTTTTATATAAAACTGTTTGTTTTCAAAACTTGCATTAATATTTGGTTGAGTACACTGCTTAAGATCAATTTGGGTTTCGATACCTTGTAAGACCTGACTAATGAGTGAATTTACATGAGTAATGTGTCCAGCTCTGGGCAAATACAAGGTCCATTATTGAAAGATACCAACATGTTTGGAAGGAGAAAGCTACCCATCAGGTAGAGCTCACAAGTACAGCTCTGCATGCTTCCAGATCTCTCCATCTGTCTCCTCCAGCATCGGATGCTTCAAAACCAGCCACAGCCTGTTGTGGATCCCGATTCATGTCTGTTTTCTTAATGAAGTTGTTTATACATATGCATAAATTAGAGATCCGCCTTAACATTTTATATCTGCTTCTCAGATTTCTTACAGACACATGAATGACTACATCATGTAGTTGTGCTCTTGTATCTTTTACTTATTTAAATCATCAAAATACCACCAGCAAAACACTTTCAAAAATATGTTATTTCAGGCAAAACAATGCAATTTTCAAAGTGCTCAGGCTGTGTTATTTAAGGATTGTCATATCCTGAGTTACTGGTAGTCCTTACAAACAGTTTATTTAGTGCAGTTAGCAAAGAAAGTCAAATACTGTGCTTCACTTCTACCAACAGGTTCTTTACCATAGCTAGCCATACTATTTATTAATTTAGCATAACTCTCCCTTAATTTAGTATAACTCTCCTGTATGTAGCAATTACTTTTTGTTGAATTATTCAAGTTTTGTAACTGAAAGCTTCTGGTCTTCTATTTAGTTGCACTGTAGTGTTTTTACTGTGCTACATTTTATTTATATATATATATATATTATATATAAAGAGAGATACAAGAGAAAAGGTTGCTGCCTTGAAGTGCATTTTGTTTAGGACCTTTATCAAGGACTGCACTCTGAGCGTGTATCTTTGTTATCGTCATGGAGCCTTCTGCTATCAGAAGGGCTCCACAAAGTGCAGCAGTCTGCTCATGAACAGGTCATTTCCAAAGGAGTCTGTGTAAAGAATATGTAGATTGGGAACAAATGGTTTGCAATAGCAATGCATCTTGCATTCAAAGTTTGAGATTTTTGGTCCAGTTAACTCTTGGCATGAGTCTTCTTAGCAATATTAAGAAAATGGAGCGATAGGAACAAAAACTGATGTTCTTTGTGTGTCCTCCTGGGGTTACACAAACTCCAGAAGGCTTCAGAGCATGGCTCAACAGCAGGACAATTTATATAGCAAAGTGCCTTAAGTGATGTTCCCCAGAATCTGATTGGGAAAGAAATAGCAATGTGCTTGCTTAACTGCCAGACGTGACAGTCATTCCTTTTCAGAGTCTAAAGTGATGTCTGCATTGCCAGACACAGCAGGCTAATCCTATTCTATGGAAAACTCAGTTTCTGAATTTCATTAACTGTATCTGATTTTATTCATTTCTTTTGTTTTTCTAGTACACTGGTAATAACTTAAACTATATCTTAGTATTTTAAGTTGCTGGTATGTGTGTTGTGATAATCCAAAGAATAATAAGCAACAGGCCAAAGACTAAGTAAGTAGGAAGAATAATTTTTAGACTAACAGAATATGACCATGGTAGAGTTTTGCTAATTACCTGTACAGAGATGTTCTGAATTAAACAAAACTGAAAGCTCACATTGAACACATTGATACAATGGATATTTTACAAGATATGAAATACTTTCATATATAATACTTCAATACTTTGAGTATTAAATATTAATGTAAGTATCCTCATTTTAATTTCTAATAGTATACAAAGCAGTGATCATATAACTAATATGGATAACATATCCATATAACTAATATGGATAACATAAGTAAAAAGCTTTTGCTCCTTGGAAAAATATGATTTCCATACAGAATAATTTAGGAGTCTGATTCCCATTCATTATGTTGTCGGAGTAAATGGTTCAGGCACTAAAATGGTTATATCAGTTGTAGGAAAAAAAAAAATAAGCATGGTTTTAATTTCTAGATATTTAGAAGCTAAATATTTAAGCAGCCACTAGTCCTAATGTTTGAATTTTTAACTACCATTAAACTTCAGAAGACAAAATTTAAAACTCCAATTACAAACTTGAGCTTGTGATAAATCTTCAACTCGAGGTACATTTAATCTTACCAATAGATAACCCAGACAGCGCTATACCAGCACAGAGCTCAGGGAAGGCTCAGCAGTGGGCGGCCCCTCTTCTTGCAGTGCTTCACCTTGATCGTGCTGGAGGAGTGCCTCCTTCACACCGTTCCTGGAATGTTTCCACTGAAGTCCCTACCTAAACTGCAAATAATCAGCCAGGAATGCAACTATGAAACTGCCTCATAAAGGGGAGGTGTTAGGAAAGAAGCATGAGAGTTTCACGTGATTCTAACAAAATGCATTTAAGGAAAATAGCAAGAAAGTACAAATAATATGCTTGTTATGATTATGATGCAGTCATCCAAAACGTAGAATCAGACTTACGTATGTCTGTCACCATTATCATTTTATACCATATTTATTTCTCATCGTTTTTCTCCCCCCAGCAACATGGCAATAGGAAAGGATTCTCATCTCACATACCTAAACTGAAATCTAAGCTAATAAAACAGAAATTCTAGCAAGCTTTACTGTGCACTAAACATATAAAGACAAAGTTGTAGTAAAATAATCGGTATGATTTAATGCGGTGAAAATATCTGACATAAAGTAATTCTTAAGGCAAATAATTGAATTCCCAGATGAGTGAAATGGGGGCATAATGAATTTCTGTGCTAGATTGAATGAGACTATTGTACCGCTGGTGGCTAGAGGGGATGTGGAAGCTGGGTGGCGTGCTTGGTCAGTCCCCTTCTTGATCTTACTGCAGCTGATCTTGAACCTGTGCCTTCTTCCTCAGACCTGCCAATGTGATTTGCCTTCGTTTACTAGTTCCCACATTTCTTAAAGGTGATCAGACAGTGCAAGTTTATTAGCTGTAAGAGAGGATCTATGGACCTCCTGATACCAATCACTGTGGGACCTGACCTACAGCGGTGGAGAGGGAGGCTTCTCAGCCTGTCTGGATGAGCAGAAGAGGTAGAAGATGACTCCATTCCTTGAGATAATGAAGGAAACAGGAGCAAGGAGCAGTCAGGCCAGTTTGTGTAGGTTGGAAGGTACATGCAATAAGCAGGCATCAGAATCAGATGTAACACCTGGGAGGTACACACAGTCCTAATGGTGATGCATGAGCCCGAGAAACCCAGCCTGACTTCAGTTCTCAGGGGAGTTGGTGAAAAATCCGTTTATTAGAAAATAAACATCTTTTTACTTATAAACTGAGCATTGAGAAATTTACTTATAAACTGTATTGAGAAAGTAATTATTGTCATAATGTCATTTTTTAACAATCACTTTTTACAGTGAACTGCATTCTAAAAACAAAAAAGATTCTTTTTTCCCAAGCTTTTTGCTCCCAGACTTTTCCATAGCAGAAGTTCCCTGCAAATTTATCAAACCCTGGGGAAAAAAAAAAAAAAAAAAAAGAGTCAGGACTACAGCTTGCCTATGTGCTGAGATGGTAATGCAGTAAAAATGACACGATTTCATATTATTGCTTACATCAATACTTTTGGAATGCTCTTACGGACTTGAGAAAAGAGTTGCTTGAAGGATGCTTATGATCATTGTGCAATTCATGGGCTGTAGTCCTAGAGGTGTATGTTCTGTAATCTGTTATGAGCTATCAAGCGATCAAGTAAGATGATAACTGAAGGGGTGTGTATTATTGTGATGAAATTTAAATGCAAAAATAAATGCTCTCGTTAATTTCAGTGCACAATATCTGCAACTCCCCCAGCTGTATGCATTCATAATTTTGCAGTATGCTCTTTCAAGGTATTAAAAGGTTCTTGGACAGTGAATTATGGATGCAGCTGGGAGAGTCTGCAACTGCTCACGTTCACCTCGGGCTGGAAGAGCTGCCAGGAAACCCAGAGAGGCTCGGCGAGGCCATGGAGCTCCCAAGTCAGTTAGTTAGACAATCTGACTTGAAAATGTTAGATGCAATCTCGGCACCTGTTTCTTCCTGCTTCACTGAGAAGCAGTATATTTCCACATATCTCTCTAAAATATGAGTATTCATGGGATTTGGGTTTTATTGGTGAATATTGCATTTAATAGTTTTTCTTTTTTTTTTTTTTTCAGTGGTATTCAAATTACTTCACGTGAAATAGGCGGATGTACTCTTTTGTAATTGCAATGTCCACAATGTTAGAGAAACAAGATATGTTTTTAGTTCGAAAAAAAATAGCCCATATTGGCAGTGATTTATATTTCTAATTTTCTAATGTAACTTTTCCTAGTCAGAACTGCCCCTTTTCTTTTAAGCTGCTGCTATGAAAGAGAGTCCCAGAAGTTATTTCGCAGAAACCATAAAGTCATTCAGTGCAGTGAAAGATCTTGCTGTTTTAACCTTTCAGAAAGTCGCTCAGTTGAGCAGTCAGGCCGCATTATTCTATATCTTGTCTAACATGAGGAAACAGTCCCAAAAGAAAGATAGCCCAAATTAACGCCACACTTCGTTAAATAGAGACATTCTTGGTTTTCACCAAGCTAATTCGATCCAGTTCAGTTAACTCTTTTTTTTTGTGCTTGGATCACAAAAGGCAGCCATGAATGAAGCAAGTTCATCATGGGTTTGACACATCAGTGTGCAACTAAAAGGCAGGCCGTGAGGGAGGGTTCCTGCCTTTCGCTGGTTAGACAATACCCGATGAAAGCGGCCCCTCATTCAAAACCGTTCTCCAGCAAACTCCAGCAGAATGCTTCAGATCACTGTTACAAACAGGTACAATGGGAATTAGCCAGGACTTGATTCTTCAGACACCTTTTTATTTCTGGTTGTGACTGGTCATGTAATCCAATCTTCATCTAATATCCTCAGTCTGGCAGATGGTTCACTGGGCTTCTCTATGAGCAAAAGACTACTTTTGAAACAAAAAAGTACACAAAATGATGTTTTAGTATGTATTATGTCTCTTCCACTTTTACACCATGAAATACATGGCTTTCAAATGCAGAGAACAAAGAGTGATGGACACAAAATTCCTTCCTTTAAGCTACATTTAAAATTATAAAAAAAGGTGTACAATTACTTGTGTAACTTTTGGACTTACTCTTTCAACCAGAGACTAGGATTGCAGTATTTTATTACTAATTCATTTGTATTCACGTACCAGCTTGTTGACTGTAGAACTAATCAGTAGTATTAGGCCGTTGAGGTTCTCTAGTGCAAAAAAGTATGAAAGAAATGAACTTGTTACTTCTGAAGTCTATGAAAGCTTATGTAGCATTCGTAGTAGCTTGTTACCAGTTCAATGCAGCCAACTCCAGAGATCTGTTTTCTAGAAGCTGTCAACAGATGTTACATTTGACAGCCAATATGTACAACCTGACTAAATGGTAGGCTTTGTGATGTGAAGTAATGATGCCTACTATGATGCTACGAAGTAAATATTATCAGTGAGTCATATCCAAATTCTGACTTGTGTCCAAATTTTGCTCATGGTTTCTCTAAGACTTAGTTTCTCTTGAAACTTGCTATAGCAAGCACTGAGTTTTGAAGACATTTGCAAATAATTACATCAACCCATGAGAACAGTGGACTGATTCTTGGGTCTGACACTTTGACAATGGCTGCTTTTATCAATATCTACTGCCCTTTTGCAGTTGAGGAAGAAAAACATCTCAACCATACAATATAGTGAAATAGCTTTGCCTTCTGGATGTGTGAGATAATCTCTAAGTTTACAAAATAATAGCTTTTTTACTCAATTTTATATGTAAAATAAATATTATTAATACAAGATAGCTTTTCAGCTCTAACTTAACCTGGTGACCTGAGTGGAATTTCTGAAGGGCCTTTCTCCTCTGGCAGCTGCAGTGAAAACTGGCAATACACATTAGTTTTGTTTTGTTTTGTTTTGTTTTTTAAACAACCTTGTCCCAGGAACCTGTTTCCAGAATATTTCATTTAAAGTATTTTTTTTTTTTTTTTTTTTTTGCTTAGAAGCTTGAGGTAAGTCTTGAAATAATCAAAAAACTAGTGAAGCCCAATTGGTAATATCTTAGCATTGCTTACTCTAATTTTATGACCAGAAGGAAAGGAAAAATTGTGAATGAAGAATATACGAAATTTTCCATTAACTTTGAATACTGTACTAATTGTAATACGTTTCACAAATCAGGTAACTAAATCATCATAAATACTTTGTACACCTAATACACCTGGTTTACTAGTAGTGTCTAGTAGAAGTTTTATTCAGATAAATGGACCTTTAATAGTTGTTTGTTTGTTTTCCCTACAGTTTTAATACGAATCCTTCTGGCATTGAGGACCTCAGGAAAACAATGGTGAGTTATGAAGTGTCATGGAAAACCATCAGTAAATACCAACTAATTGGTGCCCAACACAACATGAGCTGTTATTCTTATTGAACCTCTTATAAGGAAATGCTTATGTGTTGTTTGTTTGTTTTATCCTTGCCTTTGATTGATATTTCCAGAAAATCTAGTTGGAAAATTAGAGGCCTAAAATAAACTTGGAAATGTGCAAAATATTTGGATAACTTCTGGTGTTATGATGTAGAGAAGAAAGGGATAATTAGATTTTTACACACAGAGTGAGAAAAAAAAACAAAACAAAACACTGGGGTATTTCAGAGAGCTCTAGAGAAGTGTAGTCAGGTGAGTAACCCTGTATTAGGCAGCAAGGCATTAGCTGGCCTAGCAGGTGTTTCCTATCACTAAAGTCTGAGACCTGAGGACCATTTGTAGGTGGCCAATCCAAATGGAAGTAATGAACTGATATGTGGCAAGATTAATAGCACAAATAATAAATGAACAGCCTCACAGAAAACACTAAAAATAGATGTACTAGAAGTTATTATTCAAAATACTCTAAAGGTATCTAAAAATGTGTACTAAGAAAGAAAAGACGAAACAAAATCCATGGATTTACTGTACAGTGTCTTTGTCTGCAAGAAAATGTGGTCTTACTAGAATTTATTCTGTGAATAGATCAAATCTTTAAACGTGGGTTTGTTTTCAATCTTTAAAATATATAGAAAACAAATTTCACAAGGAAGTATGACTTTGTACTGTTTGTTTTTTGCTGCTTTATGGAAATGACTTGTAATAATATTTGATGTTATTATAAACACCCAAGTTTTTATAATGTAAGTAACCGGTGGGAGATGTCAGAGTATATGAATGCTGCCTTTGATCAGATAGTA
This sequence comes from Aythya marila, assembly GCF_965140915.1. Classification (NCBI taxonomy): domain Eukaryota; kingdom Metazoa; phylum Chordata; class Aves; order Anseriformes; family Anatidae; genus Aythya; species Aythya marila. The sequence continues at coordinate 6,745,876 of NC_139048.1, forward strand.
AACTGAATGCTACCAGGCGGTTACTTAATCTCTGACAAAACACAACATCAAAAAAATTGATTTAACTTTGCAGCTATTGTCTGTAATGTAACCATAATTACAGTTTCTGCGTGCTTGCAAATGTACTACTGCAAATCATGTAATTTATTGCTGGTAAAAGCATCTTTATAATTCTTTTAAGAAATAATATGTGAATTGTTTTATTTAAAGGATTTAAAGGTGATAAAAGAAATCCTTGATAATTTTGCTTGTGGAATAGCAGCTATCCTAAATGTCAGTTGCAGGATTATAAGGTGGTGCTCATCTAATACAAAATACAAATTAGGAGAGAAGAAGCTATATCGCAACCATAGTTTTGAATGAAACCATTTGATTATTTTTTTTAAATGTTCAAGATTGCTTTCTAAGGTGTTTGAAGTAATTTATTATTAGGTTCTGCAATAATAGCCCTCACCAAGTTATTATATTTCTTCCTTGTGCATCACATTTAGTAATTATGTTTGTATGTCTTCTACTCTGGTGCCAACACCTGTCTCTGAAAGCAGTGCTTGAATGGGAGCAGTAGCCAGTTGAAAGGGCAGTGTGAGCTCTTTAAGGCCTAATTAAGAACTGAAAGGAAGATGAAGTAAGTAGGACAAAAGATGTGAAAGTAGCTTAGATGATATTCCCAGAGCAGAATTCCTCATTAGAACAATAAAGAGATGATCAGAGATTGCCAGGCCTTCGTTTTATCTGACTCCACTTCCTCCGGCTCCTCTGGATGTCCGTTTGTTCTCCAGTAGGAATTTGTAGCTGAGGCAATCCTTCTTTGCATAGCCTGTTATTTAAAATATTTTTAAAAAATGCTTTATTAGAAGACTAATGTTTTGAATTAAATTTCTAGTAGCTGTTTTTGTAAGGATATAGTTCTTCCTTATATGTGTTGCATAATTGTTCAAAATGGACATTTAAAATCTTCCTAATTTTAACAATATTTATTTCTAAGTAGTAAAAGCATTTTAGAATTTTCTTGTATATTTAACATGATAAGTTACTCAATCGAAAGATCTGTGTAGAGCATGTGTATGGCAACACATCTTTAAAGCATATGTATTACACACAGTTTTCCAGTAAACTTTATATAATAATTAAAAACATAATTGCATCTTCATTCCAGTTCCTTTGCCAAATCAGAAAATGAAGCAAACCCTATATTTTAGACATCGAAGTTTAACTGTATTTTTCAAATTTTTTTTTAAATAATTTTGTAAAAATAAGATTTAGCTTCCTTCTTGTGGAAGAAAATGTGTTAAAAATCTAGCAACCACAAAGTGAAGTTATTTTCTCTTCTATACTTGCTGGAAATCAATTACTAACCAATATATAAATTTCATCAAGGTAGACATTTTTATAACGTGGGAATTATTGATCCTGTAAAATGCTGCAACTTGATAACATAAGTTTAAGATACTAAATACAAGTACATAAACGTGACATTAAATATCTCAAATGTAGTGAGAAATCTTTAAAAGCACGTAATTTCAGGAGCTGCTATTAGAATATAATTGATGGAGAGAGGCTGATTGATCTGTCGTACTTCAACCTATTTGCAGTACACCATCACTTCTAATTAGGTTTATTTGGAAACTTTGACCACCTGCATGTTTTAATGATTTGACATATGCCAATGTGTAAATATGGAGCTGTATGGGAAGAAAAGGAATGAAGCAGAACACTTGTGTCTGAACACTTGATTATGTGCTGTGCTACCTAGCTGTGCATGCTTTATCATTTTTAATGAGGAGTTTCTACTGTAAACAAAAGCTGTCTTGTGTTCTTCTGCTGCCCTGGTAGTTCAGGATTTGAGAGGTTAGATGATTGTACTTAGAGGTTCCCTATCTTTGATTTTTTTCAGTTCCTGAATCAGAGAAAACTTACCGTTTTTCACGTCTTGTGGTGCTAATACCTTTATGAACTGACTCTCAGAATCTTTTTCTTTTATACATTCCCAAATGTTTCCTAATCTGGTTCCTTAAGGTTGCAGCTATTTCTTCTTGACACAGAATAAGACACTCAAGTGTGTAGTGTTTTGGATCATGTCTTGCCCTTTGTTACAGGGACTAGTTTGTCCATCTCTGCTAATGCCTGTATTTACTGAGTCAGCAGACATCATTATTGAAACACCTCTATTTCCTTTGCTGTTTAATTCTGTGCCTCTCCTGCTTTGAAGGAAGCAAGCCAGATCTTTTAGTAGTACACAGTTCTGCCTTAAGTGCTCTGGTGCAAATGAGATGAAGCCTTTTAACTTCACCTGAAATTTAAAATTGGAAGTTGTAATGTATGATTCAGAGGCCAAGGTCTGGCAAGCCACTGATGACTAAAAATAGAATATGAAAGACAGATGAGGGCTGATGTAATTTAAAGCTAAGTAAATGTTTTGCTATAATATTCTCAAAAGGCAAGAACTCAAGAACGTTATGGTTGGGCTTGAATTCTCAGGGCTCTTTCTCTTTTTCTTTTATTATTAATGTTACCATGTAGTCGGTTTCCAGAATGGACCTGCTAACCTTTCTTGGGGTTACAGCTCAGATGTTGACAAGCCATGGATATGTCTTTCTGAGAACAACATTTTTTGCTGACATGATGGTGGAGGGAAACTGTTCAAACTGGGCAGCATGTCTCCAACTGTTTGCTTCAGTGCAGTTATTGGAGGGAAAAGCTCTAGAGCAAATTGAGTTATATTGTAGAAGAAAAATGGCTTCTGTTAAGACGTATATGTGGGAAATAAATGAAAACTCAAAAGCGTGTTCAGATCAATGAGCTGTTTAATAAAATCTGTTTTTGTTTTGTTTTGTTTTCTTGTTTTTGTTTTTAATTTTTCTGTAGGATGTAAATCCCTTTGATGCCACTGCAGGATACCGTAACCTTACCTATGAAGAGGTTTTGCAGGAGCTGGTAAAACATAAAGAGCAACTGAAGAAGAAGGACACCCATATTCGTGAACTGGAGGATTACATTGATAATCTTCTTGTACGAGTAATGGAAGAAACACCTAGCATTCTCAGAGTGCCATATGAACCTTCTCGAAAAGCTGGAAAATTTTCCAAAAGCTAAGACAGTGACCCTTGATGGTACTTTCTGCTGAATACGTTAGGGGAAGGAAATAACACTTCAGCATTTTGATTTCTTTTCATTACTTTTGTCCTAAGAAATTTCAGGAATTGGGAGACAGAACTATGGCATGTTTTTGTTTGTTTTATTTTATTGGTGTTTGTTTGTTTGTTTGTTTGTTTTTTACTCCAAACACTAGCAGAGACTGCCAAAAGTAATGTTTTGTTGGATTAGCTACATACTTTTTTTTTTTTTTTCTATAAAATACCTTTAGGTACACCATACGTACAGTAGAGTAAATAATGCACATGAAATATGTCCATGCAGTTTTATATGATGGCTTAGTGTTCACTGTGTGGCAGTTTCAGCTGGGATAGCCGGTGCTGTTTTGAATGTTTTCTCGACCGATTATTGGTATTATGCAAATATATCAATTTTGATATTACAGCATGCCATCAAAACCACTGTTTTCAAGCCAGTGTAGTATGCTTTACTAAATCTAAATGTGACTTGTTGCAATTGAATGCAGTTCGTTCTACACATGCTAGAAGAAAACAGTGATGCACAATCTTTGCAGAGTAAATGCTGTACTGTATACAATGTGCTTTTCGTATGACAATGTAAAAAATATCATGCCATTTCACTAATGGCACATGCTGGAATCAGTTATTTTACACTTAAATGCTGAATTTTGTGTGTAATGATTGAACTTTGGTAGTGAGCTCATGACAGGATTATTTTGAGGATCTTTTTGTATGAAGTTATTGCATGCCTTTTTATATGTTAAAGTACTTTGACCAGTGTTAATAGAGTCAGAAATAGGATGGAAAAAAGTATGGAATAAGATAAGAATACTTTGTTCAGTTAGTCTACTACAGTAAAAATATAGGAGAAATGAACAGACTGACTTAAATAGACATGATAATTCTGCAAGTATATAACCGACTCAATTTAAGGTTGAGTTTTACATGATATACATGTATGTCTCTTCAGGTTTTTAAACTTAAGACAACAAAGTATATGCCTTTAGAATTAGGCTGTGTTGCTGAAACACGTCTAGAGTACTTAAAAAGGGTTATCATTTGGAAAAAAAGAAAAAAAAAAAGATATGTATTCCTTGTAAGTGCTTTTAAAAGTCAGTTTTCATTGAGGCAGATGAAAGAAGAATGTAATGAAAGTCTTCCTGATCATTTAATAATTGTTTGTAAGATGACATATGAAAAGGATATCTGTTATTCAATAAATTGGCAAAATATCGTGATGAACTTACAATGGGAAAATACAGTAGGAGAATAATCCTCACAATATTAACAATATTAGATTTTAATTTTAATTTCCTTCATAAGCATCTTAGTCTGTTGCTGTGAAACAGTAAGAAGGTATTAAAAAAATTTTAGGACATTTTAGATTTGGATTTGGAAGGAATGACTGTCTTTTCCTCCTTTTTCTACACCTGATCTGTTTTCTTATATCATCAAGTAATAACTGTTTCTTTTTCAGATATAAAAGATCTATATTTTCATTTTTAAATCTGCAAAGATTAGTAATATCTTGATTAACTGTCATCTGGACAAGCTGAAAAAGTTCTGCTCTCTTAATGCTTTTGACAATGTTAGTTTTCTATGACAGCACAGAATTATTCTTCTTAGACAAAAAAATTCTGTGGTACAATTGTTCCCAGATTTTATTTTCTTTCTTTTTTTTTTTTTTTTTTCTTTTCATCTTTGTTCTTTTAATTTTCTTCCATTTTTAGGAACTGCCTCCCATTCCCCAGCACTAACATTAATGCAGTTTGAGTATTCTCAGCCCTGTGTTGGGATTCAGTAGGGTAGGTAATTTTGCTTGCATGGAGCCTCAGCAATTCCAGTCAAGCCCTACCAGTTGTAGTGCATTTAGACAGTTGGAACAAAGAAAGAGGCCAACTTCATCATGTAATTTCTCTTTTGACGACTAAAGGATTTATCAAGTTCTGTACCTCGTAAACCATATGAATGTTCTTTTGACCCACTCAAGGTCTAAATGGCTGTAGATTTGTTGTAATATATTTGAAGTGCCAAAGGTTATGTACTAAGTTATGGTACGTTTACTGTTGGAAGTTAGATTTTGCACTCAATTAGATTTTAATTTCCTAATTACACCAAGATGTATTGCAGTTACTCAGTATTTCCATAAAAGTTCTTGAACATTTTTGAATATTTGGCTGAGGCAAGTGGTTTTCTCATATTGTAAATGGGGAATTGTGCAGTTGTTTTGAATTCAACAGACGTATTAAAGCTAACTGGTACGCTATGAGACGATCTGTACTATCCGTGATGATTAAACCATACACATTGATGGGGTTTAACAAGTAAACTAACCAGAGACTATGCTCCAATGACTTTTCACTTGCAAGCCAACTTGTAATTATTAAAATGAAACTCTACTATATTTAGCACCTCTGAAATCACTTCTTTTAGAATGTAAATGTAGAATATCAAACTGCATAATTGACTAAAAGCACATCATTTGACATATTTGCATACCAAGAATGATAAGCAGATTAAAGGTAGCGAAAAGATCAATTTTTGTGCATTAGTGAAGAAATTTAGTGAAGCTTTGAATGTGCTATCAGGTCTTTATCTGATCTATAAGTGAATAAAAGCACCTTTTGTTAGTCAAGAAAGAGAGGAGAACGAGAAATGCAATTTAGGAAAAGGTAAAGATACCAAAAGAGACAGAATGGGACATTTACAACTCTGAAAATATTTTATGGAGTCTTTATGACTAAAGATATAAGCTACTTTGGAGCAATTCTGGAAGGATTGCACACACATAATTTTCTGTTTAGAAAGCAATTTTAATATTTTTCTATGTTTTGAGAATATTTTTGAAAAGCATCTTCACCCCACCTGTGTTTGATGAACAATGCAGCTTTCAAATGAAAATACTTCATACTGAGTAATGTATATGTTGAAGAAAAAAAAATATTTCTCCTGTAGGATAAAATTGTAAATTTTCTTGCTGATCGTTTAAAAATTGTAATAACTTGCCACTTACAATTAGTTTTTCTTGCCCTTTACACTTGGAGGGATGAAAATTTTGGATATCTCTACATTATTTTGATCTGTCAGAACTTAGTATAAAAGTTCATCCATGCACACAATGGACTTGGAAATTCTCCTTCAAAACAGCTCTGCTCATAGCAATGTACTTTACTTACTTTAAAGAACAAATAAAAAGGCCATATTTTAATTTTGCAAGTAACAAAACTTTCTGCTCTTCAAGAGCAGAAATATTTTCTTTAATATTTATGTACGTTACCTCTTGCTGCTGTATTTTATGTTTAGCTTGGTTTTCCACCTACTAATGAATGTAGCATTCTCCTTAGATTATACATAACTACATTTATTGCTGTTGGCTGTGTATCAAGAACTATTTGTAATTTTCCAGCTGTGAAAATGTTGCCTTGCATTTAGAAAGGTTTCATGATGTGGGGACCTAATGAAACTCATACTCCTTAGGTAGTAGTGTGCAGTTCTTTCCGTACAGGATGCCCTTTCTTAGAAGCATCTTAAAACAAACAGAACTGTTGTCTTAATATGTTTACTGCTGCACTGGAGGTTTATTTACACTTCCAGCTTTAAAGAAAAAATATTGTATCAAGTATGTAAAGTAAGCTCCTGCTTTTTTGCTGTTTACGTATCCATTACTGTTGTAGATACGATAGGGGCGTTAGCTGTATGATTTTCAAATGGCGATATTTAAAGCATGTTGACTAACTTCCTCTCTTTGAAGTCCATGGTGAAGGATTATAGTGCTGCTGTATTCATGATGCTAGATTTAAGGGTCTGTCAGCACTTTGAGAATGAAACCCTATTTTCAGGGATTTATAACTTCTAAATCTAGATACAGGCACTGGAAGTATTTGATATGCAATAGGTAGCACTTTAATCTGTTTATGAAGGATTTTGAGATTTGTTTCTGTTGGAAAAAGTCATGGTCTTTTAAAGCATAGTGGGCATTTGCTTTATCTTTCACAATTTATACATCGAAGAAGCCACTGTATATTACAAGCGATAGAGCCATTCCTATTCATCTTAGAAGCTTCCAGATGTCTTGTATTATTACAATGTGCTATAAAAAGCTGAAGATCCAGGTTATACAGGAAGTTTGTAAAAGATATGAGCATTACTTATAACTTGAAGGTTGATTCTTGTCTTGTGCAATCAATGGTACTTTGTCTAAATTTAATAATGGTACAGAATCACAACTATATGCACATGTGAGAACTATAAACTTAGAATGCATGAAAAGCTTTATTTTTGTTTCATTATTGCAACTTCAGCTCCTTTAATTTGATTAAAATGTTATCTTAATATTTTAATTTCTGTCCATTAAAAAAAAAAAAATTGCATGTCTAACACTAATAAAGCACCACGATGCACTACCATGGTATTCCTTGAATTGTGGTATTAATCTGTGTTATGCAAAGCATGTAACTTCTAAGCCCCACTTAAATACATGTTTGTAAGGCCCAAGGTTTTAAGACTCAGAAGTTGTAGAGGGGAGTAGTTCCTTAAGGATGGTTCTACACGAGTGGTAAATGCAGGACAGTTGTTGTAGGAGGTCTCTTCAGTAGTGTCCAAACCTTACAATCGGGGGGGGGAAAGGGGCATGTTATTAATGTGCTAAAATAAATATCGTTTTTATATGACAGTGGCAGTTCTTTGAAATGCACCACTCCTCTGATTGTCTGGTTGTGTTAACACTGCTAGATCTTTGGCACTGCAGTTCTGAGTTGCATTTAGCATGAGGACAAACTGCAGATTTTGTTATTCTGCTTGACAAAATACAACCCACCCAGAATGGCAGAAAACTGGTATCTTCTCCTTGCCCCACAGGTACTTTTTCAATGATCACTTCAGTGCACTGTTCTCAGCAAAAGATGCTTCTGTGTGTCTTCTTTCCTTCTTTCTAGAGGCAGCAAGACAGCAAAGTCTGTCCCTGCACATAGTTTCCTTGGCTCCTAAGGAGGTACAGAGGGTAGTCCTGAGCTCAGAGAAGAATAATTTTATGGGTTCACCCAGTCACATGAGGAGGCTTGAAATTCATTTGGATGTGCTTCCTTTCCTTGCAGTTAACTGGCTGCATGACCAGGTCCTACACTGAACCACTTTGGGGACTTAATAAAGGTTTTTCAAGGATACTTTAAAAATAGTTTAGCAGTTAAAAATCTATTGAAATACTTAGATGTAAACTAGAAGGACTATTATGGACAATTTGTCTCTCTTCAATTACATATATCCTAAAGTTATTTGAGTCAGTTCTTTATGGAACCATACAGGGTAAAAATCAGGATTTCATTTTCATATTTAAGTTGTTTAATCTGTTGTTAAGGGGGTGTTGTGCAAACTTTGGCTGCAGCTCACTTGTGAAATGTTGTCCTTTTGTATAACATTGAACATGTTAGTAAAGTTACAAGGAATTATGAAAATCAAATCTCTCATTCCCCCATTCCACGTTAATAAATGAAATGTTCACTTAATTTGTACTAGTGCCATTTTATGAGGGAGAGGTGAGACTAGCTGTTAAAGGAAGCTGTTACCCTCTTGTCTGTTCTACATATGAATAATGTGATGGAAGGCTACCACGCTCAGTACATTCCAGTTTGAAAACCATATGCCGTTTTAAGGTATTGTGCAATGTTTATTTAAGTATCAATACATCCCATCCTGGAGGACAATGGCAGTTACATGGAGATTTTTGTAGTGTATCTACAATGTGTTTTTTTTTACAACATATAGCAATGCAGATCAGCCATTAGTAAATGAATGGTTATTTATGACAGACAAGTATCCTCCAAGGCTAAATGCTGACAAGTTTAAAAGTGAGCAACTTAATAAGCTTTTAGGTACCTGCAATATTTAAATGAAGTCCAGTATTCAAAAGGGAAAGAGCTTCCTGGGATCATCCTTTGCTTTAGCCTTAAAAAGATCTGCTGTGTGATGAAGAGGGACCGAGCAGAGACACGTTGGATAGATTTCACTGTTGGAGAGGGAAAGCGAAACAAAACAAACACCACCAACAAAAAGCTGAAGTTAGCAGCACAGGATTGCAATTTTAAGGGATCTGTTTGCCCAGCGTGTGCCAGATTCTTTTTTTAACAGAAGGTAACAGAGCATCCTTCACGAGCAAGATCTGGCACCACTGCTTTCTTAGTCCCTCTGCCATTGTAGTATTAACTTTAAACTGGCCACTTCCATAAGAAAGTTAGAAAGTGTCCGATGAAATTTGGGGTCTGCAGCACATGGCTGGCCAGATTGCCTCTACTGGTACTTGAAGTGGGTGTCTGGCTTCTCGTGGAGTCTGACAAGTACAATGCCAAAAAGTGTCATAGCACCTCTTTCTCTAAATGATTAATCTGGGGCCTTCGTAGGTGATGAATGTCTCCTTCTCCGATAACTTGCTGCTTACATTACAAATTCCTTGAAAATTGACTCCCTGGGACATCTTTACAGAAAACACCAAGAGTCTCCATTTAAATTTAATGAATTTATTTTGCAATTCGCTAAGGACTTGTACAATGCGTTAAAATCTGCCTCTTGGAGGCCAGAGCTTTGTCCAAATAACAGCAGCTTAATGGCATCCTTTAAAAACAGCTGCTGACTCTCAAGCCGTAAGTATTTCTATTTCCTAGTAATAAGTTTTTGTCATTAAAGTAGCTTATTTCATTAACTTACAATTCATAGCTTAAACATGCTTATATTTTGCTAATTTTAGATTACTTAGTACTTATTTTTAAGGAACACAATCACAAAATGCAAAATGTCACTAAAAAAAAAAGACTTGCCTTGTGCATAGAATTTCATTTCAATAAGCATTCTTCAATGCACTATTTTAAGGGAATTTTTACATGCTTTTCTAAATCAAATCATCACAATTGTATAACAAAAAGCAATTCAAAGTGTTTATGTGGTTTATAGTTTCAATTCCTTTATAGATATCAGCTCCCATATTTTAGGATTCGAAAGCTACCACAGTTAGATATTTAACTTGTAAAGTAACATTGTGAGATCACAAATTATTACTTTCCAAAATTTACATAGCCAAAGTATCTGATATACTCTTTTGTGTACTGTAGAAGTTAAAAATGAGCTCTGGGAGAATTGAGATTTTCCTAAGTTAATTAAATAAATAAATTAAATTATACAAACCTTTGGGATAAACTGCAGTGCAACTACTTTTGGGTATATAGCCCAAAGCACTCCTTTATCAAAGAGGCTAGCATCAAATTTGCTTTCCTTTGTTTATAAAACGGAGGACGAGAATAGGAGTCACATTACAACAGGTGCTAGGTACTGCTATTATGGAAAAAAAATATATTGACACAATGAGAGAAGTGGTCTTGACTTTTGTGTGCGTATGAAGTATGTGAGTGCCAGGCTTATGTATTTCCAGAATCAGACATTTCTTATATTTTCCTATTTAAAGACTTGTATAAATAATGTGGCCTTTAACAATGCGAAATAGTTATTGTTGGCTACAATACATGTATTAATGCATGTATTAATCAAGTTCACTTGATTAATGTTACTACAGTTTGAGACCTTCTTGTAATTGGCCTCATCATAATCCACACACAGAATACAGAGAAGTAGCATGAATTTTAAGTTGAGAGACTAAATGAAAGGAGCAGCCAACAGCAGTGGGGAGAAATAAAATAATCCTAATTAAAAGCAAAAAAATTATGTGATCTGAATTAAGATTCAGTTGGTGGGTACTGAAAACTGTTTTTTCTGGCAAGCAATTACAAGTGTCCAGTATAACAGCTTGGGAGAAAAAAAAAAAATAATTAAAAAAAAAAACAAAAACAAAAACAAAAACCACCCTTCATGTTTGATGGTATACATTTTTCTAGCTCTTTATAAACCAAATATTATGTTAAAGACTTATGCTTAACCTTTGTTACATTGGGCATAATTTCAGACAGTTGAAGCATCCTTTTTTTGCTAGAGTTGCACATGATTGTATTTACTAATGGGGACTTAGTTATCCTATCTGTTTCATGATTTTCTGTAGTAGTTTTAAGTTCTGAACATTTCACCACATTCTATTTAGAGCATTATTTAAAACTTGTTCCAGTTCTCTTCATTCTTATGCGTGCTGATGTGCTAAACCGCTCCAGAAAGTGGCTCCGCTCTCGCCATATTTGGAGGCCGTTCCTCTTCTTTGCTCTTTGGCTGGGTTGGATGGGGACCTCTATGTAAAGTAACAATCAAAATATGTGACAGGAGCTGCCTGCCAAAACTGGGATCAAAGCAAATTTATAAAGGGCTCATTTGAAAATTATCTTGAGCCTTGGAAGAATGACTGAAAGCCACAGTCTAAATAGAACAAAAGATAGTGAATAGCCGAGGTGGGAACAAAGTTCTTGAGTACAGGTGAAGATTTGCAACTACCTTGTCATAAGTGAAGGGAAGCAAATAAGCAGATGGGTTTCCAAATGCATATCCATCAGGATGGGATAAGCAGGTCCTGTTTAGGCTTAGTATACACAAATAGTTCAATGCTCTTTAGCTAAGACATGTTAACATGTAAAGTAGCTCTTCTTGATAATATCATATGGTACATTAACTTGTCTGAAAAGTTACTAGGTTTGGAGATGAAAATTTGTAAAATATGTGAACATTTAGCTTAAATTCATTACTATTAGCCTGTTCATCTGAATAAAGAGACCATTTTTTTCCTTCCCATGTATCCAGCTGAGAATTGTGTAGTGTTGCAAACTACAACTGATGTAACTGAGTAGATGGCTGTACTTTGCAGTTGAATATGTGTGTTAATAAAGAAAAGCTAGCTTTGGAGAAAAGAGTTCTGTGAAAAACCTAACCAAAGCCTCTCTCACAAACACAGTATTTTTCAAAGTCCTGGGATTATAAGGTGTTCAGGAACAAAGAAGTAGAAAAAAAAAAAAAAAAAAAAAAAAACATTCGGCTGTGATGGTTTTAAACAACTGTGAGTTATGCATTTAGGTAAAAAAGTGAAATGCTAATTTTAGGAGAGGAAGTAAGACAGTTTTTAGATAGGCACTGTATTAAAGATTGACCATATGCTAATATATAAGGTAGCTGTAGACAGGAACAGCATCTCACTCTGAATATAGAAGGTGAGGAATGAGCTTGCTGAGTTTTCCTGTGGCAGGCATGAGAAGCAATAACCAGCTGCTTACAGGAGGCAATAACTGGCTAGCAACAGTAAGCATCACACTTAAGAGTGTGCTAGATGCTGTGAACACAAATAGGAACAGATTTCTGAGATTTTTCTATTACCTGGAGAAAAGTACACAAATATTCTCCCAAAATAAATTACTTGAATTGCAAGTCCCTGTTTTTATTTATATATTTCTCTGTTTGCCCAAAGGACAATTAGCAGATACATAAAATATTAAATAAAATATTAAATATTTCATTGCTTTATAGGAGTCTTTCTTTGACTCAGCTTCAGAAGACAAATTGTGGATTTTAATATGACAAAAAGCCAATGGAGTCCTTGCTCTGTTTAAAGACTGACACAGGAACAGGGAGTGAGAAGGAGACACATTAGGCTGGTAGAGCTCTTTCTACAACTAAAATCTTTTTAGTGCAATGGTGATCATCGGTCAGGAGCACTCAGCACTTGTTGTGATATGTGGTCTTAATGTCCTGGGAAACACCCTTCCCTGATTTCATCCTTGTACAGGGTAGCTATCAGTCTGGTTTGGGAAGAGTTATTCGTACATCAGTGGCCAGATGAAACATTCACTCACTGCAACCCCAAATGCAAAGTGATACTTTCAATGTATTTTAGAAGTTTGTGCACATTAAGAGACTTAGGCATAAGAGCATCACATTTTTCTCAGGATAAATCTAGGAGTGGTGCTTGGACAGCAACGTCAATCTGAAAACCTTTGAGCAAGCTGTCTGGAGACCTTATGGTTTGTACAGTGGCAGATCTCAGCATGACATTTGGATTATTGTTATTCTTTTTCTATGGTACACTTTGAAACCACAGTATATTATATTAACTTGTATCTCTCAACTGCTGGATATTAATTATTTAGGCATTGGAAAACTGACGTCCCCTGCTTCCCTCAGGTACAAAATCTGTTTCTTTTAGTTGTAGTCCTGGAGTTTTCACTGTCTATTGCTACCTGTGAGGAAAGATGGAAGCAAACCTGCCAACGACCATAATCAATCCACTTGTGAAGTGGGTTTTTGTTTTGTCTATAGGCCCTTACTAAGTATAAAGTTGTGAAATTCTCAATAAACCTTTTTTTTTTTTTTTTTTCTTCAAACTTTGACATTAATGTCAGACTTTGGCATTATGTCAGGTCAATATGAGCTCAAAAGGCCACTAAATTCCAATATTAGCAGTTATTGCCACTTTACATTAATGTTAATGACTATCTTGGATCCAGGGCAGCAGATCCTTACTACACCTGTTTTCAAAGTAGTGATTAGCTTTATTGAAACACAGGAAAATTTAGGGATGAATATAAATCCTGGTTGCTAGGAAATATTCTGGGTTGTCTAATGGTAAACTTATATAAAAAAATAATGTGTTTGTATCCCAAGATCTTTGAGAGATGGCAGCAGCATCAGTCCATTCCTTTCTGAGACCTATCCTTCCTCTGACACACAGGTAAGCAGCTGAAGACATTGATTTGCACATCAATTCTGAATAAGCCATTTCATTAGCTGTTGAAATACTCTTACAAGCTGATTCACCTGTATTTTAAACTTGGCTTCTAACTGGTATAGACTTTGCACTTCAGAAAGCTGTAAAAATTAGTTGCAGAACAATAATAAATAGCATACTGCCCAAGCATATTGCATTTCTTTACTAATACTCATTGAACATATTTTCCAGATATACTTGTGTATATTTAAGTATGTATCTGAATAACTCTGCTTTTAAATTCAAGAGTCAAGTAGCTACTTTGTATGCCACGCTTATCTTAAATAGAGTTTGATTTAAAACATTTATCTTCCCCAGTATCATCTCCCATGTCAAAGCACATTTAAATCACATTCTGTTCCTAATATCCCTTGTGTTTAAAATGGTATCAGAGTACAAAAAAAGTTTGATGAGTGCTCTGTTGTTTGCCCACTTTGTAGTTATTAGCTTACTCAGTCATTGTTTTGAATATATCACTGAAGTTGAGAAAGAGACATTTTAGCAAAGTAAACTTTTAAAAATTAAAACCAAGGTCAGACTGTAGGGCTAGTAATACTAGAAGATTGTAATTTAAGATGGGTCCAATTACGCAAAATCATGTGTTGAGTTACAGCCTCATTTTCTCCATTAGGATCTGTGAGGTTGCATAGGTAGAAATAGAGGAAATTCAGGAGTTTTTTTTCTTTTTTTTCTCCCTTAATCATGGCAAAGGAAAATGCAGTGCTTGCTGAAGTGCTCATTTTTAGATCAGTAGCTCAAAAGGAAAACTCTTCTTCCAGGAATGTGTAGTAAGGGCATCACTTCGGTGAAGGCAGCAGACTCAGCACGAGACTTTGGAGGGATTTGGCACCTTGTGGTATTGTGTTGATTTTACATGTAGGACATTTAGGCAACACCTCTGAATAAATAAATTCCAGTTGAGAGACAGAAAGCAACTCTCTAAATCAGAGAAGATTTTACTGGTTTTATATTCTTAGTGTTTAAACCAAATGCCATCACAGCTAAGTGTTTTTTTTCCAATTACTTAACTTTTCCTTGTCCTTATTCTTTTCTTTATCTGTTCCTTCAGGTATTTGGAAAGTACTAGAAAGCGTGCAGTGGTGCCAAACAGTGGTTCCCAGAAAGGCCAGAGTTCCTGCCATTATATGTTCTCAACTTCCATGTGAACGAGGCAGACAGTTTCATATTTTTGATTGTTTATATTAAAGCATTCTTAATAAGAGAAACAGAGAGATTATGTTCAATCAAACCAGAAACAGTTCTGAATATGTTTAAGCAAGTTTCTGCATTAATAAACAAAACTACTGGGTATTTTTTTCAATCATGCAAACATGAAAAAAGTCATCAGCATTTACTAAAGCATCTGTACAATGCTCAAGGCAAGTTCCAGCTGGATTCTCTTAAAAACTTCAACCTTTTCTAATAAATGACTCATAAACCTATTGTAGCTAGGAAGCTTTTCAGAAAATTTATTCAATTAAAAGGGATTTTCACCATTTGAACAAATGTTAAGTTATCATAAATATATTCTTGTTATATGAGGAAAAGAACACATGTTGCTTTTGCAATGCATTTTTCTTTCAAGCAGCCAGAAAATGAATTTCAGAACAGACAAATTTACTACCATAATTGTTGAAATGTTTTTGAAAGAGGGATGCTTGCTACTGGGCAGGGCTGATGCACATGGTATGAAGTTCTTGTACCATCTCTTTGTGTAATTAGCAGACTACGTGGGACATCATTGTCAAATTAATTCTTTAATAATTCTACTGGGCCAAACAGCCTTGTATTATCTTCTGCAAATAAAAGTATTTGTAAATATTGAATCACTGATGGGAACTGAATTCTAAACCCTAAGTTCTGTCATTCTCCAGGACCAGCTTTCATCTTCTGATGTTGTTTAGCCCCCAAGGCACCTGTTCTCCTTCCTGTGGCTGGCAGGTGAAATCTTGTTTCAAGCTCTTTCTCCCATCAGTAGCTTCTCCTTCACCTCCAGGATCTCTCATATTAAAAGCATTTGCCTCTCTTACTTGCTCAGTGGTTAGTGTCTGCACTGGGTCAGGAAACCATCTGGTGAGGCATTGTAATGTTTGCCTCCAGGTTGTACTGGTTGCTTTTAGCATACTTTTTTTTTTTTTCAGATATTCCTGTGTTTACCTAAAGAAAATTATTGCTAAAAAGATAGTGGCACAGCCTGAGAGAGGAGAAAAATTTGAATTTAAATATCCATCTTTATCATGTCATATCCATCTTTATCATGTCAATACTAGGAGAAGTAGTCTGTGTAATAAGGCCACTACCAAGTCCAGCCAAGAAGGCCGAAATGTTTCTTCATGACCAAAATGTTAACAGGAAAAAAAAAATCCTAGTCAAATATTTTTTAATATATGTTGGACATCACTTTTCACCAAGTGCTACAGGGACATTTTTATCCTAGAATCATGAAATAATTCAGGTTGGAAGGGACCTCAATTTGGGTCAACTCCTATAGTTGGGCAACATCCCCTTACCAGGAAATGTGTGTCAATTAAATAGCTTCCTCATAAGAATATAACCAACCTTCATGTTGTTTGTATCTTAAAATGCAGAATTGAACTGGGTAGTTTCTTTTAAGATGTAAAAACAAAACAAAAAAAAAAATGAGTTTTCAATCTTTTATTCTTGTATTCTGTTTTACTAATTCTAACATGACTACATTTGTGAGTGATAGATAAGGGATTAGGTCATCTTCTAGTTGGCTAAATGAGTTGATAATAAGGAATTCAAACTGACATTGCAAAACTACTCAGAGATGTGTGCAGATAAGTATTACCTCTATGGGTACATTAAAAGAGAATATGACTTCTAGGAATCCAGGAGAAACCCTTTATTCAAACTAATATGAACAGTATGATAAGCAATATTAAAATTTACATTTTTACTCTGATAAAACCAAAAATATTCAAGCTATGTTTGTGACAAAATTACTACTGAAGCAATAAGAACAACGATAAGCTTTTTTTTTTTTAATATTATATTTTTGTATGATTATATATTCTCCAAGGATCGTGTTAGCAAGTGCCAGTTTGTAAAAAGGATAGGACTGTACCTAACTACAGTTAGGTACATCAATAATAGTTCTCATCATCAAATAAAGTTCTCATTGAAAATGAAGGAGAAAAATTAAAAAACACTGAAGGCCTATAAACAGATGTAAATGGAGAATAAAAAATGGAATATTCAGTCTATTAATGTATCTACTGATATTAAAGAGATAAAAATGTCAGTAATCTAGAATAACGTAAAATACTCTTCAAGGAATTTAAAATTGTGTAAGGTTACTATTAAATGTATATTTATCAAAAAGTCAGAGAGGGTAAAGGCAGTTGGGTTAACAGAAACAAGATAAGATCAGTGTGAACACTGAGTAAAGAAGAAAGTTCAGGAACCAGCTTGGACAATCACATTCTGGTATGCAATAAAGCAGGGAACATTACATTACCATGTAATGGTAAACCTTCTACACACAAATGTTTTTATTGTGGTAGCAATAAGGAAAAGCTTGCCCAAGCACAGCCAATACTCTTATTGTTTTTTATTATTATTATTTTTAAAGGATAATTCTATGAAATTCATCATTTTTACCTAAAGGTCAACAAATATCTACCATAAATTACAAGCCACAGGGAAATAAATATTTCTGTGAACTATGTCAAATTAATTTAAAACAAAATAGTAAACTAAATAAATAAATAAATCAAAATAATAACAATCAAGAAGAAAGCAGAGTACACCATATCTAGTGTATATTATTGAAGCACTTGTATAATTTTTTTTGTATATATATATTTATCTTTGCATTTTTTATATGTTAGATAATGATTGTATCACCATTTGTGTTGAAACTATAATTCCAATGGATTAAAAATATAGGAATTAATCTTGTTGATGCTACTGAAATAAATTACCCTAAGTAGGCTATATATATAAGAAAACAATATAAATGCATGTAAATTCAATTATTAAACAAAGGGAATATTGTATTTAATTTAAAAATTGAATCAATTTGCTTACATTCATCCTTATCCTCCATAATTTCAGAGATAGATCTCTTCCTCTCACACTGTATTGTTATACACAGATAGGAAAAAGAGAATAATCCCCTTTTCATTTTTTAATTTCTGTTTGATTATTTTTTTTTCAGTTGTGGTTGAGCAAATTACAAATCAGAACCAGTGGAATAAACTGATGCAGATGAAATATTCTTGTATAATAGAAGATGCTAGTGTTGTCATAACCTGGTTTAAGACAAGTTAGTACAGATGTTTAGCCAGGATTTCTAACTCAGCACTTGACTTTCTTCAAAATTAAAAATAAATAAATAGATTGCACTGGCTTGGATATTTCTAGATTTTAAATGATTGAACGTATTATGGTAAAATTAGAACTAACAAAGATTATTGCAAATTTACTGAAATGCAGTCATTTTTGATTTAAAGAAAATCTTAACATTTTAAAGTTGTTTCTCTTAGTCACACCAATTCATAGTGAACAAATGGAAAACAAAACAAGAAATATTAAATTTAAAACATCTAATCCAATGGTTCCATACTTTCTAAATCATTAATAATCCAATCCAACAGTTGCTCAAACTGAAACCAGAAGACTGAGCACAACAAAATCTGGATGGGGAAAAGATATAAACAAAGCTTGAGAAGGGCATGAACTGTGCTCTGATTTCCATATAAGCAAAATCTTGGTTTTCATAATATTGAATGAAAATAAGTTAAAAGTATTTTATCTTGGTTTAAAAGAGCAGAATTTGGCCACAGTATTGATGGTCATTAAACTGAAAATATTTTTAATCCTTACATATTATCATGAATTTATCATTGTTTAACCACTCCGGACTCCCATAAAGTAAACTGATACAGGCTTAGGCTATAACTTGTAACTTATGTTTGAAATCCCAAGTCACTGGACTGAAGTAAAACTCATGGTTCAAAAAGGCACAATATTTTCACACAAGGAAAGCAAAACAAAAAGGAAAGAACAAATCTCCTTTTGAAATAGACTTTACTATTTGGTTTTGCTGGACTTACATTTTTTCTAAGGGAGACTTAGGGTGCTTAATGTACAATAATTAAAAAATTGAGGATTTATTATGATACTTCAAAATATCATAAAGGCTTATGTAAACCAGAGTTCAAATTGCAATTAATCTAGTTCCTTGGAGCTATTTAAGCTAGAAAGAACTCATGAGTTTTACAGTCTAGGTTTTTATGAAGCATATTATCCTAAGTGGGCCAATCTGAAAATCACCATTGTAAGAGTATGTTATATTTGGCTGAGATCTGCAATTGTTAGGAGTCAATCCAAAATTCAGTGAAGTCATGGATTTTCATCAAGTCCGTATATATTAATATGGACTAGATCTGTTACACATCAGCTAACAATGATCTTTCTTTACATGTATGTGCATTCACTTTCTAAATTTGATTACCAATATATATATTCCTTAAGCCCTACAAAGTGCTTTTCTTGGAAAAAATACCTTGCCTGTCAATTTTTCAACCAGTGATTATAAGTAGTCATGGTAAATCGTATGAGCTGCAGTGAGACTAATCCAGGCAGAGGAAGACCTGTGCAAGCATCAGGAGCATAGGCATCCAATTTTTCAAAGAAATATAAGTATATTTAAGTATTTAAATCATACATGAATTTTGAATAAGATGCACCAATAAGCTTAGGGAGTTTCTTAGCATTACTTTTCTTGAGAAACTATTGGGCTAATTTCCACGAGAATTTATCATCACATACGAAATTGCCGCAGTTAAGAAAATTGCTGTTTGATGTATAAAGGGGTGAATTGTTCTTCTGAAAGCAAGGTATTATAGAGTTTGGCACTTGTTATACTAGGTTATATGAACTGTGAATGTTCTACAATGTTCTCCTGTACCTAATCGGCTCTAACTGTTGATATGTCTCTGAATGAGTCTTGTAAAAGGTGGTCCCATGAGTGCACTCCAATTTTGGAAACTTTGTTACAGCAAATGGAATAAAAGTTTTGATAATCAAGTAACATATATGCTCACTGTAGCATGTAAATTACACCACTTCTGTTTCTCTAGATTCACTTTAAAAATATTTGATTGGCACCACACTCTTTGCATATGGTTATAGATTTTCCTAGTGGTATAGGTGAAAAAGCTTTTTGCAACAGACTGTAGATTATTCATTGGTGCAAGTGACTCTAAGAACACTGTTGAGGTATTTAATCTGTCATTTTAATTGACTGGGACAAAATAACACGTAGCCTACACTGAGCTAGACTCTTTTCTGTAATTAAGATTTTTATGGAGTTCTTTTTAAAGATGGAAATGATACCTTTTATTTCTTTATTTATTTTTATGATGGGAGAGAAATAAGTGAGCAGGACAAAGAGCACATTAGTGGTTAAAGAGCTGGCCAGGCTGTAGGAAATTCAGGTTTTCTGTCCTCTTCTGCAAGATTCTGTCAGGGTCCAGACCATCTGCTTCATAAGAAGATGCTTTTTCCCTGGCCAGTCAAATTTTTAGGTGCAAGCACACACACTCCCAGTAACTGTCCTGGGATGATTACACAGACACAAACAGATGTTAAGTCACAATGACAAAGTGAATAAGATGTCAGAAACGATAGACCTTTATCTTCTGTACTGTGGATGGGAGGGAAGATGCTGATCTGCTAGGCAGAGCAACCAAGGACAAGTCATGCTGAGGCGTACAGAACCACAGCTGAGGCTCTTGCCATCAGATTTACAGTGGCATTGGGATTTGCTGCAAAATAGGTCATGAAGTGCCCCAGGATCTCACTCACCTGCCTCAAGAGTGCTATAGAGACTTTGGTTATGTGTCACACACCTTTTCCTTTCCTTGCAACATCTCTGCTTCACTCATTGGTCGGGAAGCCTAGTATGCGTGGCTGCTGTGCTGCTGCAGTAGCTGCTGATGCAGCAAGGCAAGTTCATCTCACCCACCTGCTCTAAGATAATTAGTTAATAACTATAAAATATGTAACTGCAAGACTGTTGAGGGCCTTGAAATGTCTCTAAAATATGTGAGTCTTTAAAGCTTGACTCCTCTAGGTAATTGGGAGAGGAAGGGGAGAAAGCAAGAGGTATAATTTCAGCTCTCAACATGAGCACAGTAAAACCTGCAGGAAAAAATTATATGTGAGCAATCAGGAAACTCTAACACTGTTATTTCTCAGCTCTGGAGCATTTGATTTTATAAACCTATCTTTCTAACATTTTTAGAGTTGTAATTTGATATAATTTTAACACAAGACTGTTTTCTACCAGCACTGGGAGAAGGTATGAACACAGTTTTCCTGCAGGTGAAGAATCTTGCATCTCTGGAGAGTCACCTGAGACTGAGCAAGCTTATTCACAAATTTAAGAGTAACGATGCTGTTCATTGGTGTTCCAACAGACATCAAGGTGTCAACAAGGTTTGGGCTGTCACGATGCCGGCTCTGGAACAGCCTGTTCTTACAGTGTTAGGAGACATGAGCTGGCAGGCTTATATTTGCCTCTGGGGCTTTCTTCCTCAGCTTTGTATGTTCTGGGAAGCCTTGCTCCTGCCCCTGCTGCTGGACTCTCCCTGAATCTCCTGGGAGATGTCTTCCCTTCATGGGGCGAAGGCACAGCACCCAGTCATGCTCTGCTACATACCAGGCAGCCAGAATAGGAATTTCCAACAGCTGATGGTGAGAACTTAGTTTTGTAAATCACAGATGAGTCTTAGTTACCAGGCTGGGGGAGGCTGCTGAAAAATAGCTGCTAGGCAGTGGATCTGTCCTGTAGCATAAAAATTGTGTACACAGAAAGCTTGGTTTATAAGTGCACAGAGAAATAAATGGTTCAGATCAAATTCTGCTCTTAACATCAAGAAATTCTGTGCAAGCCCAAGAAACACTGAGAAAAGCTGTATTGCTCTGTATTTCTCTGATTGAAGGGGTCATAATTTGCCCTCAATTAATTTTAGCTAAGCGCGGATCTAAACTAAACCCTTGGAGCTGACCCTCCTCAGATTCAAAAAGTGTCTGGAGGAGCTCTGGCTGCAGCTGCAGCTCTCGCCTTCCGTCTCGCACTCTGACTGCAGAACTGACCTTTCGAGTTTACCTGCGCGTATGCACAGGAGAACTTCAGAAGATAAAAAGTTAATATGAGTGAAGTTTAGGGCCAACATGCTTGCACTGTGAAGGCAGGTTAATCACCCTCTTAACATCCTGTATTTCCCCTGGCAAGTAATGACATTAAGCTTCAATCACATCAACCTTTTTTTAACACTGCCCTCAAGAAAGATTTGGAAAAGATAAGCATTTCCCGTAACATTTCCCCCTCCCCCTGCCCTCTGCCCAAGATAATCTCTCATTAACTCTAACAGCAGATTTTCTCATGGCAAGAACATTAAACAGAACAATTTTTTTTTTTTTTTAATGTGCTTCTGACAAATTTTTTAATTTTGTATCTTTTTTTTTTTTTTTTTTTTAATTTTCATTTCTGTCTCACTGATGTAGCAGACATAATTTATTGGGATAGCTTATGCACTATTACTTCAGTCAGAGTTTAATACGTACCGTGAAGGATAAATAGATAGCCTGGTGACTGCTGTAAATTACGGAAGCTCAGGTATTGCATTAGTCTTTGTTAAATATTGTCAGCCTCGAGTTACTTTATGTCACCCAGGTTTAACAGGATGCTAGCAGTGTTATTGTGGCCAGTAAGGAACGTACAATTGAAAGTGGAGCAGGTGTTTGCATCACAGCTATATAGTGCTTTGCATTAGTATATCATAAAATATGATTGGTCCTCCTAAGCTTAGCTTCTATTTTTATTTATGACACTAGTCTTTGCACTTAGGCATTGAGTTATATTTCTATGACAGGGTTGCTGTTATCAATGATTTTATCTCATGTGCATTGGTACTTGCAATATTTTCTGTTAACTTCAATATTTGTCCTTTTTTGCTGTGTGACTTGGTTTAAGAATGTGAAAGCCTACATAAATCTTGCCTTAATATTCTGGACTGTAGGAGGTAAAAAGTTATTATACTTTTTTTCTTTTTGTACTGCAGGGATTGTTCTAAATTTTATCATGTGTTCACTAACTTTAAATTACACTCTTGAAAATGCTTGTATTTGTGATTACCTTTCGCATCAAAAAAAGAGTGCATGAAATCAGTGCTGTTCTTCTTGCTGTTCAAATAAAATGTTTAGAAAATGAGGTCCTGAATTAGAATGCTATAGAGAAAGCAGACTTTCATTGTTAATATTCTTTTTTTTCCCCTCATTGTGTAGTTGTCAAAATTAAATGTTTTAATTAGAAAATGTTTTTTTTTTTTTTTTTTTTTTTACTTTCTAAGAATGTGTTTTTGTTGTTGTTGTTGTTTGTTTGTTTTAGTTTGTGTGTGTGTGTGTTTCGTTTTTTTTTTTTTGTATGAATTCTGCATGAACTTCATTACAAAATCATGTATCAGTAAAACAACTCCCCTAATGATTTTACAAGTTTTTTGAACGTTTTTCCTCATTATGCTTTACTGACTTGCAACCAAGTGCAAGATCAGAAGACAGATTTTTCAGCCTTCTACAAGCTGTACCCTCAGAAAATATAATTCTTATTCTTCCTTATCCAGTATGTAGGATCCCTTATGGAGATCCACCTAAGACAGGGAGGATGTATTACTGCGGTTTTGCAATCACTGTACTTAATTCATTGCTGTTTGGCACGTGATATGATGAAAGCAAAGCCACTTGTCTTGTTGCTTAATTAGTTTCAAGGCTGCAGAGAACGTTGCAGGGAGAACTTTCCTTCCTGAGCTCATAAGCAAAATGAAATGTCTCAAACAGCAGCAACGATGACAAAACTGAGTTGCAGCTCCACAGCTGAGCCTGGGGGGCTGACCAGGCTGAGCAGGGGGGTGAAGCCTTGCTGTGGAATTGTCCCTGTGGCACTGCAGATCTCCAAAGCATGTGCCAAGTTATTCTGTGCAAAATTCAGACTCTCACTTCAAAACCATCAGATCCATTTGCGTTTTATCGGCATGTTGATTGTCCCTGGGTCCCACTTTCCTAGTAGCAGAAATGGTTGCTTTACCTTGGGAAATATGAAGGTCAGATGTAACTTCTGAAGAGCAGCCAGGAAAAGCGAAGTAGACCTATCCTTGGGATCCCTGCCCATCTTGCAGGAAGCATCACCTACCACACTACCAGACTTTAGTTATAGTAGTAGACATCTGGTAGTATAACAAGAAAAGATAAATATTTACTAGTTTCAAGTTGAAAAAATTGCCTTGTTCCTGGGACGACGGGTTTCTAGGGATCCCCAGACAAGAGCATGTTTTTCCACTGTTGGGTATCCTTATGTGTGAGGCACCTCTACAAAGCAGTTGTAATTCTGGCCTGCTTAGTAACAGTTACTCTCTCTGCTTGGCGTCAACTCTAAATATATATTCGAGTGTTATGAACACTACCAATGCAAAGTGGCAGGAGGTATTAAAATAATGCTTAAAATTGCTGCCACTGTGTTTAGTTCATTCACAGTCATTGCCGTGAAGGAGGTGGTTTCTAGAAGCATTTATTGTCCGTGCTTGCACTCATTGCAATGCAGACTGAATGCCTCTGCATAAACAATTAATCTTCTTTGCATCAGGCACCCTTTTGATAAATACTGCTGTTGCAACTTGTTTGCACAGGGTGAAGACCTATCACTTAAAAACATTTACTTGATGTATTTACATATAATTTTGCATTCTCTCGAGACCTGTTGGCAGCATTAAGTTATTCTCCAATGTCAGCTGTTACAAGGTTGTGAACTTCTTGGCTTTCCAGCACTGCATAGAAACAAAACACTTGCAGTTGCTTTGCCATTTGGCTGTAATGTTGCTTTCCATTTAACAAAAAAGCATTTCTTGGATGTCATGTGAGCATCAGTATCAGATTTCCAAGCGATTATAATGGTGGCACAGGTAGATCTAAAACTGTTGCTACTGCTGGTGTGTACTAAACCTTTAGTAAGGTCTTTGATGTTCTACCTGAGTGCTTACAAACTGTTGCCACCTTAGTCTGTCAGCATTTTTGATGTTCCAAAATGCGAAAACGATAACCACATATCATTAGCAACCTGTTGCTGTTCAAAGATAAAAGTCAGTGAGGGCAAAAGCAACATTAATAGCCACACTGTTATCTTACAGGCATGTTAGCTGAGCTGTGCCGTGTAGTAAGATATGTCTTGCAGCCATTAGAATAATTAATCAACAAAATGACACATTAATGAGGACTTTAGAGATGCCTAGATGGGTTCAGAAAAATGATCCTGTATGTCTGAAGCCAGGACAGTTCTCTGAACAAATGTTTTTTAGAATGATTGTTTGATTTGCCTGAGAGAAAAAGAAAAAATATGGAACTCTGAAATACTGCTTTTTGCTTATTTGTTTGTTTTCTTGTGGCTTTCTTTTTCTTTTTGTTGTAGGTGGTGTTGTTGGTGTTTGTTTGTTTGTTTGTTTGTTTTGTGTGTGTGTGTGTTAATTTTTTTTAAGCAAGAAGTAACTTAGATAGGGCTGTGGTTGCAATCATCTGTCACTGAAATGCCTGTAGGTCTGGATGATACTTTGGGAAAGAAATCCCCTCCTAAATGTTGATAGGAAAGTGCTTGGAAGCAAAGTGCTTAGTAACAATCAGAAGAGATGACAGATTGTATTATTGCACAACAATAAGTCTTCAAGGTATTAGAGGTATCAATTTACAGCCCTTTCTATACCATCATTACCTGCCTCAGTCTGACTCTAATCACAGCAATAGAAACTGGGGTAGCTCCATGGGTGTTTGTGACTTTCTCTGAATATTTATGAAGGTTATAAATGAAATCAGGATCTTGCTCTCTGTTCTTAGCCCATCTGTATAAGCATGAAGGCCAAATGAAGCTTTTAGTCATTATACTTAATTGGATGAATGGCCTTCAAAGCTGTCAATAAGTGGTGTGTTCACAGTAAGGTAATTAATAACGCTATTTCCTTTTGGAAGACATATCATTAGCCATTATTTCTCAAGATACAACACTGATGTCTTTATTCAAAGAGGTAATTGCAGGTTACCCACCAATTCCCCACCAGTGACATCATCTTTGCAAACTGAATCTCACAATCTGTCACTTCTGAATTCATAATTAGGATATTTTTCTAATGACAAGTGAATGTTATTGAAAGAAATACCTACTTTGTCTTTACAGGAATAAGCACAGCCTCACTGAAGAGTGAGGGGCTTGTAGCACACATAAGGTTTGTGAGTTGTTAGACCGAACATCTGGGCCCTCCAGAATGACTGTATTGATGGATCCAGCAAAAGTCACGAAGGCAAATGGACAGCTGTATCACTACCAGTTTGTCACCAACAATTGTGATTGCATATTTGAACAGATGTTCAAAAAATATTCTCTGGTGCAGAATTTATTTGCTAATTCAGAAGTATTTTATAATAACAGATAAAGAGGGTCTGTTAGATTGCCTCCATTCAGTCTTCTAGAAAATATGAAATATACAATTTGAATGTAATTTTTCTCTCCTTTTAATTAGCTAATTTGCTATGCAGTGTGGTTGGTTTCTAAGACTATTCTGGCAAGTCAGAAACATGGACAACAATGAGATACTTCAGTGCTTTTTATTTGTTCATTCTGTTTTAAAATATATGTGTACAAATAACAAGAATCATTCCCCTAGAGGTGAACAGCCCTTACTAGTGTTGTAAAGCTATACAGGTGAAATACGTTGCATTTATGTCTGTATGAAATCCTTAAAAACAAACGTTGTTTTCAGCTATCTTAGAGAGTTACTTTTCCTCTCATATTGACCATCAGGCTTTTTTTGGTGTCTTGTGAGCTTTGTAAATGTATAAGCAACAGCATGGTTTGTGCACTGACTTTGATCTGCAGACTTAAAACAAATATTTGTCACAAGTATTTGTCACAGACCCAAAATTCTAGCAGGAGCTAGAACCCATTCTGTATCCAAGCTAAGTTATTTTGTTTCTGCTTTTATATCCTCACCTAGGCAGTAGCAGGAACCTATGTAACATGGTTTCTGCTTTCTTGATCATCACTGTTTGCCCATTGCATGCACTGTCTTTTTGCTTCTCGGCTCTTCCCCTTTCAGAAGCACCCATCAGCCCTTTGCTGAAAGGGGACATGGCAAGGTGAATTTGTTGACCCCATCCATACACCTGCCTCTGCCAGATGACTGGACTGCTCCAGTCCCACACAGAGATGAATAAGAAGTGGCAGAAAATTACTCTGTGGGAATGTATTTGTCATACTCATCATCACAACCCTGTAGCTTGCTGCTCCAGTTAGTAGCTAGGCATAAAGCGTAGCTGCAAGGCAGCCACCAAGATCCTAAGTACTTGTTTGAGCTGCAGGGTAGTGTCAGGGAGTGTTTTGTGTCACCTCACAGCTGTTAATTCTGTTCTTCAGCCAAGTTTTCGTGTGCATCCAAATACCTGTGTGAGGAAACTCAGGTTCTTTGAACTGAGCTGGCCTTCATCTGACCCTATATTCATTTGTGTACCCCAGAGAATTCCAGATTCAGATGACAAAAGCCTGGATTTAGAGGGTTAATAGTACGGATAATCACCAAGTGGGGCACACAACTTGAATCAGGTCCTAGCCAAAAATAGTGTTCATATTCTTGATCCAGGATAGGGAGATTATTTTTTTCTGTCAAAAAGCTGTAAAGTAGTGGAAACTACAGTTTCTTTCTTGGTGGTTAAAGATATGGTGCTAAGCAGTTTCTTCTGGTAAAATATTTTAAGTAGTGACATAATTTCCTTTGAATAACTATCATTTTCAAGCCCAATAAAAGTGAGAGCTTTATGGGCTGCATTAACTCAAACAGCCCTTTGGAGAACGTCTGACATTTTATGAATACTTATTGTCTGCTTTTTCTGCCTACTCTTAAATAATGAAATACCTAACACCTGCAAGCATGTAATGATGTCGAGAAGGAAGATCTGACACTTAGTGCTGCCTGGAATATCAGGCATCAGAATTTCTCATTTGTAAACAATATATTTTACAGGGCTCACAAGTATCAGAAAGTCTTCACCTCCAAAGTTGCTGCAGGAAATGTTTAGACCTTCAGTGGGTGAGTGCACTTTGACTGACGGCATGCTAAAAAAATTTGCCTTAGTATCTTAGAGATGGTCTTGAAAACCATAAGCATGGCTGCAAATGGCTCTTACAGAAGTACAATGTGAAAGAACTTAGAGACTGTAAAAAACTTCTCTCATGGGAATTAAGAGATGTGGTATTTCAAATTTAATACAATAAAAATTGAGTTCAGTGCCTGATCTCTTTTTTCTTAGCTGACTATGTTTGCTATCTAACTTGTTATATGGAACTTGCTATGACACTTTTCTTCCCCCAGTGATCTCATCATTCTTTAATCTTTTTTTATTTTTTTTTTCTTGCTCACATACCCCAGTAGTATTTACCTATTTAAAAATCTAGGAAGAATACTACTGCATAGCTGCATTCAAAAAGCAGCATTTAAAGCACTTCTTCTTGACTTATTAAGAAAAAGGAAAGTGGGTTTTTCTCTATCCTAATTCCTTGAATATATGACATATTGTAATGTGGATTTGAAGAACAATTAAAACATAATTATTGAGAAGTGAAAGTCTGGCAATAAAACCTCCTTGAATTTTGCATTTTAAATACAGAAATTTGAATCTTGGAAATCTTACTTTAGGAGACATACTGTTATGATAAAGACTGTTCAATAAATGTCCATTTATTGAAACACATTTCTTAGGTGGTAGGATAGATAAAATGATGAAGCCAATAAAAGCTTCCTTTACAGGAATGAAGTGACTGTAGGATGAGGGTGGGTTCCCCCAGCTCTATTAGAGCACCCGCAGCCAGTGCTGACGATGGTGGATGAAACATGAGGCCATGCTGGGTGCAACTGCTCCTGCAGTTGAGAGGGACTCACACTCTCCTTGGTTGTGCCCCAATGCTCCTGCAGGCATGATCAATCATTGCAGGACTTGCTCTCAGGTTTCTGCTTTAGGAAGAGTACACATCACAGGCAAAACTCCAGACCAAGATGCTAATGATACCGTTTCTCGTGTTTTTGCCCATCTGAATTATCAGGATAACAATGGGATTGTGGTGCCTGCCCTAAAAGAGGTTTGGCATTTGGGGAAATGATGGAACCTCTTCCCGTCTCCTGAAGCAGAGTTGTCCCAGGGTACAGGAGCACTGCTACGGTGTGCTGTTGAGTTATTCTGGCATGATGCAATTAACTCTTGATAAACGGCCTTTTAGTTGTCAAAGACAGCTTACAAGAACAGACCTCAGGGACCATGCCCTTCCAAATCACAAACTCCTTTTTGTCATCCCGCTCCTTTGGCTAAAAATGTGTGTTTCAAATCTGTTTCTGTGCCATTTAAATCAGTGAGAAAAATCCTGTTCAGCCTCACAGGAGAGGATCTGGGTGTTATTGTCTGATAGCTCAGACAGCTAAAACCATTGGCCCTGAGCACTCAGGCTGAACAACTGGAGGGTTGATTTGCACAATCTCAGGTGTACTTACAGATGGCTTTTTGCAACAGTAACTGCCCTAGGATGATAGGCATGATTTGTGTCCTATATAGCTATAATATACCAATAGAAAGAGTTATTAATGATCATGCCCATAATTATCAAAACTCCTAGATGCTCAATCCATTGATTGTATTAAAGAGCCTCTTAGGAAGGTGTAAAGCATGAGCATTATCACTGTCGCATAATGAAATAACTATATAATGCATACGTAATTATGTAATGCATAAATAAGGCTAATGACACTGCCAAATGCTAACTGCATTACTCACTAGAGGGCAGATTATAATCCCTGCTGGGTACTTTCCTGCTCACTGCCTGTGTCACAAGGAGGCACCAGCTCTCACAGCTTGCTGCCTGGCAGGCAGGCAGGTGAAGCAGGCAGGGTGGGGGGCACACGGAGCTGGTGCTCAGTTCTTCCCAACTGGTAGCACAACACAGGGAGAGGACAGGGAGAAGTGCTCCAAAGTCAGAAATTCCGGTGGAGGTTACATCTTTCTGTTGAAATAAAGGGGAACTGTCAACCATCCTGACTTTGAGTAACAATCTGGTTTGCTGCTCCTCCTGGAATTACATAAATGTAATTTTTTTTTAACCTTATTTCAAATTTATGGCAGAGTAAAAATCATTTTTATTCATAGAAAACTCCAGTTCAGTTAAAACTTAACAAGAGCATTTGTGATAGTATAACTAATTCTATGCAAAAGTGTTTTGCAGAATCAGGGTGTTTATGATTAGTTTATAAGCTCGTTGGTATTTAGTGTGCATTATATTCCACACACACACACACCCTTTTTTGTCTTTTTAGAATTTATGTAAAATTATATATTACTGTAAAGCTTACCATAAATTTTCCACAGTAGTAATTTATTGGAATCTACATATTAAGCTCATTCAGAGTACATACCCCACTTCCAAAGTATTCACACTCAGTTCTGGTGTTAACATAAATCTCTACCTATCTATATCCAGGACAACCGTGGGGGATCAACTGTGTTCTATGTAACTTAAACAAACCAAAAAGAGTTGAATGAAGTTTGAGATCAAGACAGCTCTTGCCTTTTCTTCCAAACCTCTGTATGCTGATAAAATCTGTAACATTTCAATCCCTTGGATTTTTAAAGTAGAGAGAGACTAAATATAGACATGGAGGCCTCTCGCTCAACCTACTGACCCTGAACCAAGTGACTGTAGGTTGCACTGACAAGAGCCCCTTTGTCCTTTTCATTAATCAGACCCACTGAGCCAGGTAAATCTTTAAACAAGATGAATGGGCAGCATTTTTAAAAAGTAAAATAATTCACCAGGCTTTGGATGTGTTTCTCTTTAATTAGTTTGATGAGCACAAAGTCTGAGGCCTTGTCAAACACCCAGTATTAACTTCTGATACTGACCCAGAAAAGGAGCATTGCAGAGGTAAGAGAACGGGCAGGTGAAACTAAGTGAATAAGAGATCTTTTCTGTAAAAGCCTTTTGCCAGATGAAAAGAATCATTACCACAATGATACTTCTAATTATA
This sequence comes from Aythya marila, assembly GCF_965140915.1. NCBI lineage: Eukaryota > Metazoa > Chordata > Aves > Anseriformes > Anatidae > Aythya > Aythya marila. Next base: position 6,776,793 of record NC_139048.1, read on the forward strand.
CTGTCATTAGGGTACTACTGCAGGTTCCTATGGTGCATGAAGCTTTTCAACAACTTGATCCAAAAAGGGTAAAATATAGGCATTAACCCTTTCACTGGAAATAGAGTTGAATATAGGCAAGCCAAAAGAGCACAGTTTGTTGTAAATTTAAGTCATAGTATTTTTGAGGATTCTGGCAAGTTTGCCAGTAATAAACTGAAGACTAATTTACCTGACCTTTCTGCATTCTTTCCAGAGGCCACAGATGGAGAAATGATGTATTTTTCACGATAGTGAAAAGGCAAAGAAAATGTACTTTTTTGTTGAAGGGCTTGGAAGGGACCTCGAAAGAGGTTCCCTGACTAGAAAATGGGAGGTGAAGTTCCTGGCACAAAGTTGTTGTCTAAACAACTGAAAAGGAGCCAAGAGTGGGTAACACTGGGCTGCAGACAACTGCATTGTTCAAGGCCATGTTCAACTCCCAAAGCAGCTGTTTAATCTATGAAGTTAAAAAAATACTTAAATTTTCATATAAATTTCAAACCGCATATAACGCTATAACGTAATCTCTAGGCTTTTCTTTTTGATTTGGAGGCCTGGATTTATACCTTCAAATACTGGATCTGGAATGGATCCAAAATCAGTCGTGCACTCAGGTACGGCCGAAGGTGTCAAAAGCTGTGCGCTATTAAATGCTGTCACAAGACACCTTCTACCCAGTGCTGCATTGCTTCTAGATCTTGGATCACAGACCCAAATTGACCTGGAACCTTTGTCTAGAACTGATCTGGAGGGGAAGACCATTTCCTTGCTTTGCCCAGTGCCAACACTATGTTTGTATTGCTCTGGATTGAGACTAGTTCATGGTTTGTTCTTCAGAAGCAGACAGTTAGACCATAGCCAATTCTACCACCATGGAACAAAATATTCTCATCTTCAATGTTTCAAGAGAAAGGGAATTGAACCTGGTGAGTTCCATGTGTACAGGGTTACTGGGGTGTTAAATAGACTGCAGCTGTCCCACCAGGACCACTTAACCCAGTGTGGGTGTTCCCAGGCAGGTGCTAGTCCAGGCTTAGCTGTGTATAGGAGATCCCAAATTAGAAGCCTATCTTCAGAGCTACTGAGAGAAAGGAGACTTGAATTTTGCCTGAGGCAGACAGCATGGATGATAGGATGAAATGAGAGCCTTCCATTAGAAGAAATTGGACAAAGCAGGTAGATTAAAATAACAGATACCACAACAGCAAAATATATTAAAGCAAGAAGAGAAAGGGCAAGAGAGAATTTTTCACAAGGGGGGTTAAAACAATGGTATTGCAGTATCCTTGTGTACTGAGGGAGTGGCTTTTCTGTGATACTCAGCCAGTTGTGACACTGAATGGTGAGACCGCAGTACCACAAAGCGTCCCGTGGCACTATAAAGTGAGGATGCAGCAATGACAGTTTTGTGAATCCCAGAAGCTCCTCTTTGATGACTGAATCATTATTAGCTCTTTGAGACTGAGTACCATTTGGATAATTGGCAAGTGGACTGTGACCTGAAGTCCTGATAAAATGGGCGGAAATCATTCAAAATTCTTTTCAGTTTTCTTCCATACTGCCTTTGTTTCATGTTCACACAACTCAATCTAAAACATGAATCATTATTTTCATAAAAGAAATCATAATTGGCATAATTTGAAGAAAAAAAAAAAAAGTAGCAACACTTGTCAATGTGGGCAGAATTCAATTAATGAAATACCAAACCGCATATATAGTTACTGATTTGTTTCTAAAATACAGTCTTGTACTTTAATGGGCAAATATATTGTCTTTTGTGGTCAGTCTTGTAAAGACAGCCAGCTTTATCCATTCTACTCATTTTTTTAATCTTAGGTCTTATCCACACTTTGAAAACAAAGAGCCCAATCCTTTGTCTGAAACTGGTAGGAATTCTGCCTAGAATCACTTTATCACTTTTCATAGAATATGAAGAACATGATTTATGTAACGTTGCAATGTTGCCTGGCATATACATATATACATACATACATACATATATATATATATATATATATAAGAGAACTTTTCATGGGACATTAAAAAGTTTGTGTCACTTACTCCAGACACTTCCCACTAACAAAGGAAGCTGGTTGATATGTCATTACTCTTTGAGAAAACAGTCTGCAGGCCCAAGAAGACCTGTGCCTCACCTTGTCAGCACTCTGCAGCTCCTGGAGGATTTCACATGAGGGTGTAGGTATACATCAGGTATACATCCTTTTCAAAAGATTTATTTTATATACAAAAAAAAAAAAAAAAGAAAAAAAAAAAGAAAAAGAAAATAAAAAAAAATTAAAAAAAAAAGCATTGCCAAAGACTGAGGGCTTAAACTGGCCAAGCAGCAGAAGGCAGTGCAGCTGGGTCTGGAAAAGAACATGTAATCAGAAATACCTAGTTGCAATAAAAAATGGTGGTATTTTTACTAAGAGAGCTGGTGTCCAATATCACACTGCATTGTGCAGCACTTCAGGAGGTTCAGAGAAGACAGACTTGTTTGCATGTAGAAGTCTTTCTGAATGAGCTACATAGCCTGGGTCCCTATCCTCCATTACACTGAATGCTTGCAGGGATTCATGTTTTCATTTGAGCTTTATGGTTCAGTGTACGCCTTTGTAAAGGTCTGTAAGGAAAACTGCTCAGGCCACGTTACTTATTTTTGCATAGTGCCAGAGAGCGTTTTGTGAAAGTTTTTTAGAATTGGTTTTTCTTTCTAAACTTGGAGTGGTATCAAATTATTTTAAAGAATTTCTGAATATTAAAACTTACCAGCTACTGTTCCTTTTGAAAGCAAAACAAATGGTTATGTGCAACCCTTGAAATACTGCATTCATTTACCCCTCTCCAATCCCTGCTTAGAGCTCTGCTCCGTAATGTGCTGCCAGGATGTGCATGGGATCCTCTCCACTCCTCACCTCCTCTCCCTGACAATGGATGCTGAACCAGCTCTGGAATGAAAGAGCTGCCCTGGAGCATTAGCTCCAGGCCACCCTTGGAAAAGGAGGGGAAACCCTGGGTGAGTACTTTGGAAAAAGAGAATGATGAGCAGCACCCTGAGCCTTTGGTTGGTTTTGTTTTTCATTTGTTTTTAAAGTGAAATCACATGAAAACATACCTTCACAATTTACTTTAAATATATCCTGGCTGGAAGAATGCCTCAGCCTTAACTGCAGGTATAATAAAGGGAAAATGGCTTACTTCGTATCTCTTGAAAATCTCTTTTTAATCCATTTTTTAAATTGCTTTAGGCTGCAAAGAAATTTGTATGATATTTTTTCTCATTCCCAGTCTGGCCCTCTCACTGCTGCTAGCTTTTACAAACGAATTTCCAAGTAGAGAAATTGTAATACTGCCTTCTTCAAGAGCTACAGAATTACTGCAGTTATTACTTGTCCAGTCATTTGTTCCTGTTTAGTTAGTAAGTGGAACATATCCTACAACTTTCTTCAGATAATGTTCCTAATTTCCCACATTTAAGGGGCCCCTATTGTATATAATCTCTCTACAAGATAAGAGTTTAGTAAAGAATTCTTTTTAAAATTAATATATATATGTTTGTCTATAACACCTGTTTTGCTGATGCTTATAGATTTTAGATGAATTTACTCTAATTTTTATATAAAATGAAGATATAAAACTTACTTCTGATATAATTAGAAACCTGAAATGTAAGTTTGCTCACTGAAAAGTATATCTTGGAGTTCTTTTGCAATACAAGTTAATTAACTGGATTTAGATATTTGCAAGATGATATATTTAATGGGATTACTGCTCATATAATGTTCTCAGTGACTGATTTGGAATCTAAGCTTAGGGAATAGAATACTGAATTTCCAGCTCTTTGAGAGTTAATGTTGTGTTAAAGGAAAGTACAATTTGAACCTTATTGTTCATGAATAGCGAAGTTATTCCAGTGAAATAGAGCCGGTGCCTACAAGGTCTACACGAGGCAGATGCATGAGCAGGAGTGCGCAGACACCGGCATTCCTGCAAGTGCTTGGGGTGCAGATATACCCACACCTGAACTCCTGGCAAGTTCAAGGCAATTGCGTATCTCATCACAGCATAATGGCCCTTTATTCAGCCCGTCTCCCAAGTGGGATCAATTAGAAGCTTTGGTCTGCAGGCTTAAAAATAAACACTCATGTTTTCATTTATATTTAGAGTGAAAATGAGGACGTGTGACCATGTCTGTTTGCCTGCTTCTGTCATGTTTTGAAACAAATGTTTAATTTATTCTTTGAAAATATTGATTGTTTTTTTATTAGGAAAAGGTAGAAAGTTAAATGATAACTTGCTCTGAGGAAAAATGCAATAGCCCTGTCAAAGAATATTTCAGTGTACCGATATATCCGGCATTAGTGTCTATCTTCTTTTTAAGGCAAATATATTTCTGTGTGTCAATTTGGTTCACTACAATGTTAAAGTTTCACTCCTAACATAGGGTTTCTCTAATGAATATGATAATTTAAATCTTATGATCAGAGTACTACTTTTAAAAGAAATTTGACCGCTTTTTGTTTAAATGCTATTAAGTGTTTCAATATTAGCTCAGTCAAATAACTATTGGATTGAGGAATTTATATTCTCACTTTAGTGAATGGCTGTGTAATTCTACAGTGCTTCTACTTTGTAATATTTTTTAAAAGTACTTCATAAATAAAATGATAATTCATGTTTAAACAGGTAGATTTTAAAATTTAACCATTGTTCAAAAGCTCTAGTGAGTTCAAATGTCTTAACATTTTTATTTGTGAGTGTAATTTTATTTTTAAGCATTGCTAAAATGAAGTCTAAAATAATTGATTGGATAAAATCATTTATATGACAGTGATTCACCTGTACACGTGCTGGAATGGGAATGAAAAGCCCATGAAGAGAAAGAAATTCTTACATACCTGGATGCCCCTTCAAAAATATGAGCTAAAACACTATTGAAATAATACTGGCTTTGGCTGTTTTTGTTTTGTTTTGTTTTGTTTTGTTTCCCGCCGACACACCAATTTTTGCTTATTTTGTTTCACACATTTTGCCATTAACAGAAGATCCTTGGGTTTGGATGTGATTATACGCTCTGATCAGAAGGTTTTAGCTCTATGAAACAGAAGCTGCATGAAGTTACCTGTACAAGCAAAGTCAAAAACCATCTGTCAGATCAGAATTGTGCCAAGACAACTGTGATATCTGATGTTTTAAATGACTGCTACATTACAAGTATTCCATTCTAAGTATTTTAGTACTTGAATAAACCACTCTTATTAAGCTAATTTTAGATCTGTTCTGTTTACGAATGCGTAAAAATAATCCCAACTATTTTTCATGATTTGTCTGTAGTCAAGACAACTATGAAATACACCCTATGAATTGAAGCAATCACTGAATAGACCACAACAGATTAATAGTTTACAGAAATCTCTTAAAATACTCTCAGCTCATTTATTTGTGAAGAGTTTGTGATCTTGAACTATGATATTTTGTGATTTACCAGTAAAGGAATCCAAATCATGCCTTCATATTCCTGTCCTGTAGCATAATGTTCTTATTTCTGGTCATGGTTTTCACTGATGCAAAACGAGATACTGCCTTTCCTGGACTGAACAGCAATGCAACTGTATGAGGGGGAATTCCATAGCTAAGAGACGGACTGTTTTTCTCAGTTCTTCAGTTTATGCCATGCATATTATCACTGCATCACAAGAAGAAACTGTGGTCATTTAACATCTTTCTTCCAAGAAAGAGAGTCTTCACGAGCTAGCAATGTCAGGTTTTTGTGATGAAGAGTTTCTATCTTTAGCTCTTTTCAAAATACAGCCAGTAGTGGAAATAGCAAGCAGACTTTATGAGTGCACAGCAATATCCAGAATCCAGAAACAACATCTGCAGTGTCAATGTTAAAAGATAAAGAGGATTTCTGCTAGGTGGGATTCAGTGAATCCACAGCAATTTGTTGAGAACTCTACAACAAGATATTTTGGTTCTTTCCTTTTTCATCGAACACGTGGAATCAGTGTTCTTCAAGAAGAAGATATAGACAAGTACAGAGAGCAGGGAGATAATGAACTACTGCTTAGATAAAGGAGATTTGATCAACATATATGACAGAACTTGGCCAAGGATGGTACTTCTGGTTCAACAGTGTTGATATCAGTTATGCTTAGGAAGTTTCTGTCAGCTGAGACTAAAGGAGCTGTTTGCACACAAATATAATAGCAGTGAAAATATATATACATATATATACATATATATACATATATACATACATATACATATATATATATATATATATATATAACAAATTAGTCCATTAGTCTGAATAGTCTTCTGTTAACAAGAAACATAAAATGAGAACAGACTGGAGGAACTTTGATGACACTGTGTACAAGACATGCTCCATCAGAACACACTGCTTGTCAGAACTGAAGTGCTTTTGCAAGTCAGGTGTTGCCAGAACATCTGAAAATGTTTTGACAGTATCAAAACACATCTTTTGGAATGAACCGATAATGTTATTTTGGCTTTCAATACAACTTTTTTTTTTTTTTTCTTTCAGTTTTCTGTTTCATTGAAAGAGGATAAGTTGAACAGAAGCTAAGTGTAACAGAACATCTGTGTGTAAATTAGTGCAATTTTTCTCCAGACACTGAAAGAACAGAAGTTACAAGCTTATCTTGACAGATGTATTTTACAGCTATCTTCTATCTTATGTCTTCTTTCTACAGAGAGGTGAGAAAAATGCACTAAGTTGTGCTATGGAAAAGGCAATATCTGAAAGTATTGAAAAATTTGTTGCTGCTTTAGTCCAAAAATAATGTCATTCAGTATTAATAGCAATTTAGAAAGCACAAAATGAAGCTAGAACATTTGTAAAAATAATCATCCATTACACATATTAATTGACAGTGCTCTCCAGGAATTAATTAATATGAGCACAGAATCTGGCAGCTATGGCAGACAGTGATGCTCTCCTCTGAGAAGAGGGAACATGCGGTGCTTGTGCAAGGCAACAGCATTCTCAGGCTCCTAGGGAAGTGCCATGAATGGTTTTTCAAATGTGTCATCTGTCCTTGCAAAGAGGCACTGGAGATCCTCAGATCAGACCTGAAGGCAGTAGGTATCCACTGTTTCAATTACAGCCCAAATATAACCTGCAAATGGACGAGTCATTGGGAATGCATTTGGCAACCTAGAACAAGCAGCTTTTCCCAAAATGAGAGCCTGTGGAAAGCTGTTTTCATCTTCCCAAGCTACTGGCCTTATGGACTTCAGCACAAATAAGTTTCCAAATAATGAATCTGCAGTTCAGTTTCTGGCCAAGGCGAATGAGCACACGTTAACTCATTCAGAAAGGAGATGAAAAGCTCACATTCAGGATGCATTAATCTGAAAACAAGTGTACTTTTGTGTCTGGGGAGTATTATTTTCATTGCCATCAATTTAGAACATAGATAGACTGTGATTCTAGCTTCACTATCAGGTTGCCCTGCAGGCTGAGACCCCCTCACCAGGCCACTCTATTTAATTTAGAATAATCTAAAGCTAAGTGAAACTTTGTATCCTCTCTGATTTCTCCCTATAATCAGGAACACTCTGATTTCCCCTTCCCCAGTGACTCAGTCTGAGTGGCTGGGGAGATGGGGGGAAAGGTACGCAGGAAAGTGACCTCCAGGTAAAGGCAGTTGTTATTTGTGCCAGTTGACTGCCTATTAACAGGTGGCAAAAATGTTCAACCACATCTTCCTTAGCTGTTGTTCTGTTTGAACTTTCCTTCACTTTTATACTATTCTTTTAAAGGCAGCCTTTTACACTTTGATATGTGACTTTTCCAATGTGTTGCACATATCAATGGAGATAAATCTCCCACAGAGTAGAATGAAATTGGGGTAATGCTGCTCTCACAGTTCTCATGATCCTAAGTTTGTAGTGAAATTTGGTGGGGCAGAAATTTGGCCCTGTAATTTTAATTTTAATCTGTTTCTTTCTTTGTTTTGTTTTGATTTATTTTTCTTGAAATAAATTTTTTAGTAGGCTAGAGGAAGAAGTTGACAAAATAGTTCCCATAGGATGATGCACTGAGGGCAAGATACATCCCTCTTTCTCAGCCTTCCTTTAGAATAATGTAGCCTTGAAAGACATGGAGGGATCTGTGTGCACATGTGACATTACATACACATCCATAGTACAGAGATGAGCCTTAACATTTACTCATATTTTTGTGAAACACAAAGTGAGTAGGGTTATGGATATGGCCCATGGTTGTTGCACAGATTCTGATCTTAAAAATTAATTTTACTCAGTTTGCAATCAGATATCTATATAAATTTTCATTCAATGCAGTTCCACAGCTCTCAGTGAGATTGTTAGTGACATCAATAGCTACAAGAGAATCTGTTTTGGGGGATATCTCATGTAAAGAAGAATTTGACAAATTTCCTACATATTTCCTTTTTAATTTATAAATTCATCCATATGCAAGACCTTAAACACCTTTTGACAGTCTCTTGCTATCATTTCTGATAATTGGGGTTGGTTTGTTTTGCTTGCTCTCTCTCTTTGATAAGTGGAGAAGAAAAGATTCTTCCCAGTAATGGTCCTCAGCTGGCAAATACTCAGGAAGTGAATTATAAGGTTTCCATGCCTAAAGAACCAGACTGACATAGAGTTGAGGTTCTTAACCTCTTATTTGACAAAGTAACAAGACTCAAGCTGACTATGACTCAAAGTTTTACAAAGCAAAATGTGTGGTCTCTAGTCATAGGCAAGAAAAAAAATAATCTGCAGCAGTACTAAGTTTAAATTAGTAAATTTGTCTGATAGCAACAGAAGTACTTGAGGTGCAATTCTCTAGTGCAAACTCAGATACAGGTGGTTCTAGTCATTTTTATTTTTTTTTTTTGACAGTCGTTCAGACCCTTTACCCAAGTACACCAAATATAAAACCACTACATCTGGAATTTTCTTCTTCATTTCATCAATTACAGGACAAACAATTTTTATTGTCCCATCTGTGGGTCTGTAACTGTGGGTCAGTCATCTGATTTTCCTCATAGATGATTAATTCACCTATATTATTTATCTTGTTTTAGTCCAATGACATATATGACAATGTCATATAATTTCCCCAGTGAAGCCACTATATTGCTAATTAAAATGAAAAGGGCCTGATTATGTTTCTCTTAAAAATATTGTTTTTCAGGCTTAGAGATAAAATGCAAAAAAAAAAAAAAAAAGTAAAAATTCTTAATTTTTGTCTGGTGGCTCACACAACCTGCATGAGCATGAGTTTTATGAGTGTAAAACTGCCGAACTAAAGCCAGGGTTGAAACTCTCAGAGGTCTGAATATTGAGCAAAAGAGAGAGATGAAACAGCTGAGATACTGCACTGAGAAACATATGTGCTGTACTTACACATTTACCAATGTTCTAAAGATTTTCAGATATGTAGCTGCTCTCTTGAACATTATCTGCACAGTTGCCTGGAGTTGTAACATAGCTGCAGAAGACATTTTGGTTTATAAATTAAATCGTATACCATTACAAAGAAGTTTATAAATGGGTATTTATTCCTTAGGTGGAAAGAACTTTGTGAAGGATTTCTACCAGCCTAATGGGTAAATAACAAGCTGTTCAAAAAACTTTTTATATGTACACGCCCAAGAGTATTTTTATTATCCTTTTTTTTTTTTTTTTTTTTTTTTTTTTTTTTTTTTTCTGTCTTAAAACCCAAGAAATTATGTTGAAACAATAATAATGTTGTCACACATATTGAAGACAGGAAATTCAATGCTAGGGCTGACACTGGTCCTAATTCAGCAGCTGACAACTGTCAGCCTAATCATCCATTCAATGCTACCATCTCCATTATTTCAAATCTTTTTATTTCATTGAGTAATGCATGCTCGAATCAATCAGACATATGACAGTGGCAAATGCTCTTGCATGTCCCATCCACTCCTGTAGATGTCAACAGCCAGACATCAAATAGTTAGTGTTCCTAGAGAAATATTGGACTCTCCATGGCAGAAACCACAAATAATTCCTCCAACTTTAAGAGAATTAGCTATGATTAACTGTGGAGATTTATTTGTGGAGATTTGTGTCTTTTAGCTTAACGTGGGCAGTTCTGCACCATGGTAAGAAATAACTAGGGCTACTTAACTCTTTTATTTTATTTATTTATTTATTTACTTATTTTTCTGAACTGTATCTATTTGACCAATGCTTCATACTTACATAGAGAGAAAATTACCTTATTAAAGGATGGTAGAAGAAAACTAATGTCAGAAAAAGAGAAAACATGTACATGAATTGTACTGTACTGTGCATGAAGGGACTGGCTGAAAATATACAAATGAGGCCATCTAAAATTGCATTGGGGTTGATGTAAACACTGCTAATATCAGAGGAGATTGTTCCCATCAACTTTGTTGAAAGCTGAATTTGAACTTTTGCAAATTTTTAGATGTTCTAAATTTTTAGATGTTCTGTTTAGAGTGGTGGGTACCAGCAGTGAGGACACCGACTCCAATCAGAGGTATCCCTCTACATTCTCCTGCTGCCCTGTTACTGCCATTGTAGGATCCTCCAGGGTGGCTGGGCAACTCAGTGAAATCTGTTTCCTAAAAAACAGACAACCTAGGCTTTGGAGCAACTTCTGTGGAGTCATACTGCTATGGCTCCTGGTAAAGTCTATGGGCTCCACCAGTCCAGAAGGGGCAGACAGCCAGAACTAAGGTTCACCCTCCTGGTAAGCGCTCTGAAGAGGAAAGAGTGGGGCTTCTGCCTCTCTGGGTCTCCCTTTGCTGTTTTCTCCTCTTCCACTGCCTTTTCTCTAGGAGTCAAGATGACACTCAAACCTCCTCTAATCATGGCCTATCTCATTCCAAATGGACAGTTAACGTTGTTTTTGTATTCTTCCTATCTATCCTTTCTACTTTTCTTTCAGGTAGTTCTATTTGTTGCTATCACTTTTTTTTTTTTTTTTTTTTTTTCCCCATAAATATTCTCTTTCAGCTCTTGATACCTCTTTTTGTTGCCAGAGTCATACATTCTGCCCCTTCTCACAGTAATCTCATGACCCTCAGGTAATATGCAGTACTAAAATAGATGAAGTCCTTTCTCTTTCCTCAGACAGCACCTAGTTTCCAGCCCTGCTAACTTTATATGCCTGGGGTCAAGTTAAGATGAGTTCCACAGAAAAGATATTACTTTCTCGTTGGTAATTTAAGATTCAGATTGAGAGCCAAGGGTACAGCACTTTAAGAATAGCTATCCATGTAACAAATGCAGTTTGAATGTTAGGAGCACAGAGTAATCTTCTACCATTTTGTCAGGGACTCAGAAGTATACTGAAAAGGGTGAAAATGATGCTTTTGCAAGTAGATTCTTTAAATACAAGCATTTGACTAGATCCTTCTTTCTCTTTCTTCCTTCCTTCCTTCCTTCCTTCCTTCCTTCCTTCCTTCCTTCCTTCCTTCCTTCCTTCCTTCCTTCCTTCCTTCCTTCCTTCCTTCCTTCCTTCCTTCCTTCCTTCCTTCCTTCTTTTAATTTGATATCCATGTGACATGCATAGGTGCAAATAAATGAAAACTGCATTGGTAGTTGAATGATTTGACAATGTCCTTTCCTTTTAATACTATTCAAGTATCTAGACAAAGAAAAAGAGAAAAGTCTGAAGCTCACAATTTCATGTCTATAAACATCAGAGCCATTCTTGAGGAAGGAATTTTCATCACATAAGAACTTCTGAAATTTCAAAAACCCAGTTGCATCTTTGAAAGGCTAATGTCTGGTGAAAGCAATTGTTGTTCAGGACCCTATATTAAAAATGCCTTTGCTGTCAGTGCTAACTCTTCTTCCTTTGCACAGGTCCTCTTTCATCTAGGTCAATGGGCACATGATGAATGCAAGTGAGAGTAATCTGTTATTTATAAATCAATTATATCTAATTTACTTATATGCAAACATTTTTTATTTCACTCATGAGGGATAACCCATGGAGGAAAACATGCTTTTCTTCATCATGATATATAGCAGTTTCAAAGCTTAACGGTCTACTTGGTTCCCCACCATTCTGCAAACAAAAGTGTGGTAGGATCTGCTTTCAGACAAACTTTGTGTCCAAAGTCATTTTCTTTCATGATGAAATAAGAATTGGGTTCCATCCAAACAAAGAGGACTTTTGGCATTTATACCACTGGGGGATCATGTCCCTATGCCTTCACATCTGCTTTACCATTTTAAGTCATCCAAAAGTTTAGATCCATCCAAAGTTAAATTTGATTTAAAAATCCAAAACAGCTTTGAAAGATGTTCTACCTGGATATAGGCTTATGGATTATTATTTTTTTCCAAGTCAAAAAGTAAATTTTATTATTTCAGATAAAATGCCAGCTGTTGTAAAGAAATAGGGCAGGGACAGTTACTCTAGAAGACTCCTTTCTCAGCCGTCTTAACCATTAATCTGTTGCTACAGTGCTAGCCAGTGCTGTCATGACTTCTCCAAGTAGAATATGTTCCATTGTGTCATGACTAGTGCTGTATTAGTAAACACCATGTGCATGTTATTTTTGTTTTCTGAAGAAGGTCTAAGGGGAAAGAAAGTATTTGATGAAAATGGTGTTTAGTCCTAAACTTAGCTTCACATTGTGGTAGAATGAAAATTAAAACTCACCTAAACAGAGAAGGAAATGCAGCCAGCCACAACTGAAGGATTAGTAAAAAGTGTTAAAAATATTATATGAAAGTTTTAATTACACAGAAAAAAATATAAAATGCCCAGTAATTACAGTATATTGATTCCATTTTTTTTCTTGAAATGCTAAAACTATTTCAACACACACAGAATCAATAAACATAATTAAAATATGAGCTCATCAAAACAGTAATTAAATGTACTTAACAGCTTTTGTGGCTTTTCTCCATATGGTTACTGTGGGAGTGTGAATCTGGCTTGCTAGATAAATGTAACAAAATAAAGTGAAAGCCTGGGAAAAGATTACTGTGGTATCATAAGCAAATACAATAAAGTCTAGCTCTATAATAAGTTCCAATAAATCAAAAACTTGACAAAGGAAGCAGTGTTTACAATTATTAGAGAGAAATTCTGGATGTTTTTTATTTTTTATGGGATTAACACTATCATGGACGTAATATAGAAGCCAAATCAAATCTTTCTTCCATCATTAAAGCTGTTCTACTTGAACATATTCTGTCCAATGAGAGCTATTTTGGCATGTTTCTGGCATGCTGGTGTTAGTGACAAATCACTTGACAGCTGTCATTCAGGGGGCAATCCACATCAAGGACCTAATACAGCTGCTCTGAGTCGCCCTTTGGAGCAGCAAAGCTCCCTTCAGTGCTTAGATAAGAAGCATGACTGCCAAGCAGAAAGTAAATTAGATGTTTGGAGCAGGGTATGTGAATGCCTTTTCACTACCCTTCTCCCTACCTCCTCCCTGGCTGCATGTACAGTGCTATGAAGAGCACAGAAATATCAGTGGACAGTTCTTAAAAAAAATAAATAAATTGCACAGCTCCTCCTCTTTGGCTGCCTTTTCTGGAGTTCTCACCATGTCTCTCTGCCTTGTCTTCTGAGATCTTTCATAAATATAGCATTTAAATGCCATTTTTTTGCATCATGTCTATAATAGGCATATGCAGATCACATGCAGTGCATGTTATTTTATGTGTTTCTTGTATATAAAAGAATTTGTACAGGTGTTAAGGAAACTGTTACCACCCAGCACTCCCTTGACTGAACTGATGTTCTCACTGGCTTAAGATGAAGACATGAAAGTAATGAGGGTGGATATTGTGTAGTATTAGAAACAAAAATCATGAGAGTAAAGAAGTGCAGATCTACTATGTCTGCAATTAAAAAAAAAAAAAAAAAAGATATTTATTTTTACAGTGCACAGACACTAATGATGATTTTGGCTGTATAAATAAAGTAATTGCTACCTCTTGTTTTGCCTATTCAGCTCTTGACCTGGAAAAGCAACTACGTTCTAAAATGTGTTGCATAACATGGTATTGCAATGATATTCATAATTTTATCAGTACCTTATGGATGCTGTCACACCTCACAACTTAATGTTTTAAAAATGTGAACATTCATTTTAAAAGCTTTGTTTAAATCCATCCCCCAAATCCCTGAAGCCAACTAAGCTCAGAGAAAATAATAAGACAATACTTTACAATTCCTTCTACATTTTTTTCTAAAAGAAATCATTAGAGCTTTTTCTCACCCACATTGGGCTTCACCCCACAATGCATATACTTCTCCATCCCCTTGTAGGCTAAGAAAATAAATACTTTAAGTTTGTGAAGTGGTGCAAAAAGGCAAAGAAAATTTTCCTGTAAGCATACATACGTATAATCATTGTCCTCTGATCTGTAACACATCAAGCCTAAACACTTAGCTGATCATTTGATGCTTCAGTTTCTTCTATGAAAAGAGTTGGATACAGGTGTATCTGCTGCCTAACTGGACCAGGAAGAGGAAGAGTAGAAATCTTCAGCAGCATTTTCAGAGGTACTTCTGCAGTCAGGAATCTTACAACACTCATCTTGGGATGAGTGAGAAGTCTGTGCCTTGTTGGGGTTACAATGTCCCTCAAACAATAAGTCGTCTCTATTTACAGCTGTTAGAAAAAAATCCCTCAAATTTTCTTGAAAGTGTTTTGCTTTGTTTTTGTTTGTTTGTTTGTTTTTCCTGTAGGTGAAATTATGCAATTTTCCTATAAATAGGAGCTGGCCCATAACTCCTGAAACTGCAGTTCTGTGGACCATTTTAAAGCTTAATGTAGGACTCAAATTGTGGTAATAGACTTATGTTATTCTCAAGTGACAGAATTACATTATATTACATTCCTTTACTTTTATCACATGAGCTGAGGAAAAGGGTCCCCCCCTGCCCTAGCTCTCTGCAGATAAAAGAATAGAGCTCATTCACCCCAGAATTATTCAAACAAAACCAAAGTCCTTCAAAATCCTACAAACTTTATCAGAATAAAGCACTAAGTCTATTGGCTACTATCAGAAAACCAGTCAATATGTTTCTGTCTTTAGACACCTGTTAGAAAATTTGAACTAGCACTTTTACACCTGAAGAACAGAGAGTGATAATCTGTTACTGGACCTTGATGTAAATTGTTTCCTGCTTCTAACTGAATATAGCACCCTATTGCCTCTCTCAGATGGTGCTATGAGTTTATTAGACTTTGCATCCAGTTTCCACATCTTGTATTATGTTGCCGAGTAGGAGACAAAATGTCTAGTAATTAGGGCTGCTTTTAAAGTTGAAGAGGGCCTTTTAAAAGGCCAAGATTGAAATGGAAGATTGAAGACAAAAATATCTTTAATGAAAATAGTCAAAAGAGAAAAAAAAAAAGAAAAAAAGTAAAAGGTTTATTTTTTGGCCTGCATATTGAATTACTATAGATTTAAAATATTCAGCAGACCTTAGTAACTAGGAAACAAATATCTGGCAAATTAGGCACTTTGGCCAGGAGCTTCATCATCCTTAGAAATAAGTTTTGTAGGCACGTTGATTATTTTTTTCTCCTAAATCAGCCAGCTAGATATAAGACCACTTGATATTGCAACCATATATTGTCAAAGGAAAATCTCTGGTGATCTGTACTGTCCACATGTGTATCAAAAAGACTTTCCTTTTTAGCAAGAAACTTTTTAGCAAGTTTCAATAGTATTTAATAAGGTAACAAAAAAAAAAAAAAAAAAAAAAAAAAAAAGCTGCAGTATATTACTGCACTGTGAGAAGGATGCAGTGTGATATGGCCAATCTGCCACCTTTAGCCATTCATAACTCTGTTCAATTTTTCATAGCCCTAAAGGCATGGACTGTGTGGATGACACTTTATTTGCAGAAGATCCCAGATTCTCAGCCAGTTTTCCAGAAGTACCCATGAGTAGGGCCAGCCTGACATAAGGTTTTGGTGCATGCATAATCTTTCTCATCGCTGCTACCATTGATGTCAGCAGGGTTTTTCTGCTTATGGTAAGCTAGGTTGAATTAGACCAGGCTTTAAACGTTTTGATTCAGGTATCTTGTGGTCACATTTTCCTTTATAAGGTAATTTCTTTGATAGGTCTTCATCTCTTGTTACTGTTTGATTTGATGTACCTGAGAACAGGAATATAAGGGGCTGCCAGGCCCCTATTTTCATGCAGTACAAAGGTATATCCATTATCATTGATTTATCATAACAAACAAATTAAATATTTAGATTCTGGAATGTTTGGTTTGTTTAGAAATGCCAAAGTAAAGGTTTTATTGTTTCCTAATTAGCAGGCATTGCACAGTTTATATTACATGATTTTCTAGATATTGCGAGTTGTTTTTCCTTATTTGAGACAAAACTGGAAAGGTTAACTTTAACATTTTTCATTGGACAACTTTTACATAAAATGGAGATGGCTGAGAACAGTATCTAATGAAGAGACAGGAAAGACACAGGTATAAAAAAACACGGTGACCCTTCTGTAGGGGAATAAGCATTGTCACAGTGCACCATTTAGGTTTTGTATCTATTTCCTATTTTATGACAGTCTGAGAAGAACCTGGCTAGGCATTTCCAGGCCCTGTGCTTAATAGCAAAATATGTGTTCTGTATTTTTGAAACATTAATTTGTTGTCTTGTTTGTTTGTTTGTTTGTTTGTTTTCTCTGAAAAAAATATATAACTCGATTCTTTTTAAATCTGGCATATAGGTAAGAAAAATGAAGAACATCTGCCTAGCTTTGCTTTTAGAGGGAAGGAAAAAAATGTAGCAATAAAGCTTTGACAGTTTGAAAAAGTGTAGTGAGCATGTGTAATATGTTCATGTCATATGAATTTGAGCACGCACACATAGCTAAGAGCAGGCCCAAGTCTTGAACCTCTGGCAGCAGGGCTGGCTCCCACCAGTCTCTATACAAACGTTGCGCCTCAATGCATGGCTAGTCCCATTGGCTTCAGAGGCACTACTCATGGGAGTAAAGTAACTCATGCATTTAAGTGCTTTCTGGACTCAGGCCAAAAGCTTAATCTTTTCCATTTAATACCTTTTTCCTAAACTGATAACAGCCTTCAAGTTTTCAGTATCATGTGCAGCAGTTTAAATAATGTAGAATGAAGAGAAAAAAAAGTAAAATAACAGCATTGTAATTTAAGGAGTATCATGAGATAAACAGCATAGCACAGACACAGTTTTATTAGCATTAAGTAGCAATCTGCAAGTATGTCACTGCTCTGAAGGCACTCCGTGTCTCTTGGTTTCTGAAAAAAGCAGGCAGGAAGAATGGACAGCTCTGAAAAGGCAGGCACAAATTATCAGTGTAAAGCAAAGTGTACAAGATCATATTTTGTCTGACTTGAGAGCAAGTAAACAAAACTTGTCCTGTTTTTGAAGCTCTATCAGGACTGGAGGGCAGCAATATTCACATAAAGCACACAGAATATTGGCAACCAAGCCATAATTATTCTTTTGATTGTTTTTTTTTTTTTCTTTGTTTTTTTTTTTTTTTTTTTAATTGTGATTTTCCATCAATTTTGGAGCATTCTAATCTTGCCCAGCTCCTGTACTAGCCTCCTTGTGATCTTACCTTCTTTCTTATTTCAGATGAGCTCTGAATGACATTGCTAACTTCCATTAAAGGTATTTCAATCTTTCTCCTGCTACCTCCTAAAAAGAATGTTACATATGCAAGATGATGTTCAGTTTTCTAGAAGGTGTTTTGCTGGGTTTCATTATTTAAATAAAAGCTGTTCACATGCATGTTAGAGTAGGTGAAAATCAAAGGAATATGCTTTTTACCTGGAATGGAAAATATGTAGGCTTTGAATGATATTTATTTCCTTTGTCTTGGTGGCCTTCAAGAAACACGATGGGGAGTGAAGTTTTCTCTTTAGTGTGGCTAAGATTTGATTAGGAGCTGAAAAGTTCCCCCGTCTGTATGGAATGGGAATGCT
The DNA here is from genome assembly GCF_965140915.1 of Aythya marila. Classification (NCBI taxonomy): domain Eukaryota; kingdom Metazoa; phylum Chordata; class Aves; order Anseriformes; family Anatidae; genus Aythya; species Aythya marila. Next base: position 6,794,785 of record NC_139048.1, read on the forward strand.
GATAATCTTGTCCCACAGCTTCCCAGGTCTTTCAGACACACTAGGCTTCTCTGACCTTCCTTCATGACCAAACCCATGAATTTTACTTGATACTCTCTTTGTGAGGAGTCTAGAGAGGGAGAAATTTGGTGGGCTCAGAGAAACTTATCCACTGTAATAGTCAGATATGGAATTTTATAAGGATCGATGGCTTTTTGCCCAGGAATGTTTGAATGATGTAGCCCAGACAGGGACTTTTCCCAAGAGAAAAAGAGCAGGGGCAAATGGAGAGGGAGGAGATAGAGAAGAAAAAAAAAATATAAATCTAGTATTTTTGGAAGTTTTTGAGAACCAGATTGTATGTCTTTGAGTTTTCCTCACAAAAGAGAAAGTAAAACATAAAAGTAGGGTACTACCTGAAATAATTTATAGCAATGATGCAATTTTAACATCATGAGGGGGTTCTTCACAGAGAGGGTGGTTGCACACTGGAACAGGCTCCCCAGGGAAGTGGTCACTGCACCGAGCCTGTCTGAATTTAAGAAGAGATTGGACTGTGCACTTAGTCACATCGTCTAAACTTTTGGGTAGACCCGTGCGGTGTCAAGAGTTGGACTTGATGATCCTTAAGGGTCCCTTCCAACTCAGGATATTCTATGATTCTATGATTCTATGTATTTATCAACATTAAGGACACATATTTGATGGGAAAGAACTTAAGTAGGTATATTTTGAACATATGTATTATATAAAAATATACAGGTCTACAAGGTTCAATATTGGTATATAATCTTTAAAAATATATTTAGTATTTAGCTGCACAGTTTTCATGTAGATTAACTGACTTATTTTTGCACAGTCACATCCTGAAGTATCATGTTAAAGAATATGTGGCTGAGCAGCTTCTTTCTGAACAACTGTGGAGCTAGAGAAGTATGCGGGTGAGCAGTACAGGTAGTTACATGAGGAAAAAGGTGCTTAAAAGAGCCCATGGAAGTGAGAATGTCTATAATCACACTGAAAACAATGGACAAATGTTCCAGGAGAACAGGCAAGGTGGAAATGGTTCCTGGTGACAAATTCTAGTATATAACCATACCATGTTACCAAGCCAAAGTGAATTGAAGTCAATGATAGCTCTACTACTTTTGGTATCAGACCTGCCTGTGCATGGGAGAAGAATGATGGGATCCTGTGACCTCCCAAAAGTGTTAGAAAAGGGAAACAATTTGTATAAATATAGAAATTCAACACCAGAAACAAAGTACTGACCTAATCAGTGAAATGAGCATCAAAATCAGTCTTCATGCTAAAGCTGGAAGGGTCTGGCATATCGAATAGAGCATGAATATCTTCAGGAATATGCCAGAAGCTAATTGGTTTAAGAAATCTGGCTGTATATAGAGACTATTACTCATAGATATCACGTTTTTCTGTTGCACAAATTATCTACAGTGCTCATGGTGTCTGCTCAAGGAAAAGTTTATTTTCATTCAGTCTTTTCTTTTCCCCTGACCTCAAAGGACTAATTAACAAAGTATTAGCATGTTTCTAAAATATGACTGAATTCATCTTCTTAAGAAAATGTACTGAAGAATGTACCCTATTATTAGAAATGACAGGATGTATATAGGGCCATATGTTTTCAAAGGGTTTTCTGTCAGTGTTAATCAAAACGTCGGAGAACTTATGAACATACTGAGCAGCACGTCAACCATATGGATAATATCTTCCTTTTAATACTGAGAATTTCAATTAATAATAAACATTGGAGAGTAACCTAAAATGAGACAGAAACAATAATATTAAGACCAGCACAAGCATAATATCACATCAGTCTGAAGACTCCTGGGTATTTCGAAAAATCCTATTGTGTGTTAATTCTGATCATGGAACTACATTCATTAATTCTTCTTAGTTTTGCTTGGAAAGGTAACTCCAAAAATGCCATTTATTTTTACTGGGTTTTGTACAGGACAGTTTGGCTCTTATAACATGCTGTAGTAAGCATCAGCATCACGTGCTTGTCTGCCTAGTAGAGGTACATTTGTTACTGCAGTCATTTGTTTTTGAAAAGGCACTGGAATATTTGTTTGATGAAACACGCGTGCACAAATCATTTCACGGACTGTGCAAGCAGATGCAGGAAGAAAACTGAGCCTGTTTCTAAGTTTGCTAACCTGGAAAATGGATTGAGACCACATTATTTTGAATAACCCTCCAAGGGCTTAACATCACGAACTTACCTGCTTTTACAGATGGTGAACTCTCTGAACTAAATATTGAGAAACCTGCTCCAGAAAAAATTAATGTTGCAAGTGCAGTTATATCCTTCTACATCACTTATGGGCACATATGAGAGGTGCACATATCAAAAATGCTAAAGTTTTGGTTGTTTGGTAACACAGCCACACACATCACAAGAGGTCAGTGGGGTCTGCTCCTGTCACCCCACTGTCCCCAGGCTGCTGGGCTCAGGTCCCTGTTTCACCATGGGGCTCCTCAGCCTCTGCCCAGGAAAAAGCTGTGCTTCTGCCTTAGCTGGCAACATGGCCGTGGTCTTTCTTGCTGGCCCATCATGACCTGGAAGGTTTTATTTTCACTGATACCAGCCCTGGTTTGTTTTCTCCTTAGTTAAATACAAAGTTACACTTAGAAGTTGGACTGCTCACGTTGAGACGTAAAGCCTTGAGCTGCTGATAAGCACAATCTAGCCCTGGCAGGGTGAACAACTGAATCTTCTAGCAGAGATAGGGAGAAGAGGAAATATAACGTTAAGTCTTTGAAGCTATAAGTTGAGATCTCCCTATTATATAGCGAAGGCTTTTATTGGTAACTATCCATCTGCATCAGTTCCCAGCTTAGAAGAGAAATATTTTCACTGACATTTTCTGCTTCATTTTTCCCTTGAGTCCACTCTTGCTTTCCAACTTCCTTTTCTGATGCTGGTTGAGAAGCATGTTACTATGGATAGCACCTTCTGGCTGGTGACATTCCTCTTGCACCTGCTCTTTGCTTTAGTTTTGGAATAGCCACAGAGGACCCTATGACAAGGAGCAGAGCTCTTCCCTCCCTTCCCCTCTGTGCTATTCCATCAGCTCTTGCAATTTTGCTGTCAGTATTTGTTCTGCCACACAATAGCCTGTCCTGCAGATCTCAGGGGAGTTTCTCCTCCACCTAAGAATTGGTAACCACCTGCAAAATATTGGTAGAAAATATATATAAGCTTTATTATTTTTTTTATAAGCTTTATTACTTTTTTTATTTCAGATGAGGCTCAAGTACCAGGAACCCTGCACATAACATGACAAAAGTCTGCATGGCACCCTACAAGTGAAACCCCCATTGCCTTCCCCTGAGAGGTGCAGGAAATACAGGCTGTACTCTGACTGCTGAAGGTGGGTTGCACTGGGGTGCAGAGCTCTTTCACAGGGCACTCTACCACCACGCCAGGACTCAGCCTCCTGCCCAGCCCCTTTGAGGGTCTCCTGCAGTGATTCTGCCATGGATTACAGCTTCTCTCTTTCTGAATTTTCACAGATCCCTGTTCTCTGGTATGTCCCAAGAGTGCTTGAGCACTTTACTTCTGCTGTACAAACTATGAGAAAGATCTCAAAACTGGCATGTAGTTCCCATCAGCGAGGAGATTAGGGAGCCTTCTGTCAAGCAGATGTTCAGCTACAGGAGTGCTGCTGCATGAGGCCTTGTATGGATGCTGAAACTGATTCCCCTTGTCTCCAAATTATAAGAGGAGGTGTTAAAACCTAAATAAATAAAATATAACCATGAGTCAAAAGAGAAAAGGAGTGAAAAACATGCTTGTTAAAAAATCCAGTCACCCTGGCAATTAGTTTCACTATGGCATAATCCTGATGAGCTTTCACATCTCCTATTACACTTGGTACACAGTGTTTGTTAGCATTTTACTCCATCTGCTCCTATACAATCTTCATCAGCTGAAGGAGGATATGGTTACTCCAGTCATTAAATGTTGATGATCCTTACAGGGTCCCAGTTGCTTGTGGCAGGTATCCATTATGTTAACTGTTCCTTCTCCTCACTCTTGGAGTTAATATTTGGTTTTGGTTGGTTGGTTGGTTGTTGTTGTTGTTTCATTTTTTTTTTCACCTATGTTTTTTTAATAAAATTACTGCCTTTTTGATTAAGATTTTAACATCAGTGTGACTTTTAAGTTCAGTAATATATATATATATATATAGATATGTCTTATTTATTTATTTATTTATTTTAATGCATTAACTTCTGGGAAACAGTGATCCACTATCCCTCATTAGAAAGGATATCTCTTCTTTTCAAACTAAATCTACTCCTATTCTTCTAAAAGGAAACAATATGCTTTCACTTTCCTTAAAGCCTGTTACTGATAGATTTAAGTGGATAAATATATTTGACATTCTTTGCCTTTCCATTTTTCTCTTGCCAGAAATGCCAAACAGACTGTGAAAAAGAGAATTAATTCATTATCCCAAGATCTGTAGGCTTCTGATTCTTGGACTGCAGGTCATTAGCAATCATTAATTTTTAAAGCTACTTATGATGTCCTCTGAAGCAGATATCATTTGAAATAAACAGGTCCATTTATGTAGAAGTATGGTGAAGCCTGGGAAGCTGTAAATGTATGGAAAAGCAGAATTTTAGCTCTGCAAAGATCTTCGATGAATACTGTGGCAGGGCCTGGCAGTTATGTTGCCAAGTGGCATAGTAAAAGGTATGAGGATTGTAATTATAGACATCAAGATGATTTTTTGCATCCTGTTCCTGCACTCCAAGCAGAGACGAAGTGATAGTTACCTTTTATATAGCTTTTATCATAGAGCAACCACATCATGGTCAGAGGGAGCCTACAGCACTCTGCAAGAGGTCCAGCAGACACCTTCATCGCCAAAAATCTTTTATTTCCGTGTGAGTGTAGATTATGTCATGGTTTTCCTTTTTCCTGACAAATACACACATCCCTCCCCATTTAAGAGTTAAATGTGCCTGCATTACCCCACTAATCACTTTCCTTTTGATGTTTCCATATAGTGATTAACCTATATTAATATGTAGTGCTCCCAACCTGAGAAAAGATGTGAGAGCTGAGGATAGCTGTGTTAATAGTCAAGCCATATGTCCTCCCCGAAGTATGATGTTGATTGCGACCTCAGAAGAAATCAAGCCTGCTTATGGCAAATATATGGAATTGATTAAATGAATAAATAACCCTATTATTTAGTTTTGCATAAAAATATGTGGGACCCAGGTCAAAGATAATCCCTAATTTTTCTATGCATAATAGATTCCAAAGTGTAAACATTACCAGTAGCATGAACCAGACTAGATGCTTTAAGTCAACAGTCAAAGGTGCGAGTGTAAACTCAGAAATATTGATAATGTTTGTGAATAACTTTAGACTAAATTATGCTGGAGTTCCCAAGCTGATATGAGTGCCTCTGCTGTTTTAATACTCCAGTGTCTGTTATATGTATGAGTTCAAAGACTGACCACATTTTTATTTTATTTTACTTTTTTTTTTTTGCATTTGAGATTTCTGTGTAATATTTGGTGTATATTTGCTTAATATTAGAGCCTTGGCTTCTGTGTCAGAATAGTAAAATTTACTAAGGAACTGAAGTAGTACTTTCCTTCAGCCCCTGTCTTCTGACCACAACTCATAAGTGTAAGAACAGCAGAGCAACTACAAATTATTCTGCTTTGAAGAAGCCACAGATTTTTCTGCTAAGCGATGCATGCTGCAAATGGCCTTCATGCCAGGACCTCATTGTGCTCTGGTGATTTTGAGACACAAATCCAAATTTCTCAGCTGTTTCCCATGTGTAGAATGACAGCAAATTCAAACCTCATATTAAAATACTGCGTTTGGTGAAGTTCAGACAAATTCTGAATGGGGCAGCTCTTCATAGTTCCTCTTTATCAATGATCTGGATGACGGGATCGAGTGCACCCTCAGTAAGTTTGCAGATGACACCAAGTTAGGTGCGTGTGTCGATCTGCTTGAGGGTAGGAAGGCTCTGCAGGAGGATCTGGGTAGACTGGAGTGATGGGCTGAGGTCAACTGCATGAAGTTCAACAAGGCCAAGTGTCGGGTCCTGCACCTGGGGCGTAAGAACCCCAAGCAGAGCTACAGGCTGGGAGATGAGTGGTTGGAGAGCTGCCAGGTGGAGAAGGACCTGGGAGTATTGGTGGATAGTCGGCTGAATAAGAGCCAGTGGTGTGCTCAGGTGGCCAAGAAGGCCAAGAGCATCCTGGCTTGCATAAGAAGCAGTGTGGCCAGTAGGGCTAGGGAAGAGATTGTCCCCCTGTACTCGGCTCTGGTGAGGCCGCACCTCGAGTAGTGTGTTCAGTTTTGGGCCCCTCGCTACAAGAAGGACATCAAGGTGCTTGAGCAGGTCCAGAGAAGGGCGACGAAGCTGGCGAGGAGTCTGGAGAACAAGTCCTACAAGGAGCGGCTGAGGGAGCTGGGCTTGTTCAGCCTGGAGAAAAGGAGGCTCAGGGGCAACCTTATAACTCTCTACAGGTACCTTAAAGGAGGCTGTAGCGAGGTGGGGTTTTGGTCTGTTCTCCCATGTGCCTGGTGACAGGATGAGGAGAAATGGGCTAAAGTTGCGCCAGGGGAGTTTTAGGTTGGATGTCAGGAAGAACTTCTTTACCGAAAGGGTTGTGAGGCACTGGGATGGGCTGCCCAGGGAAGTGGTTGTCACCATCCCTGGAGGTCTTTTAAAGATGTTGAGCTTAGCGATATGGTTTAGCGGAGGACTTGTTAATGTTAGGTCAGAGGTTGGACTCAATGATCTGGAGGTCTCTACCAACCTAGACAATTCTGTGATTCTGTAAAAATTATTGACATTTTTCCTCACAGGCACGGCAGAAATGAGCTTCCGGCAGCGCTGGGCACCTCCCCTCCCGCACAGCCTCGTCCCCGTCCAGAAATGTCTCCTCCGAAGCACTGCGCCGTCGTGGCACATGAGGAGCACAGCATCCACAGGCTCCATCACCCAAATTTCTCTCTGCAGACGGCCCTGGGGGCTCCCACAGGCCATGTAAAGGGAGCCCGAGGAGCTTCGGCACTCGGGCAATGCCAGGGGTTGTGTGGGGACTGAGGGCAGGGCTGGGGGGCTGTGGCGCGGGTGACAGCACAGAGGACTTGTCACAGCGGGGGGACTGCTTTTAAGGCAGCCGCGGGCAGCGCTGCTTCACTTTGTCCTGAGCCATTGGCGAGGTGAGTGAAGCAATGGGGGGAAGGCTGGGCTGGGCCAGGGCCGGGGCACAAACACCAGCCCCCCGAGGGCTGCTGAGCCTGCAGCGAGGGCCCAGCCATTCAGGGCAGGGCTCGTGGCTGTCACCGCCAGCCCCGGGGGTCTGCGGCTCCTGCCCCGCCTCCCTCAGCCGCCAGCCAGCTCCCACCCAGCTGACCCCCTTCTCTCTCAACTCTTGCAGACCATGGTTTCGGAACTCTTGTTCGCGTTGACTTTCCTGGGCTTAATTGAGAGCCCACAGAAAGCTGGTGATGAACTCGATGCGGCTACAACCGCGCGCATGCAGCAGCGTGCAGAGGAGCTGCAGGCTTGCATGACACAGCTGCTGATGGAAATCGAGCAGAGGGAGCAGGAGCACGGCTGGGTGCGTGTGGGAACCCTGCTCCTGTCGCTGCTGCAGCAGTGGCAGTTCTGGGTCGTGACCGGAGAGATCGTCCTGTTCTTTGTGCTCTGCCACATGCTCATGAAGTTCTGCTGTGAGCAGCGCAGTGCAACCAGGAAAGACATCTCTGGAAGGAAGGACGATGACGACTCCGAGGAAGACCCCAATGACATTCTGGATGCCTGGAACGCCTCCAATGAAAGCCTCTCTATCAAGCTCATGCCTGGGGTCAAGCAGGACGACTCGAACACCTACCTGAGCTTCGAGTAGTCAGAGGCCGGCGTTCGCAGCAGCACGAGATGGCCCCAGAGCTGCACTGTGCCAGAGATGCTGTTCTTCAGGAAACACCTCGGCATGCTCGGCACACCTTACACCTCCGACATCTGCAGCTCTGTGTCTGTATGCTGGTAGGCACCAACTTTGCCACCCGTGCCTCGACGACCACTGTCACCCACCTCCTGACCTGACCACCATCCTTGTGGCAAGCACGCACAGGAGGGATTTCACCAGCGATGATTTCAGTGGCTGTGAAGCTGAAGGAGTGACACCCTGCTTGCCACGTGCCCCAGAGCTGAGCACGCTGCCCATGGAGACGATGCTGCTCAGCTGGGAATTGCTCCTCCATGTCGTCTCCACAGCAAAACCACCCCTGGGGGAGGCACACCCCGTGCAGCTGAAGACACCGCTGCCGGGAAGCTTGAAGCAGAGACTCCTCTTTCCACCTGGACAGTGACCATCTGGGCTCCTGGGGAGTCTCCACTCACTCCAGGAGCTCTGAGCTCTGCAAAAATTGCAATATATATTGCAATTTGTATTATATTGTTTATATATTGTTTATTATTTATTGTAATATTGTTAATATTGTTATATTGTTGTAATATTGTTAATATTGTAATATTGTTATTTGAACAAACGCTTTGTCTGTGAGTATCTGTACCACACCGGGTCAGGAAACGCGGGCGTGAGGTGCTGACAGCTGGGCTGCCACAGCCCCGGGGAGCATTTAGCTTAGGAGCTGATTCCGTGGGCTCCAATTGCACTCCTGGAGCTACAGCTCTGCTGCCTGTCCTGGCTCCTCCAGCAGGGCAAGGAGAACAGCTCAGCACCCTCCTCAGCGCCGCGTGTTGCTGGTGTGCTGCATGGAGTCTGAAGGGGAGACTTGTGCAATGCGAGGCGAACCATGCCCTGGGAGCCCGATGGCTCCCATCGCAGTCCAAACGCTTCTTAAACTCCTGTCCCAGTGTGTGACCACCCTCTTGGTGAAGAGCCTCTTCCTGATGTCCAGCCCGAACCTCCCCTGCCTCAGCTTGACCCCATTCCCTTGGGTCCTGTCACTGGTCACTAAAGAGAAGAGATCTCACTAAAGAGAAGAGATCTGCCCCTCTGCTCCCCGTCGTGAGGAAGCTGTAGGTCGCCATGAGGCCTCCCCTCAGCTTCCTCTTCTCCAGGCTGAACAGGCCCAGTGGCCTCAGCCGCTCCTCGTACGTCTTCCCCTCTGGGCCCTTCACCATCCTGTAGCCCTCCTCTGGACACTCTCCAACAGTTTCACGCCCTTTTTGTGCTGTGGTGCCCAGAACCGCACACAATGCTCGAGGTGAGGCCGCACAGCACAGAGCAGGGTGGGACAATCCCTTGACTTCTCTTGATGGACTGCATGGGTGATCTGATCAAAAAAACAAAACCAAGTTTGTTAAACAGGACCCACCCTTCCTGAACCCATGTTGGGACCTATGACTGCACTGTCCCCCAGCTGTGCACCAGATAACTCCCAGGAGAATGTTCTCCATAATTTGACCAGGCACTGAGGTGAGACTGACAGGCCTGGAGTTGCCAGGGTCTCCATTCTTGCTGTCCTAGAAAACTGGCACAACATTTGCCAGCTTGCAGTCGACTGGGACCTCTCCAGATTCCCAAGACTGTTGAAAAATAATTGCGGGAGGTCCCACGAATAGGAAACACAAGGTTATGACAGACTTCTGCTGGTTGCTCCTGCAGGCAGGACACTCAACATTGCAATTGCAAATAAAAGAGCTTCACAGAAGATCCTGTCTGAAAAGTCAATAGGGCCAGATGGGATCCACCCAAGGATACTGAGAGAACTGGCAGAGGAGCTGGCCAAGCCGCTTTCCATCATTTATCAACAGTCCTGGCTATCGGGGGAGCTCCCAGTCAACTGGCGGCTAGCAAACATGACGCCCATCTACAAGAAGGGCCGGAAGGTAGACCCGGGGAGCTATAGGTCTGTCAGTTTGACCTCAGTGCCAGGGAAGCTCATGGAACAGATTGTCTTGAGTGTCATCATGCAGCACTTGCAGGGCAAGCAGGTGATCAGACCCAGTCAGCATGGGTTTATGAAAGGCAGGTCCTGCTTGATGAACCTGACCTCTTTGACTTGTTAGTGTTAGGTCAGAGGTTGGACTCGATGATCTGGAGGTCTCTTCCAACCTAGAAATTCTGTGATTCTGTGATTCTGTGATTCTTTGATAATTAGCCCTTCTATCTGCTAAATGCATAGCAGGGAAAAGAGAGCAGTGCGTCTGGTGGTGCACAGAGAGCAGGTCTTATCTAATAGCATACAGGCCTGCAATTCACGTGTGTGCAGAATACATCCCTATGTACCTCTAATAAGGGATGGATCCAAAGTACAACAATATTAGTGGGAAACTCTCCATCAATTTCAACTGATGTCTAGATCAGCCCCATAATATGCAGGACTGTATCTCTGATCATGACGGCAGACAACAGCAGTTGTAAGTCAAGGGCATCACTCATGTACTTATAATAGGAGCCCGACTAATAAGCACAACATGATCTAAAATGATGCCTAACTGGAGTGGAAGGGAATAAGAGTAGCTCCACCCTGCACTAAATTTGAATTTAAGAAATGTCAAAGAGTTGCTGTGATTTAAATGTTCTTCCTGACAAACAATAGTGAGCATTGCAATTGATGTTCTAGATTTTGGATCAGCTGACAAATAGACATTATTGTTATTTGTTTATTCAAATTCAGCATTTAAATATCATTTAATTTCTGTTTCCCTCCAGCATGACTTCAGGCAATATTTTTTTAAACTATAGTTTAATAAATGCAAATATAATTATTATTTTCAGGAAAGGTTTGAGTTGTTTTATTTTATGTAACTCTGTAATTAGCACCATATTCCTGTATGCTGTAGGTATCCATAGTTTAGCTTTCTACAGTCTGCTGGCAAATTATGCTATGGTGTTTGCTCTGAAAAATTATGACTTGGATTATATACTTAGTTCCCCAAAATGTACACCGTGTGCTTCACAGAACAAAATACAAAAGAAAACAAACAAACAAACAAACAAAACCTGGGGTAATAGCTGAGAAATTCTTTTTGCTATCAGCAAAAATAAGCAGTTTTGATAAAATAATTCAGCCACTCCTCCACCAAAGATAGGATGTATACTTACATGGGCTCATAAATTTGTGTGTGTGAAGTACGACCCAGTGTGTTTGCAAGATGGACCAGATTCAAAGACCACTGAAGGTAATGAGAGAATGTAATACACCATATTTCATGCATACAAGTGAGCCCTGAAGTGGTCAGGCAGTGGGACTAGATGAAGGTCCCTTCCAACCAAACTATTTTATTCTGCAAACTGTGCACATAAATAGTGTGTAGGCATTTAGGTGTGCAGGTGTACACAGGAGCACATGCCCTATCTGTGTGTCTGCACAGGCATGCCTGCATACACAGCCAGAAAATATGCTGCATTTTGGCATGCACATATTTTGTATGCAGGCATGCACATATTTTGTATTTTGTATCATGAAGTCATTGCAGGATATCTATTATTTCATTAAATTTTCCCCCCTTCATAATGCATTTAAAGCCCATTTGCCATGATTCCTGGTGCAGAGAAGGAAGTGTGGAAGTTATCAGTTCAGCTTTAGGTGGTCTGTTTCCTGGTGAGAAGAGGTGAGATGATGGTCCCTAGGTGGGACGGTTAAGTCACACAGGGAAGGGGCACAGCAAGAGGCCACGGTCTTGTTTGTTTTCCTTTTTTAGATGACAACAACCCTAAGAAATCACATCACCTTGCAGCCACTGCACAGCCGTGAAGAATAGCTGAAAATAAAACTGAGCCTCCTCAGAGAACAACAGGCCATGGAACAAATTGCTGGCTGTCCCTCTCAGAGAGAAGACTGCTAGAAGCCTTGTAAGTGACCTCTTCAGCAAAGCAAGCAAAGATTTGCATTGGCTTCTTGTCTCCCAGCTATCACTTACACTGTACATATATTGTTGCTCCTACTGCCTGTGCCATTGTACCACCTATCCTTCCAACCTCATGTTTTAATTCTGCAAAGGCTTTCATAGGGAAGTCAGCATGCAGTGGTGGGGTGAGCTTACAGCTATTTTGTGCTAATTCCCCATTTGCACACTTCCAGTGTATAGCAAAGGACCTTCTAGAGGCAGCAGTTCAAAGCTGGGTACGATGCCTTGAATACTGGTGTGCACCCAAGGGTGTGCAGCTGGACAGGTGGAGCAGGACTCCTCAAATCCTGAGTCTGGAAACTTCTGTTCTTTCCAGTTATTTTAGTGGGTGCCAATCCTTAGATGAGAGGTAAATTACTGCCTGACACAATAGTCTGCAGTGCAAGGAGACAGTTTCTCCAGATGAATTTGCTGAGGAAGTAAAAAGCCTTTGTTATAAATAGGCTTTTGTAGGCGGGATGATGTAACATCCAGTATAAGATACTAAACCAGCATTGATCGCATTTTTTTGGTGTGTCATCCTGTATATAAATTCCCAACACTCCAAAATCCAATACATTAACTGTTAAGAATAGATCTAATCAATAACCTACTGCATTATTCATGGTTTCTGCGATGCAGACCTAATCCTTTTAGGTAATGGCATTAAGACATTTGAACAACACATATAGCACCCTGCCTGATGCCCTGTCTGCACAGAGGATAAAAACCCACTGCTGTAACCTTCATACCCTTTGTTCAAATGTCTCCGCTTAGCTCTGGACCTTCTGGAGATGGTAAATATGAGAAATCTTTCCCCAGATCTCTCCTGAGTGCCTTCAGCCCCTTGCCACAGAGAAGGACGAACATCCAGGCTGCCTCTCCAGGATGGCAAAGGAATGATGTATTTGTTTCAAGGTAAAAGAGACCTTAATGTAGCATCTGGGGCTGTGTCCATGCAGGTGGCAGGGTCTGGGGTGCCCTTGGTCCTGCAGAGGGGAACCGTGGTGTGTCTGAGCAAGCTGTAGCTGGGGCGGGGGTAGGAGGTGGAGGCACCAGCCGCCAGCGCCTTGGAGCTGAACCGCTTTCAGTATGCAATTATACTGTCCCTAAAGGTAAATAGAAGGCTTGTGTGTGAGAAATATTTCTGTAAAAGAGTTTGCAGCTGAAAAGATAACACTATTCCCTGCCTCCTACTTGGCTGTACAATTTTAATTATGTCAGGGAATCTCTCCTATTTTATATTCCATATATATTTATGGAATAAGCTGTTGGCAAATAAGACATTATTTCAAATAATTTAATGTATTTATTAAAAGAGATTACAAATCTATCCAGGCTATAGTCATTGCACTTAGGGCAACTATTATGGCTATATTATTGTTCCATTTATTTCAAAATATCTTTGGCAAGGACTGCTCCTCCATGAAGAGCATGAGAAAGAGACTGTTTGATGGTGTCGCCTCTGTGTGGCTGAGGCTTCAGCTGTCCCCTTCGCCTCCTTGTTGCATCCAGATGACCTTGCTCTAGAGATCCAGAGCAGGGCCAGGAAGGAAGGGGGAGAGCCTGATTCACCTTGGCTTGGTTTTTCAGTTTGAGCTGGTCAATTTTAGCCCAGAGTGGAACAGCAATAAAAAGACAGCCCCCAGGGGGCAGAGCCAGTGAGAGGCTGCAGTGATGCTGAGGGACACAAAGGTCCCCATACACCTCTCATGGTCTGGCTGAGGAAAATAAAGATGCCAAAACTGGTTCTTGCAGAGACAACCTCTCTTTCACCACGGCCTTATGAGTGCTGGAATAAGACGTGGGAGCAAAATCCACTGTGCTGCAGAGCATGACACAGACAAACCAAGCTGATAGGGACAGGGGGGCCTCGGGGTCTGCTTGTGTTCTCACACACACACACACACAGTGTGGAAAGGTCACCCTGAATGCCAAGCAGAGCCTCGTTAGAAACCATCCAGGGGAAGCAGCATCAGTAATGGGCCACAAAGTCCTTTGCATTGCCACATACAAGCCAAGAACATGAGATGATCCCGAGTTTCCAACTAACCTTAAAAGAAGGATCAGTCTACGCTCATCATCATCATCACCATTATTGCTGTTGTTATTATTTCTGCAGCATTTCTACTCTGTTGGAGCAGACAGAATCACCCTTCCTAACGTGCAGCCCCCACAAAGCAACTTGCAGGAGCTGTTACAGAGCTGCTCATATAACCAAGAGGACCTGGCCGGGGATATAAGCACATTTACCTATGGAGAAGGAAAGAGGAGAAACATATCTGTTGTTAAATCAGCACAAAATGTTCAGACCCTCAATGATAAGTGATCTCTATGCCTTCAAAAAACAAAGGATGAGTATGAATAGGGTCTGACATGTCCAGAGCCACTCTAGAGTTATCCTATGCCGAGATAATAATTACTGCTGCCAACCAAGGTATCATTTGTTTCTGTTTAATCAAGATCTAGAGCTTTCTAATATTTTTATAGGTTTAACATGATATGTTCAAATAAATAACTCTAAGTGCTGTATTTATTTGTACGCAATAGATTCTGGGTAATAAGCTCATCAATTGATACACATCTTAAGAAAAGCATAGGTTAAGTAAACCCCACATTTATGAGATTAACACATCCCATCACTGTAAGCACCTGTGTGCCTTACTCCAGAGTCACTGTGCTCTGCAGCCAACACAGCCCCTGGAGACACTTGGTCTCTGGCAGGATACAGCCCCAACCCTTTGAGCTCTCTCACACACACAGATGTTGCTGGTCCAGTCAAGGTCATAAAATTAAGCATCTTTATACCTGTTGGTAGGATTAGAGCAGTAATATTATTTTGTGTGCTTCCTATCTTTCTGAATTGCTGCCAGTGCTGCTTGTTTGACACAACGTAACCCATAGCATATTTTATAGGTTTCCAACCTTCGAGCACAATGGATTAGAAAGGAAGTTAATTATGCATAAGATAGAAAGATTTATGTAAATATAAAACCAATATAATGTATTATTTACATACAGCCTGTACTTACCCTAAGTAACTTCTACAGAAATCTTGGCTATCATAAACAGCTCATGCCTCGGTTCTGAACCTTATTCCAGAATAGAGGGGAGGATTCTGGCTACTTTAAATCGGTGCTAATATTTTCTAGACTAGATCATATTTATATAAGAGCATAACATAACTCAGCACAGATGGACAACAAGCAGGATAAATCTCTATCATTTATTACATTTGCTGAGCGATCAAAGGTGTCTAACGATATTTTTCCTCATTGGTTGTTTGCATTAGATATGCAAATCTCCTTTCTTGCAGAGCCATTTCCGAATACATTTGCAAGGCTATTGATGTCCATTACTTCACTTAAATATAGATCAGAAATACTGACAAATATTTTCATTCAAAGAGTTTGATCATTTTCAGATTACTCTCCATGCTAGTAATTAACCTCAGTCAATACCCTTCCATAGCACTTTCAAACACAGTTCCTAGCAAACATAAAGTTTCATAAATATGTACTAAATAACCTTAAAGCCCTTTATGAATAATTATGAGTTTTTAAGTTTTTGTGAATCTGCATATTAATTCCATGGCATAAATAATACATGAAGCAAAAATCCAGCTTGTTTGGTGTCTGGGGACAGAGGAAGAAAAGGAGGGGATAATTATCAGTTTAATGTGGGAAAATACTTAACCTAAAAGATTATCTTCAAAACTGGTGACTCCATAGGTTTGTATATATGTGTGTATACATACATATATATATAAATATATATATATAAATATATATACATAAAGATACATATATCTGCAGACACAGTTGAGGCATGCATCCACTCTGAGAATGCTTTCATTTGAAGCGTGTTACGCTTCTGCCTCTGCTGTGCCATGCTGAGCTCTTTAAGTGAAAAGCCATGTGATGAGCTTAGCCTCCATATAGTCCCTCTTTCTATAAATGTATGTTCCCCCAAAGGTAGAAAATTAATGAGAGGCTGCTGACTAAAATTACTACATTTTGCCTTCTGTGGGACATTATGGATTTAAAAGATAAGCGAGAGTGCAGCAAGTCCAAAAACAATTTCATTTCATTAATCCCTTAAGTGCCTCGGGATGAGCAGCCCATGTCCAGAGAAGGTGATGCCGCACCAGCTCCTGCATGCCTAGTGCACGTCAGTGCAGCGCCGTGCCTCCGCGCCCTGCCTGCTCTGCTTCTCGTCCCCGCACAGAAGGCATCCAGCAAAGAGGTGGGCTGGGAACGATATATGGCTGAATGGGCTTAGACTGACACTTCCTGGATGCTTGCTGACAATAAAAGAAAATGTAAGCGGTTTGCAGAGCCAGCTCTTTGGGCTTTTTTTTCTTCTTTTTTTTTTTTTCTTCTTTTTTTTTTTTTTTTCTTTTTTTTTTTTTAATAAAATAATGATAATAATAATAAAGAATTTACAGAAAATAAAGGGTATTTTCTGGTCAAACACTTTTGCACATAACAAAGTGGAAACTATTATGTTTCAAAAGCAGAATCCAAGAACATATTCAATGTTTGCCTTTGTCACCGGAGTATAACTACTCTTAGTTAGTAGACTCTTTGGGGAGAAAATCATTGCACTTGAATTTTATATTTTTAAATAAAGAAATCCATTTAGTTTTTTTACATATTAATCCACCTACACAATGAAAATAGATTTCACTTTTCATTTCCAGTCCTTTAGATCTGTTTCACTTTATGGTCCTGCTCAGCGGTTGGCTAGAAAAATGAAAGGCAGTCTAAACATTTTGATAAAAATGAGCAACTAAATAGTGAGCCTGTTCTCTCAGTTTTAACACAGAAAGAAGAAAGAAAAGCTAAATTTGTACAAGAATTTTAAGAGATACCAGCACTCCCTTGTTGTTGTCGCTGTTTCCTAGCCCTGCAGCATCACTGGAGCAATACCTGGGGGCACAGAGATGCTGGCCAGCAGAAGCTGGGGGTGGAACAAGCAGGGGAACAGCTCTGGGGGGCTGGTACGAACCTACCCCAGCTGAAGGGCTCTCCTAGTACGTGGGGGAGTCCTCCTATAAATCCCCACACCGCTTTTCCCCAAAACTTGTCTATTCCTGGCAGTGTAACGAGGGGACTTCATGCTTGCGCTCCCTGAAATGCAGAGGGGGATGTCCTTGTCCCAGACCATGGCACGGACATCAGATGTGGTCTCCCATCTTCCTGCACCCATCTTGTGCACGGCTCCCACTCTGAAGTCACTCTGAAAGCTTCTGAAGCTTCTGGCAGTGGGTGAGGGGCTCATGGAGGTGCTGGCAGCACCATGTCTCTTCACTGGCAGCCTGCTAATTAATCTTGGTGGGTTTAAGAATTCAGCTGGAAACAGCTTCTGAAAGAATGTATGGAGCACCCTAGATTTTTTTTATTTTTTTATTTTTTTTTTCTGTTAGAAAGGGGACACAGAGTTGAATGAACGATGCTGAATGCCTATATCATGGCTATTTGGAATCCGTCTGCTTTGTAAACTGAAAGGTTGTTAGGATTTTGCAAAACAACTATTTTATTTACATAGAAAAAAAATACTTTAAAATTAATTGTGGTTCTGTTTCTCATGGAAAGATAAAGACTTCTTATCTCTGAGATTCGCTGTGTGGATACAAACCTGTTGATGAGTGGTTTAAGCTAATTCTCGTGCGTGCTGGACTCATAATTTCATAGACTTTAGGAGGAACTCAGCTGCAGCCAATGTTATTGGTTAAACTGTTTTCATCTCAAGCCCACTCTGAATCCTCAACAAAAATAGTAGGCCAGATGCCCAGACTGCAGCTAGAGACCCTCATTAGGCATCATTTGCATCCTATTAACCACTGAGCTGTGGGTCATTCGCTGCCTGTCAACCATTCAAGTCATTCCTTTTGTGTTAATTAGTAGAGAAATAAGGAGTTAATGAAGATCTTATGATCTGTGATGATTCATCTTTGTTGTTTCAAACGAATCCCTGCTCTCTGAGCACTCCAATGAGCTCCTACACACCGAATAATAGGGGAATAGTTGGAGGGAGCTTACGGCGGCCTTTGGAGTGCTGTTCTCCGGGGACCTTTTGCATGGTGGGCTTTGTTAGCTAAAGATTAGAAGGAGTTAATTGCTTCAAGATTGCTGGCAGATTAGGTTACATGGTGTGTTGTATCTATGTAAGCATATGTCAGGTCTAGTTAAAAGATAGAAGATGCTTATTTTAATAAAATTATGAAAGGAAGAATTAATTTGTCATCATAGTGGAAATCTTATTTCTACTCTTAATTTGAGCACTTACAGATAAATGCAGTGCTCCTTTTGCTCTCCCTTTCCTACTCAGAAGGGGAGAGCAGTGCTCCTTGCAGTGGTTTCAGGCTTTTCTGCCCAGTTTGAGGACAACAAAGCATGGCTGGGCTGCGTGGGTACTTCAGCTCCTTCCTCCCATGGCCCCGGTCCTTGTGCTTCGAGAGGATGAGAGCTGACCTGCTCTTCTATCCCCTGCTGCAGGGTGGGAACAGGACAATCCCAGCAACCCGTACCCCCAAACTCCAGGGCTGTAGCCCCAACACCCCAGCTCCTGCAGCCTGATGTGCATATGCAGGACTTCACTCCTCTTTTCATGCCTGCTGACCCCTGATGGAGCTGCGTTCAGACTCTCTCAGTTTAGAAACATGCATGGACCTTCACTCTTCATGGCCTGCATATATTAAAAGACAGCAGAAAAATAATATTCTTGTCTGTAAAACAGCATAGGACAATAAGGAACAGGTTCTTGCTGTAACGAATAGTTGTTGCTCTTCTCACCATGGTGGCAGTAACTTACAGAAAGCTGAGCTGTTCCATCCATTGGCATCCTCAGGCAGAGGCTCTGCAGAATTGCTCCTCCTCTTCCTCTTCAATGCATTTATGAATAGCAAACGAGTTCTTTTAAGAAACCAGTGCCCTCCTTTATTAAAAAAAAAAAAAAAAAAAAAAGAGAGAGAGAGAGAGAGGGACCAAAACAGAAATTAATTATTTAGGTTTGCCAAATAGCGTGAAAGTTTTTATTTAGACCTTTCTTTCTTCTTTTTTTTTTTTTTTTTCTCCCCTGTGCACCTATCAGATGGAAAATAAAATTAATTTTATGTTCAGCTGTATATTAATGTGTCTGTGAACACTGGGGTGTGTTTTAGCAATGGACAACATCCTAAATGATGTAAGGATCTGTGCAAAGCATTTCAGGTAAATCCTGAAAAATGTTCTGCTCACTCATCTCTATTTTAGCTCACACAAATATTTAAAAATTGCAGTTTTCTTGTTTGTGGAGGAACACTGTGCAAATTGCAAAGATCTGCTTGGAAAAAAAAATGTATTATTATGAAAATAATGATGAAATTTAATAATTTATGTCTTGCTGACAATAAACAAAAGCTGAGTGTATCCCCTATAGCTGGTACAGAAGTTTTGTACTGCCCAGCCAGTCAGGGGGAGGATGGAGTCGCGGCTGGGCAGGTCCATGCAGATGTTGGGATGCTGTGCAGAATATCTGTCTCCTTCATGCACATAACTGAGCTGTGGTGATGCTGGTGCTGGCATCCTGATGTCACCTGCAAGGAAGAGGTGTACAGCAGAGGCTTTGCCAGGCAGCAGCACCACAAGCCCAGTGACCTAAGGATCAGCATTTACTAAATAACTGTTTGGATGATTCATTATGTGGAAATCCCTCTCAACTTTAATTGCTGTAAATGAAGAGCCATTTTGCACTGCTTGGATGTTGAAGGGAAAAAACCTACCCTGTCACTACGCAGGCACACAAGATGAAGAAGGGAAGCCAGCACAAGTGATAAGGGAAGAAGGCTGTGACTTGTGTGACTTCAGAGAGGAACTGGGGATGTAATTGGAGGCAAATCAGGCACCAGAGGAACCTCAGGGAGCAGGCGGGGGGGGAGCAGAGACCCAGCCTGCACCGCCCAGGTCCTCTTCAAAAAGCACCACAGTTGAAGTAGGTAGAGGCTGTCCTTAAGCATCCCCTTTTGCAACCATCCCAGGTTTCAATGCTTGCAGTAGCAGAGTGGCAGCTATAGGGTTTATTTTTCAACATCAATCGGAAAGAGCCAGCTTTTGCATGGGGGCAAGGAGGGGGGGACAAGATAGAGAGAGAGAAGAGGGGAAAAAATAAGCAGAAGTAATTTATTCGGGATCTTTGAGAGGATAATAGCCAATTATTTGTTTATAACACTGGTTAAATTTTCATTAGGCAGATTAATGGAATATCATGTACTGTCAACATTGGACTGAGGGGTGGTCTGTAAGAGATAAACGGGCAAACAGTCGATGTGTCTCCCTGAGTAAATTAGTTTTTGCTTTCCTGTTTTTCATATGAAAATGGAAAGGTGGACAAGGTGGTGCATTTTAAAACAGGTCTCAAGATGGGCCAAATCAGTTAAATATGAAAGCAATTCCGGTAATAAATACATTATAATAACTTAGCATCGTGCCTATCATTTTGATTTCATGAAAGTCTGGGATAATGTAGATTTTTAACCTGCTCTCTTAATACACATTTCCTCTTCCTGAACTTCAGCGTTTCTTGCTGTGAGGTGAAAGCATATTACTTTTTTTGCCTGATTTTTCTGTGTAATCTGTTCAGTATTACAGCTGGTAAGTGCTAGAGGCTCACAGCTCTTTCTTGTGAATTCTGGTATTATCATCCTGGATAGCATGAGCAGTCCCCTCTAAGTACTGTATTATCAGCATCAGAACCCCTGAGTGGTTATGGTTGCATATCGTGCTCTTTTGAAGTCAGAATATTTCTACAACACTGAACATATTAGCCTGGGACTTTCAGACAAGCCACAGGGAGACAAGACACCCAAATTTCAGCTGGAGCCAGGCCCAGAAGTCCACCTGACCTCTTTGAAAATTGGAAGTTATTTTGCCCAAGAGCAAAACCATGCAGAAGGTCTCAGCCTCGTCACTGCCAGTGTGATGGTGGCACTACACCAGAGAGGTCCTCCCCAACAGGTAGGTGACTCTGTAAGGCATTGCAGGTTTAAGAGAGCCCCATGGCATTTCATCCAGGCTCAACCACTAACAATTACAGAACACTTAAATGGCCTCTTGCTATTACAAATGGAAAAATCTTTATTTCTGATGATACATGATTATGGGAGTGCCACGTATGTGTCTGCTTGCAGACAACACTTGATGAAATTTTCTCTTTTAGATCACAAGTCAGCTTGACTTTGAAACTACAAAATGTTTCCAGGAATAATATTCATTCTTATGCTTCTTAAAATGTCAATTTTAATATCTATATATTAAAAAAAAAAAAAAAAAAAAGATCTAACGCTTTGTTTACAAAGCCCCCTAGTACACACACAATACCAATAAGCATTCTGAGACATGATAAGGGAATGACTTACAATTCTACATGTTACCCACCCTCATCAGAATGTGTGTGAAAGAAATATAGCTGAGAATTTAGCAATGGTGCATGGAACTGGTCTGCTTCTTGGCTTTGTTGTTGCAGCCTTCTTCAAAGTCCCCCTCTAATGCATACATAGCCCTTCCTTTGGAAGTCAATTTTCCCTGTTTTCTGCTGTCACACAACATGGTACTTTGCCAAGTGCTAGCAGAAGGTGCATTTCTACTACCAGGATTGAGACGCTCAAACTGCACTGAGACTGGACAGGGAGAAGACCAATGTCAGCCTGGCCCTGGACCTACCAGTGTCTTTGTACTGATCTTGAGAGATGAGAAAGTTCACCCCAGATTTTAAAATTAATTTCTCTCTCAAGTACTATAGATTTATTTTTTTTCCAAGTAGAAGGTATTTATTGATATGTCTAAGGTGTTTCTGGTCTATAAACAGCTTGCACATGCCTGATGGCTTCAATATTTTTTTATTCTGATCCTGAAAGTTTACCAGTCCTGTTTTCAAAGCAACTGGGGATTTAGCTTCTGGGATCCTTAGATGAGGCTTTCCTTCTCTATATAGACCCAGTCACCCTCATCCTGTGGGGAACTCTGATGTATAGAAATGTTTTTCACTTTGAATGGGGAAAAAGTCAAAACTGTGACATAAGAATTCCATTTTATATATATATATATATATGTACTTAAAACATTCCACTTTGATCATGTCAGAATGTTATAAGAAAAGCAGACATATTTCTAAATGTACTTTTAAAGATGAAAAGGCCTGAAGAAATTGAATTGAAACAAAGTAAACCAGAGTGCTTAATGAAGCATTCCCCTTGAATTTGAGACTTTTTTGTTAAAATCAATGAAAGAAAATCTCAGTTTTGACGGAAAATAATTTTATGATTGGGAAGTCCCTCTAAAAAAAAGGTCAGCAAATGATATTGAGTCACTGGGTGCACCATGTATAAAAGCACTTACACACCAGAAAGGATTTTATTCTTACATAACCAGACTCACTACTGAAATCCATTTCAATTGATCCTTATTTCCCTTTAATTACGCTTGTATAAAAGTGGTGTAAGTGAGATCAGAATAGATCCCTGACAGCAATGGCCTATGAACTAAGCTAAATGATGTCCTGAGGTACAATTTTTAGTTTTTATCCTATTTTTGCTCGAAAATTGTTGCTATGGTGTGGGATCTGTGCTGGCATCTTTAAGGAGTTAAAATGTTTGCTAGCAAAGTTATGGACGTCTGTAATGAATGAGATTATCTGTACTACTCATCAGTGCAGAAAGAATAGCACTAATAACGCAAGTAAATTCTCATCTTGCGGATGTTTTTCTGTTTCATCTTGGAAGTGAATCTGTTCACTCATAAATCTTGCTTTGCCTTAAAAAAAAAAAAAAAAAAAAAGGAAGAAAGGAAGAAAGAAAGAAAAAAATTAGTATTCTAGCAAGTCCTCTCTACAGAATGACATTCATCATTTTCAATGTAAATTAAATGTTGCAAGAACTGATAGGCTCTATTCTCATATGTATTTATAAGATATGTGAATTCTGGAGAGAAAAAAAAATACTTTATACTTTATTTCAAATACTGTGAAGTATGAAGTTCATCTCTAAAATTGTTCCTAAGGGGTATGGTAGCAACTAGAAAAGGTGTTACTCCAAAATTGCCACCAGAAGCTTTGTTATAATTCCACTGAAGAAAAATATTCACCACAAAATGATTTCTATCCTTGTATGCATCCACAGACTCCCCATTTGTGTGAATGGAAGATACATGTGTGTATGTCAAGGTATTTTTTTCCTAACAAATAGTCCACGTGATAAGCTTGGAAGTATTTTGTGAAATATTTCTACTTCCTTTGCTTGCTGTGAGCCAGACTTTTCTCACAGTCAGAGGGATATAATTAGCAAAAGCATCAAAGGCATATTTTTAGCAAGTATACATCATTTCCACATCATTCTTCCCAAACCTTCCATTTTTTAAAAAATAATCCCACCCACTTGTCCATAAGGATGAGGCAAAATATGAGATTCAATTTGTGCACAGATATCTGCCATTTTAGAGGATGACAAGTTTCCACCTCCCTAAATGAACAGGTCTGCTTTCACTGAAGAACTAATGAAGTCTGACCCTCTACTAACTATAAGAGAAGATTCGGTATAGGAGTTTTTTAATCATGTTAATGCAATTTATCTACCGCATAGGGAGACTAATCTCCACATTTCAATACATTGGCTAAAATGAGGTGGTCTTCTATACCATTTTGGGATTAGTGAATCTACTACAGACTTGCCTCTTTCCTGGGATTTAATTTTCTCTTCACAGGTAATCACCATTAATGGTCCTTACCCGCAGAACTAAACCATGGTGCCCCTTACCTGCAGTACTCACAATAACCAGCAACAAACTGTATACACACTGGGGCATTTAGAGAAGACTAAATCAGAGAGGCTGCAAAACCCCAATAAGGGATGCTTGTGCTTGATCCCTCATCATTCTTAAATCCTTTTGGAAATCCAAACATTGATTCAAGCTAAAGAATCAAACGTATTGCATAAAACAGGTAGATAGGATACAGTTCTGTTAGCAGAAAGAATAAAGTCAGTCTGGTGACTCCCCAGGATACTTTCTGAAATGGCCTCATGAGATCTCTTGGTGTGCTATCACACATTACTTTCATTTAGAACAACTGATAGCATCCTGAGACTCACAGATACGATCTCTGCTTCCAGTTATATTCAAGTCTCTGATGACAAAATTTGGCCAACTCAGTTTTAAATACAACACCTAGAATGTTAACAAAATATGTTTCACGTGGCTGGTAAAGTGGCTGCTTTTTATTTCAAAGCCATTGACTTCAAAGACTGCTTGGATTGTGTGTGTGTGTGTGTGTTTTCTTTTAAAAATCTTCATACTGTTTCTGTCTTTTTTTCTCACTATCAAATAGATCATTACATTTTCAACACTTAAGGACAAAAATTCTTCTCTCAGATCTGCATGGCAGATCTTGACAGTAATATTCAGCTCTTCCCCACATGCAGGGAACTCCTGTTGACATCAAGGAGAAAACTGGAAAAATGTACAGGTAGGTCTAGGGAGAACACCAATACCCAGACCCTCCAAGGTCTGGTGGGAAATCTGACCCCCATTTTTCAGATACCTTGGGATTTGGGTGCCAAGTTTCCCCTATGTTTTTGGTGGCTGATCTTAAGGAACCACTGAACATCCATTTTTCAGAAAACAACTGCACTAAAAATTTAAGGCACAGTGTCCAGGGCCATGGTGATGCTTCCACCTAAATGCTGTTGCCTTGCTTCCAGGGTTGTTTCTGATAAGGGTGGCTGCAAGATGAAGATTTGATTATCCTTGTCACTCAGAGAGTTGGCTGTGAATCTAGGAACAACCACCTATTTGTGCTAGTCTTTCTTAGCAGTAATTACTGTGCCGCACGTTTTCCATAAACCTGGGCATCAGGAAGTTTGTGTTTGGAGTTGTGTTTATTCCTATTCCACAAACTCATTAATAATATGAACTCTATAAAAAGTGTCATCTGACAACCAAGGAAAGGGATGTTTATTCTTTTACTGGTTTTGTTTGCGCTTTTGTGGAAGGGCTTTACTTCATCTCCATTAATGTTAACAAAGTATTGGTGAGACAGAAGAAACATAGAAATCTGCTTATTATAGTCCAAAACCCTAGAAGATTGGTGGCTGATCTCCATTAAAGTGTAAAGTTGTTTCATTTCTCTTGCAATTTTTACAATGAGTGGATTCTCAGTACTTTTCTAAGCATCTTCTTCTCCCATATCATCAAACAATGAAAATAACACAGACACCAAAATATCCCAGTACAAAAAGAAATAGCTCAGCCATGTCAAAATGTCTTCCACAAAACCCAGCTACCATAGAGAAGGAATAGCCATTTAAATGGGCACATTTTTTTTTTAAATGCCATTAGGATAGATGTGTTGCTTCACCTCTTATTTCAGTCTTCCATTGTGTATGTTTAATGAATAGCACAAGAAGGGTGAATAAGTTAAATAAGGCAAATAAGGCCATGGTTAACTTAACTGGTTATATGATTAATTCTTTGCTCTAGCTATTTTACTCGCGTGGGAGTGTTTGTATGTGTTATGAAATGCATATTCAAAATTCAGTTATTTGAAGTTGTAAGGTTTTTATTTATACAAATGTACTTCTGGTGTCAAATTATGCAGCCTAAAGGGAATCTTACTGTTAGCAAAATTCAGACCAAGATCCAGGATGATGGAAAATCAGTCCTTAAATACCCTTTTATAGTTCTGGTGCAAATGTTTTGCAGATATTAACTGGGAAAGATCCTGGCAAGATGTTACTGCTAGATTAGGGTGCTGGTTTCTAAAATGAAATGAATCTAAGCCATGCTACAGAGGTACAGGCCTTGTTAATCATGAGGAATTATAGATGAGGGTACAGGTATGGGGCAAACAGCAGTTGTTTAGGAGATTTCTTATCCCTGCTACTGCTGGCTGATCTGGGAATCATGCAGAGGAACACGTTTCAAAATTCAAAATTTTGAGGTGGGACAGAGCATCTCATGCTGCTGCCTCCTGGCATGAGAGAGGTTTCAATGACTAAGAGTTTTCAATACATGTGCCATGGATTCAAGTCCTGCTTTATGCAAATTGTTCTTAAATATTTGCACAAAACTCACCGGTCCACAATAAAAAGAAAATAACAGAGAGTGAATACAAAGTTTGTGTGAGTAAATGTGCTTAAAATTTCAAATGATTGCTCTGTTGGCCATCTTCAGTCAGTTCATCCAGCAGAGCAGTTTCTGCACCTTTCCTTCATTCTGCATTGCCAGTCTCTGTTAGTGCAAAACACTGCTTAAATACCCTCTGCACAGTTTTAAATACAGGAGTTGAATGAACACAGGCTATCATGATTTCACGTGAGTCTTTTCAATCTTTGTCATACCAGTGAAGTGACAGGAACAGGATTCAGTCTGTTAAAAAACCTCTGGCCTTAAACAGCAAAAGAAAGTGCACCAGGTTTTATCAAGTCCTTACTTTAATATTTGCGATAATTTGCATGTAGCAGAGGGAGGAAATGTGATGTGTAATTCAGCCACGTAAGGTGAAGGTCTTTTTCTGACTTTTGCTGGATAATGGGAAGATTCATGATAACATGTGACCTTCCAAGAGTGTCTGAAGGGCATGTTTGACCTGCAGCAAGGAAATGTTTTTCCAAACTTGCTAAATTGTGCATACAAAAGACGCACATTCCTGTGCTGCAAATCAGTGTATGTCTTTCAGCAGAGTCTAGTTTGAATTCCAAATTTTTAACAATGCCCAGTGATCTGTTTACACAGAAGCTTTCAAAACATTAGTAGCAAAAAAACTGATCTGACGTGTTTTTCTTCCAAATTAGGGGAATTACTTGGAATGGTGTCTCTTTCTTCACCCATAGCCTTTGTTTTCTGTGCGTGCTCATTACAAGTCAACACAGAAGACTGACATTTCCTTATGCTTTAGAGCTGACATGAAAACATATCCAAACTTTGCATCCTTAATCTCCAAAATAACAGCAGAAACAAAGAATTATGTCTGATATTGCTGCTGGATAAGCGTTGCCAAACTGTGATGACGTTTGCTGGCATTCATGCCCAGCTTGCACCAGGTACAGAGTCACCACCGATGCTTGAGGGATATTCTGGGGAGTACAAACTGCCCATGTATTTAAGGCTGCCCTGCAGAGAGGTGAAAGAGGGGACTCTTGCAGGGCTGGTGCAGGCTTGGGACATGCTGCTTAGGGGTTGCAGTCCACTGCCTACATCCAGCATCACATAAGGAGATGGGACTCATTCTATGAGATTATTGTTCCCTTTTAATTTTAATTTTGGAACTAGAGTGTATTTTTTTTTATTGTTGCTTTTGTCCACCACAATTTTTCAGCAACATGCTTCCACCAGAGTTTTAGGATCAAATGGAAAACCAAATAAATCAACATTACTGATGATGGATTAAAACTATTTCCAGCAGAGGAATCTCCTCTCACTGTGCATCTGTTGAGGGTGACTCTGTTATCTTTTTGGGCATCCTTAAGGTACAGTAATTAGTACCAGCTGTAACTGGTACCAGCTGTAAAAGCTCTAGCTCTGGAAGCTGCAGAACACAGCTCCTTGGGGCTGAGCGTGCTCTCAGAGATTGGCATAGGGGATGCAAGAGCAGGATAAAAGCTGGGATGACCACATGCCCCACGTGACAGCAAACTGGGATGACTGGGAGGGGGGATGTGGCTATGCTATCTCACCACATTAAAGGACACGTCACCACAAAACACACATAATGCTGTTCTCTGTGTTAACGTTTCATGCATTTAATTTATATTTTAGGATTGTTATGAAGCAGGCTCATAACTACTCAGAGTTCTTAAGTCATTCTTGAATTGTTGCAAAAATAAAATATTGCAGGACTATTTCAGCTTGGTCAGATACTATCTTCCTTTGTACAGCTGGTACTGCATTTTCATTCTGCAGCAAAGTGTCCAAGGTCAGAAAGTGCCTTCCTTTTTGTCTGGTCTCTATTAACTCTAGCTGGAAGAAGTTGTCCTCTAACAGATTTTTTTTCCCCAGCATGCCTTCTTGGGACTGATCCTTTAAATTTCACAGAGCCAAGCTGATACAATGTTTGCATGAACTTGCTATTTGCTCTCGCTCTCTCCCTTTTCCAGCTGGTAAGTGTTAACTCACATTGCCTTCACTTGCAGGTTTTCATTTCTTATTCCTGGGAAGTACATTTTCACATAGGGCAGGAGAAAAAAATAAAAAAAATAAAAAAATAAAAAAATCACAGCAAAACCATTTAAACACAGATGTAGCCATTTTATGGTTGTTGCTATGACAGTTTGGCAAAGGTTATGCATACTGTGAAACCTATCTTCCGAGAGATATCCATATATCAGCGAAGGAGGAAGGCAAAATGCAGTCTCATCCCTGCTGTTTATTTGGTAGGGAAAGGAAAAACGTGGAAGGAAACACTGCCCATCATAGTAGCGTAGTAGCTCTCCATTACACCAGCCAGCAGCTTAGGGCCAGGGAATATAACAGAAGCAGAAAATTGGTCGTGGCAATGGGAAGATGAGGTGGAGATACTTTTTTGTTTTCCCCTCTGGCTATTCAAACAGAATTTAGTCCAGACAAGTAGGGAAGAAGGACAAGCCTAACAGAGAATGCCTCCTGTTTGAGAGTAATATCTTCTAATCTGTGTAATGCTACACACGGTTCAGCCCTTAATGTAGACAAGGATGTGGCATGTTTAAAAATATTTTTTGTATCTCATGGCACTCCTTTTCATTAGAAGCAAAGCCATATTTAGTGTTCTGTGAGGTAAAACCTGCTAGTTTCCATTTCCTAATATGATGTATTTTTCAATGTAAATAAAGCCCAAGATGAGTCAAAGGTCCCTTTCAGAAGTCCTAGAGAAGCATCATTAATATCCCAAGAAATCTTCACTGAAAATTGCAAAACTAATCAAGAACAAAAAAGTCTATAAAAGTGAAAGAGTCACAAAAGTAGAGTAGATGTGCTTCAAGCTCATTGCAATAAATGCATCTACTGTGGTTACTTCGCTACTCAGGGAACAAGTCTGTTAATTTTTTGCTCTTAAAGTAGATTTACATTAAATCTCATATTGAAATAAATTTCAAATTTTAGTTAGAAGTTAAATAAGTGTAAGCCAAAGAATCCACTAAAAAGTGATTTAGAACCAAATTAAATGTTTGGTCATTTTTTTTAAGCTACCTTGTGGAATGGTCACTGGATATAAAGTTATCTATTATTTATAATATAGAAAATATTTAAAGATAGAGGATAAATTTATGCTCCTTGTTTAAACTAGGTTATTCCAAGGGTGAATTTGGCCCAACAGAATTTAAGCTGTTCTTAACGCAATCAGAATATCACAAATTTTTTTGGCAACATGCATCTCATAAATGAAAAAATTTGATACTGTAGGATTCATAACTACTTTATACATTTAGCACAAAAGATTCAAATACAGCATTTGCTTTGATAGCCTATTATGCCTGACATGAATTCCCTATCGCATCTTGTTAGGAAAATGTATCTTTTGTGTGAGATTTTCAAATTATGTTTGCAAAATATACAAACACCAAATGAGTCAGTAGCATGAAAATAAACTATGGAATGCAAGTTTAAAGGTAATTACAATAATTTTGAACAGCATTTGACAATATTTCAGGATATTTAGTCTTGAATGAGCCCTCTCCCTGTGAGGGCAGCATTGCTCTGCCCCAGCAAGAGAGGAAACGTGATGCAGCAGTGACATTTTCTCTTGGTATTTAAAGTGGCATGAAAAAGTGCAGAGAGAGGGAGGGACAATATCTCCTCTGCAGCTGCCACCCCTTGGTCACCCACTTCTCACATTCTTCGTAGCCCCTTCGTAATCCACCCATGTCCCTGTGCCTCCCTGGCATCTCCAGGCCTGGCTGAACAGCCCCAGGGGTGGCAGGATGTCTTCCTTCTCCTGCCCAGGAGGAGCATTTTCAGTATCTCTAACCCTCATTCCTTCTCCTTTCCCTTCCCCTCCCATGTTGAGGAATGGGAAAGGACAGAGAAATCACCGTGTACTTGCAGACAATGGGCTGAAGTTCCCTGTGGTGGCACAAACACATCCCTGTATTCCTCCCCAAGCTCCCCAAGGGACTGGGAGGACCAAGAATACCCTATCCCCCCTTCTCTTCTCCATGAGTCTCTCTCTTCTAGGAGCAGAGGCCATACCCCCCTGGGGCAGCAGGATTGGGGTACCTGTCGCACAGGTGTAGCTGTGCCTGAGCTCCCCCCCAGCCATTCACGGTATCGCTCCTTCCAAAGGCAGCATAGCTCCAGGCAAATCTGCTCTGCAGATTGTTTCCATCCTGTGTTCCCCATGGTTCTGGCTCTGCCTGTGCGCTGTAGATATAGTAACTTTGCAGCTTGTAAAGATTTGTCTGCTCTCTCCCCAGCTCCCCCACTCTCTCCTCACATCAGCGGCTGGGAGAAGCATGTTGGTGTTGGAGGTGTTGGGGCTTTGCTGTGCCAGGTGCTGCAGCCAGACTGAGTCCCAGACCCCATCCTCCTGCCTGGTGAGCTCTAGAAGCTCAGGCCGTGCTAGGCCATAGGGGAACCCAGATGTCAAAAAGCTGTATGTTCCTGATGTTCGGTCACTGAGCGGCTCAGCCGAGATAAAGAGTGCTGGAGGAACAGCCAGTACCTGGCCGGTACCTCTAGATGTTACTATTGCGTAAATGTTTACTAACAATAAAGAGTAATAATGAGGTTTTATGACTTCCTGGCTCCTAGTCTTACTGACAATCCCTCAGGAATAAAGACACACGGCTTGGAAGGGCTCCAGTGGGAAACACGGCGCAGCTGCTTGGCAGAGGGTCCCCCAGAGCCTGTTACCTGCTGCACCAACCTCTGCGGTCGGTGCCTTTGCTACGCACTTAATGCATCCGTGTTGCAAGTTCTCATGCTCCAGCTGTCTGAGAAGAAGACATAAAATCCCTTTTGCCCTCTCCCACCACACAGTTGCAGAGCAGCTGGATTTCCCTGCTCACGGTGGCCCCTGAGCATCCCAGCAGAACCAGACCGCTGGTCTGAGACTTGGTGTTATGAGAAACCAGGCTGCTCCCCCCACTGTCAGTTCCGTGTGAAAGGAATTTCTTTCTTCAGTTTTTCCTGCTTGATTTCACCCACTTTTCTCAAATGCAAAATGTTTGCTTTTGTGTTAATAGAAGAGATTTCTCACCTAGCCTGTGAAGGAATGAACAGGCTGGGTTTGGGAGCAATTTTTAAAAAGATGCCAAGAACATACACCGCCTGGTACCCAACTCCATGCTCAGCTCCCAGGTTGAATTTCAGCAGGACTTCTGCAGACAGAAACAGATTTGGAAATGGAATTCGGTCCGACATATCTGGGATCATCAGATCCCGTATGCTTGCCCACATTGGCTTTGCAGAATGAGCTTCACCTACAAGCAAGCAAACAAAACCTTCTTCCTGCAGCAGAGATGAAATTTCAAAGCTCTGGGGGCTGCAGTTCTCTGTCTGATACCTTGTTATGCCAAGTTGGAGCACAGAGTAAATTTCTTACAGCCGAGTTATAAACCCCCCTGAAAATAGGTTTTATTATGGAAATGCAAACACAAGCACGGCTATAGCAACATGAAAGGCTCTGCTATAATAATGCTTAGATCCAACCCTTTGTGCACAATTGGCATAGAAAAGTATTTGATTTTTGTCAGTTTTTTTTTTGCTGGTACATGTCAGTGTCACTTCACAGTTGGTCTCAGTTTATAACAAAATACATAAAAATTGTTAGTAATCCTCATTTACAGCTAGGGACTCAGAAGCACAGTCTCAGACATTACTTTCCCTATCAAACATGACTAAAGCAGGTATTGACATTTGGAACAGCCATTCCTGGAAAGAAAGATTTGATGTTCACAGTTAACTAAGCGGAGTGTCTATCGAGTTTAGTTTATCTCACACACTATAAAACACTAGGCTCATTGACCCAGCTTTGATAATCAGTTTACCTTAGCCGAGAAATAAAAAAAAGAGAGGCAGGAGAAGGGGGAGCTCATGAAGGTCCTCAGTCTATACTTTCTTCGGCTGTAAGTTCAAATGCTCTGCATATTTTCAAAATCCTGAGATTTCCTTACAAATATCCACATGTTTATATTTCTGTTTTTCTGTTTAAAAGTATGAAAATATATATATTTCATTGTACTCATGCAGTTTCCATCATATAAAGAAAGTCAACCTCTTATGGGAAGCTGTGACTTATTCTGATCTGTCGGGGTGGGAGGATGCAAGCCAGCTTCTAATTAGGAAATATGTTGCAACTCAGAAGAAAAAATCTGCTGTCCTCAAACTTCCTAGCACACTGTGTTGAGTCATCCTGCCCTACAATCCACAAATGTAACAATTTCATTGCTATGGATGGAAAGTTCTTTTAAAGGGAAACATTTTGCTTAAATTACTCAAATGAGTAGTTCTACTAAGTTCGGTGCGTGGAGTCCCATTGTGATGGTCAGGTTATCAGCATTCAGCCACATGCCTTCACCATGAAAGCAATCCCTTACCTGTGCCTATTTTCCTAAAGTATTTTTAATGATCAGAAGCATGAATCTCTATTTCACGGGGTCAGACACATCCCTGACACTCAGCCAGCTGTCCCTTCATTTCCCTGCAGCAACTTTAGCAAATTTATTTTGACTGCAGTGGTCCTGGTACTTTAATGGGGAAGGCATCAGCTTTCCAGAAGTGGTTAAGATAACAGAATACTTAAAGAGTGGTTTTGTTTGTTTATTTTTAATCTGAACTTCCCTTCCGCTCAATAGTTTAATTAATGAGGACACACAAATTAAACAACCTTAAGTGGCCAGTTTACAGATGAGGTATTTTGGCTTGGTACAGGACAAACGGAGCACATTCTGAAATATCTAAATAAATATACCCTTTTAAGATTTCAAATATCTTTCCTTTTTTTCCCCCCCCCCAAACACCTCAGGATGCGTTTCCAGCTGGAGAAGGCCAGGCAAGTGCCATGTGTTTGCAATACACGTATTGGCTCTTCTGCTACTATTGTGGTGCTCTTGGAGATACTCTGCATAAAATGTAAGCCTGTGCAGAGGAACATAAAGTTTAAATGTAAACTTTGTGGTGAGATCAGATTGCCCAAGACAATCTAGATTATCTTTTCATTGTGATACTCTGCTTCCATAAGAGCTATCTAGGAACTACTAAATCTTATCCAGTTTTTAAAAATTCACATATTTACAGGATTATTTGTCTTCCACATATGCAGTTTGGACCAAGAGGCATTATTGTCTTAAGTCCCCTGACCAGAGAGAAAATAACTCAGGTCTCACATTTTCAGAAGGGAATAATATTTACTGGGTATAAAATGCAAAGCTACACTGAAGTCGGGAATCAGCAAGGATTTGCCTCTGGTGGGCGTCTGGCCCTCAACCAGCCCCACTCAAAGCTATTTACAGAGGCTTAGAGGAATTTCCAGCAGTCTTTTCACACATAGATAGTTTGTAATAGTTTGTTGTTTGGGATCCTGGATTGTGTATTCATCAGTTTCCAATGATTTGTTGTGACAGTACTTAAAGGACTCACAAGTGATATTCTCCAGGCAGCTAAATGAATAGCATATTGCTATGAGCAAAGGTATTTTTACTGTTCCTTTGCTGACTTTTATGTTTACTCTACAACTGGGTTATTTAATATGCAGATTCTTTTTCTTATTATTATTTTTTAATTGCAATAATGCGTTACATCGATCATTGGACCCTCCCAAAGCAAGGTGATAATGTGGAACCTAAGTAGGAAAGGTTTCTTATTTGGTGCTGGAAGTTTTACCTGCTTGTAATCTACAGGGACATACCTATTGTGGACTTGTTTTGTGTAGCAGTTTGTTGTTGTTTTCCCATTATTTGACTCATTTCAATGGCAAAGCAATTAATTTTTGTCTGAAAAACATTCCATCAAAATTGTCTCTTTTTTTTTTTTTTCATTCCTTTTTCTAGACATTCAGCCAGTCTGTTTCCTGATTTTTATAGTCTGGTTTATTGCCATTTACCTAAGAATCTCATTTTTTCTGATGCTTGTTGGTTGCTGATCATTTTTAATTTATTGCCATTTCCTTGTTTTTTCATCCTATTTGTCAATGTAGTTATGGCTGGAGTAATACGAACACAATCAGTAACGCAGTTAGGGAATACTTTGCCTTTTGGCTAACCGAAAAAATCCCTTGGAATGATTAATAGATGAAATGTAGAAAGTGTAGCATTTCAAAGTTGCCAAAACTTGTGGAATATTTTAGATTTCAGTGGAGTCATCTGTTTAACAGCCCCTGTTTTGTTTTGTGTATTACTCTCCCGTACATATGCTTTTGGTTTTGAATCTTTATTGGTTTTGTCCTTTATTTCCACTCTTCCCTTAGTACAGACACATAGGAAATCATAACTGAAATAATATTCATAGTTTGGTGTATGGTGTGAATAGAAGCAAATACTCCTGGTTTCCATCTGAGAAGCAGACCAGGATTTAAAAAAATAATAATAAAAAAAAAATAATAAATTTGTGTCAGACCTGGTGCAGTGATGCTTAAAATGGAAGCAGGATCAAATCTTTATAATTTTTAATAAAAGAAACGGGTTAAGCCCAGGAAGAAAAAACAAATATAACTAGCTGAAATGTTCTTGTACTGAATCATCAAATCCTTGAAGATATTTAGACCATTACTTTGTCAGGTAAAGCTCTCCATGAGATTTGAATGTGTATTTACTTATTTTGTTATTAAGAAATATGTTTGGAGGTCTAAAAAGTAGGAATCGAACTCTGTTGTATTCATAGTATTAAATGGATACTCTTGGAGCTGGTAGTAAAATACAGTCCATGGTTTTTAAACCCTAAAAAGTTTTTGGCACTTTGGGAGGAAGTTCAGAACAACTGTTTAAAATCTATTTCCTTTTAGCCTCATTAGTATATGTCATCTGTTAGAGAATATCCACTAGCACTATTAATAGCTAAGTGAAGTAGATATTTCAAGATTTTATTAGAGAGGGTGAAAAAAAAAATCACAAAAACAATGCTTTCAGAGCTGATACTTAAACGCGTAAAAATACATGAATATGTGTAAGATTTAATTGCATCACCTGTACAGTAAGAGGCTATGTTTCAATGTACTGATATGGGTAAAAACTCTCTGAAACTATTTCATTAACTCCAAAACTAGCAAATAAAATTTGCACTTTTTGAGGTAAACAATGTTCATTGTGCCATTAAGTGTCAGAAAGATGGGAGGTAGTTCCTGTGGTGAGATATTGCCTGAATCTACATCTCAGCAAGACTCAGAAGCCCATTTGTAATTCCAGACATGAAAGTGAGGATCAGGAAGGGGACACTCACCTGCTGAGATCCTTTGTTGACTTGGTGCCTTCAAACCTGCCCCTTCTGCTGTGTCAATCCCAGAGCTGGTTTAATCAGTGGCAGCAGTCCTGCTGGCTGCTGGGGATGGAGCGGGGCTGCGAGGGAGTTATTTATGCCAGGGAAATGCAAACTGCAGCCAGCACTACCTTGGTCAGGAGCTGCAGCCAGGGTTGAGGTCAGGGGGCTAAAAGGGACAGAAGGGAAGGAGAATTCTCCATGTTCTCAGAGCGGATTCAGCACTCCTTTTCCCAGGGAGAGGAGCATTACTTGGCTCTTGCTCACTTTAATCATAGTGTTTTGCAGGTGTTTTTCTTGATTCTGCAGCCCCTGGAGTCATGTGATTACGCGAGACTTCCCAGTTTTACTGAAGTTTACCTTTCTCTGCAAACAGCAGAGCTAAAATCGAGGCGTTTAATGTTCAGAAACACAAAAGAACAAAATAAAAGAATTCCAGAACTCATTATTAAAATAAATATCAAGGGCATGATCCCTCACGTGCATAAACCAAAGGAAGAGACACTTTTCAAATGCATAGTGGGCTCATGCCCAGGTGTGTGAGCTGCAGTGGCCAGAAAATACCAGCTGCAAAAGCCTCCAACTCGCCTTTAAGAAGCCTTCTCTCTCTGCTCATCTTTGCTCCAGCCTGGGGCTGGGTGAAGGTCTCTGCACCGCACCTGGCCAGGTTCTCCCCCATCCTGAAAAGTTGAAATATGAAGAGCAAGAGGTGGCCTTTGTTAATATAAGATGGCCACGGTGAAATAAAGTTATTGAGCATTGGTGCCTTGCTCCTCAGCTTATCAATATCTCATGGAATGTTTTCATTTTTGAGATGAAAAACTGCTTTCTGCCATGCAACCCCAGGGGCATCAAGTTGTCTGTTTGTAAGTTGCCTGGTGTGTTTTGCTCCCCCACAACTTCTGACTTCTTGGACTGCAAGCCCCTGGATGAAGGTGCCATTTGGATGTGTGAGAAGCACCAAGTACTGTAAATAAATATTAAATGTGCTGAAGGGGAAAAATCTTATTTAATATTGCTCTAGTATTACAACAATATCATGGTAAGGTGAGGCTTTTCCAGCTTTCAAGCTTTGTTGCCAAAGGAATATGTAGGTTACCTGTGCCTTTTAAAGAAATAAACTATAATAAAATAAAATAAAATTTAACAGAGGATCTTATGTCAAGCAGACCTTGCCAGAGTTCTGGGTATGGAATGAGGTAGGATGGACCCTGAGCTTTTTTGTATTTGAAAGCAGGTGTGCATACTTTTGGTTGGCATTTTAGATTCTTTCCTCTCTAGAAATAAAATAAAATATATTAATAATAATAATAATAATAAAGTCCTATTAAATCCTTTTAAACGTTTCAAAACAGCTGGGCAGATTTGACCATCTTTCTCCACTCCCCTCCCCACTTTTATTTTTTTTTTTAAACAAAACTCTCCCAAGTTCCCCAAGGAAATTAACTACAAAAAAACTATGCTAATGGAACATTAAAGTTGTAATGTAAAACCATAAAAGTCAGGAAATTTAGAGTTAGGGCTCCCATGGTACCTCTAAGTCTGTCACCTCACGCACATGCGCTATGATAAGACCCTCGGAAACAAACGGTTGGGGTAAGTGCAGCATCTTGCCATCCACTCAGGTGTTTTATTTACTCCTTAGGTTGTTTTTCTCAGGGTAACTTAGCCTGGGCTTCTTGAAAGTACTGAAACACATCACTAGCTAACGCAAGAGGTGCTCAGGATGCTGTGACAACCAGGCAGAGCAGCTGGGGATTCAGGGTGCTCATCCGAGCTCAAAAGAAGAGGCAATGCACATATCTGTATTTCTTTTGTGTGCAACTTTAGCATAAGGTCACGTAATCTCAAGCAGCAGCCATACAAGAGCTGCAGTTTTGTTCAGTCAGGAGATCAAGTTCTTGGTAGAACAATTTGAGAATGAAGGAAAAAAAAAAGAGAGAAGAAAAAGGGGGGGGAGAGAGGGGCAGCTGTGCACGAGCGATGGCAGATACCTTATTCTGCGATTCTGTAAAAATAATATTGTAGCGATAGCATTTATGAGGGGGATTTATAGGACAATTTTGCAGCCCACATGTGTATAAGAGTCACCAAAGCAATTCATATCGAGGAAAGAGGGCAACACATTTCAGCGAAGCAATTTTTAACAAATATCCTCCCTGATATGCAATATATATATATTTATATAATCGAAGGCCCATGTACAATGAACCCAGCAGATTCCCATCTTTGCCATCTTTCAACGCTCTGCACGGCCCCAAGCATGAACACGGAGCCGCTGCTCCATAAGAACAGCTGACCGGAAGAATCAAAACAATTCTTGGAAAAATTAGGTTAGCGTTCATTAGCTCTCTATCATTTGGCCACCAGTAGGCTGCAGGATATGAGGGCCATTTAATTAGGCCCTGCACTACTCTCTGGTGTGAAAAAGGCTCTCAAAAGCTTTGATTCCCCACAGCTTCACAGCAGGAAGTTGTTGGCGATAATTGACACAGGATTTCCTTGTTAACCAGCAGCAGACATGCTGGATTAAAGCGACAGAGATCTAGAGAAGAAAGTGAAAAGAGATAAGGAGCTCGGAAAGACTTCTGCTTATTTTGCACTCGAGGATGATGAGCAAATAGCAATAACAAACTGGAGTGCTGCTCCCTGTGAGGAAGGCCGCCACTTATCAGACCCATTTCAGCTTGACTGATCAAAGATTGACTTGCCTTAAAATAACATAGGCCTGGGGTTTGTTAGTTTATTAAGCTGCAGGTTTTATGAATTATCACAGTTTTAAAGATGGATTGCAGTTTATGTGAAGGAGTAGAGGATTATCAGGTTTTCATCTAAACAATTATAAAATATCACAGCTGAAAGCTTGCTTGCAAATGACATAATTTTCTCCTGCAAACTAAACAGGTCATTGTATGCCTTCATGTAAGCATTTCCAGCAAGTGCACAAATACAGTAAAATTAACTCTGCAGCTGAGATGATAGCCCTGTAAAATATATATATTTTACTTTCAAAGCACATGCAAGCCTCACACTTACTTATGCTGTTCCAAAGGTAATTGTATTTAATTTTTGACCGGGACCTTTTAGGTCTAGTTACGTTAAAGAAACGAAAGAGAGAAATGGCCTATTGAAATGTTTCTTAAAATGTGGTCATGATAAATGGTACTGAAACAGATCCACATGAGTATAGTTAAATGAAACGTCCACTTTAGAGCAGAGACAATTATTGGATATCACTTAATAACTTAACCTTACAACAGCACATGTGGCATTAATAAAGAACCAAGAGTAATAAAAGCTACTACTGCTGCTATGCTCGGTACGTGCAGGCAGCCGTGTGTGTGTGTAGGGGTAGGAGCCAGGGGAAAACCAGGGCACTGGTAGGCAGAAGGAGAAGGGAAAGAACAGAGGACCAAGGCAGGGGATGGGCAGGAAATAAGGTGCTAGCAGTGGGGGCTGTGGGTGGCAAGGTGGAAAGAGAGATGCAGGTGCCATAGGGGATGGGATGTAGGCAGGCAGGGTCAGTGCCTGCTGTTCTGAGCCATGTCTGCAGCTCTGCTGGCTCCTGGCTACCTGCAAGCTCCTTGGTCCCTTATCCTGGGAAAAGGGGAATGGGGAGAAATGGTATGACTGCTGCCAGGATGCTGCAGCTAGACAGCTCTGAAATCTCTGGAAATCTATACAGGGTGGAAAGATTCAGGATGCAACTGTCCACATGGGTGCATGCTATACCTAAAACATCAGGAGCCTTAGGTAGTTTGGGATGGAAAATAGTAGTCCAGCTGTGTGGAGGAAAAAAAAAAAAAAAAAAAAAAAAAAAAAAAAAAAAAAAAGTGGAGTATCAGTATTTATTTTAATACCAGTGGAGAAACTGCTGTTAACAATTTTTTAAAACAATACCAAAACACTTCCATTCTTCCATCTCTGTTTTAGAACAGGAAAACAGACATAAAAACAGTCTTGACTTTTTTTTTTTTTCATTTTTTTTTTTTTTTTTAATCTGAAAATGAAATCAGTAATGTTCTCTGCAATGAATGTAGCACATGCACTGTACAGAACTGTTGTGCCTTATGGCATCCTCAGCACCACTATATCTAGATTCACTGTTGACTTCAACACATCTGAGTAATGTCACCATTCCAAATTCATGCCATGAAAGCCTCCTGGAAACCCCATCCAGTTGTACTATGTGCTTCCATGCACAGTCTCACAGTCTAATGGCTTTTCTTGAGATAATATAAGAAGCATTAGTCATGAATTATAACTTACTGTACAGTAGCTTCTCCTAGCATGACAAAATGGGCAAATCATTTTTATGATTGCATCTTCTCCTTCCCAAAGTTGACCTTCTGTTCTCTGAAGCATTAGGAAGCCCAGGCAGCCAGCTAAGCAACCTGGAAACAGTGAAATTGCTCAGACTAAGATTACCCTCAGTGTCTTTTTAGTTTTCTATGAAAATAAATTATGTTTTGCAAAGTGCTGTGCTGTTATGATGTAGACTCTGTTGTGTAACCTGATGAACTGAAGCTTGGTTACATTAGGAACCAAAGATCTGGATATCAACAACCTTCTGTTTTAGTGGGAAAGGCTAAAACCCAGAACCACACTTTTCATCTGGTTCAAATTTCTGTCATGGAATACATTCAAATTTTAGGTTAGAACACCTTAGTCTAGGTTGACAGATTTCCTCTCTTCCTGCCCTTGTTCTATCGCCCTTCATCAAATAAAGCTAAAAATCTCTCTATTAATTTTGTCGTTTGCCACGTCCTTCTTTTAATTTCCTTTCTGACATGTTTTGTAATAATTCCTATCATGTTTACCTCCCCTTATTTTAAATTGGTTTCATATGAATTAATTATCATGTTCTCCTCTGTACTAGCAACATTCTTTTTAGCAAGGACACCCAGCCACTAGACTACCATGTGTTTTACTCATGATGATACAGCTCCCAATTCTAGAGGCACTGCAAACACAGAACTTTATTAAGTTTGGTGGCAGATTTACATACAGAGGATCTGCTGATTATTTTTTATTGGCAGATAGAGGTCTCATATTTAATCCTGCAGTTCCTTTGCATTTTTACTAAGGTAAGTAACATGAACAAGCAATAACTCACTCATTATTGTATGATCAATATAAATATTTGTTCTTATTAAAAGTCATTTCTAGCTACAGCAATACCATTGCCTTAAGATATTTCCTTACAAGCCTGATACAAATCTCACTGTAACCATTGGTAGGCTTCATGTCAACTCAAGTGAGTGGCATGCTCTGTCCCATCACAAAAAATATGGTCAACAGAAAAAACAGAGACAGTTCAGTATTTCAAAAGTGCTTGAGCAACCTGGTCTTAATACAGAGCAGGGAGAGCTGCTAGCAAACACATGCTGTCATTGAAGCATTGACCCCTTGTGAAGGATTGGTACCATGATATGTTGTAATGGTAGATGCTTTTTTTTGTCTCAAAATATACAATACCATTGTATTTCAGAAAGCCACTTTTATGTATTTTGAAGTGATATCAGTGAGCTTCTTGCTATTTTTATTATTTACTCTTACTGATATTTCTTATTTGTAATGGTAAAGAGTGAATTAAATTACTACTTTTAGTTCCTTTA
This sequence comes from Aythya marila, assembly GCF_965140915.1. Taxonomy (NCBI): domain Eukaryota; kingdom Metazoa; phylum Chordata; class Aves; order Anseriformes; family Anatidae; genus Aythya; species Aythya marila. The sequence goes on from NC_139048.1 coordinate 6,835,675, forward strand.
GTACCAATGTTCAATGTATTTTTCTTTTTTTTTCTGTAAGGTAAAATTACTTCAGTTGGCATACAAACAGAATGAAAAACTTTTATTTTTTTTTTTATATAATGTAAACAAAGAGTCTATTCTATTTTAGTTTTGACATAGCAAATTGAGATTTGTGGTCAACTGGTAACTGGCTTCACAGACTAATCCATCTTAATGCTAGCAAAAGAGTTTGTTAATTTTCCTGGGAAAGAAGGTTTCTTTAATTCACATATCTACATATGGTAGATATGATTCTTTCATTTACAATGGCATTTGATAAAATCCTACTTTTATAAATGATGCATCTGCTTTTAATGTCTTAAATCCTGTGATTGAATAGACAAATCTTCCCCCTTGTCTTTTTTTTTTTTTTAATATTTAAAAGGCCTTACTGACTTAAAACATACATCAAGCAACATTGTAATAGAGAAATACACTTTTAAGACAAAGTGACAGATTTACATATCTGTGTGATGTGACTCTCTTGACAACCAATAAATGTATTATATTGATGAAGTGAATATGTCCTCTATCTGGTCATTTTCAACTGGAAACTAATAACCAGCATCACCATATCAGGCATGCAATAACCTGGGTTAAAACTAGGTTCATCAAATAAATCACTCAGGAATTTTTCTATTTCTTTCCCAAGACACGTTGCACATCTGCTTAGTGAAAGGAGGAAAGAAGCAATATTTCTTTGATCAAAGTCTTTTTTAATATCCTTGTATCTGTCCTTTGGGAATGCTATCTCTGGATTTAGGCCTGGGAGAGGCACTCAGCATCTCCTGAAAGGTGCTAAGCACCCTTTTATTGCCATTGACTGAGGGAAGAATACTTTGTTTCTTGCAAGACAGGACTCCTCTGGAACAGTTGCTGATGCTACATCACTTTCTAATGATGCAGCAAATGACATAAACTAAAGATTTCTAAAAACAAAACAAAAGGTGTTTTTAATGAGTCCCAGTTTATATCAACAGCTTTAAGGAGAAAAAAAAAATAAATAAATAAAAATAAAAATTCGTAGCCAGAAAACTATACTGCATTAAATTTACCCCAAGCCTCTATCTCATAGACATGAAACACCTATGCATATGTAGAGATCTCTAAGAAACACTTTGAAAAGCTACATTGTGCTTTTAACTTTTTATAAAGTCTTATTAATATCATTTAGAGTTGCCATGTGGCTGGCTTCCTGCCTGGCCTCTTTTACTATAGACTTGGCAGTTGTTATCCTGAGCACTGCACATGTGCGGATGAAGCTGAGCGTGGGTAGCAGCCATTTGTCTGAGGCGGCTGGGTTTTGTCATATTTCAAACTGGCAACCCTAATGCTTGTTCTTATGGGACGCAAATCCAGTATGAAATTCCCAGAGCTGAATTCAAGGCCCGGCCTGGCACACACAAATACGTTTTTTCATGTGAGGATGGCTGTAGGAACGCAGGGGAGTTTTTCATCTGCTTCCACGTCTGCTGGAGCCTTCGTGGAGCCACTGAGAGTTGGGTCAGGCCTTGAGGATTTGCAGAATTTTTAAAATGCAGCCCCCACACACACTTCTGGCTGGGGATGTGGGGCTCTCCCTTGGTTATGAGGCAGCAGGCATAAATGTGACATCCCACGTCCAGACTTGCCCTGCTTTCAGGTCAGAAGCATTTGCAAAAGGTGGTGATAACACAGGGGAAGTGGCAGCTACACCAGTTCTGTTTAGCCTGGCGCCCCCAGACTGGTAAATCTGATAGAGGAGGACCTGGAAGTGGCTCAGGCAGCAGCTTTTCAGCACCTTGATGTCCCCTGGCCACAAACACACACACCAGGAGCCTGGATCCCCACACACTTCTGTGCAGCCTCAGAAGGTGAGAAGCCCTGCAGGAAGCACAGGGCAAGTCTGGTGGAGAGTCCACAGTGCTACCAAAAATCATGCCTTTTGTGTAAATTACACTGAGATGTGTTATAGGCCCATCTGTACTCCCTTCACAAGTCAGCCAACACTTCTCATTATGAAGTTCCATTCCCATCAACCACATGGACAGGCTTTTTTCCGTGTCGCATAAGTCAACTGCAGAAACTATTAAACAGAGATTTCTTTCTCTAGTGACGGGTAAGCCACCTTCAGTTTAGTGAAAATCCATGTCCATTAAGCTTTGGCATAATTGTGACCCTTGCTCACCAGGGTATTTTAAGAACTTCAGTTTGCACCAAGAATTCTCCCTTCCTGTATCATGTCTTGCTTGTGGCTGGACCATGTTACGAGACAAGGAGAGTACCATGAAGAGAAGGGAAGATGGTAGAGTATAGAGGCAGACAAATCTTTACCCCTTTTTCTGCTAGATCCTGCATTTGCAGGTAGGCATAAACTTGAAGATGTATTCTGCTGGCAACAAATATGTGGGAAACCCATTTGCTAAGCCAATATCTCAGCCCTCTCTGAAGGCTGCAACATAGATGGAATAACAACCTATTTGTGTTGTTTATTGTTCTAGTTACAGAAGTGACAAAATATGTAATCTAAAGTAAAAGTGAAGCCACTCAATTTTTATAGTAGCATACAAAAATATACAAAAAAAAAAAAAATACAATAAATCACAGCAAAACATATTTTCATCTAAGAAAAGGTAAATTGAAGCAATTTAATGACAGTACAATTCCCAAAATTATTATTTAACATACCTAAGACAAATATCTCTAATATCACTTCTGCGAATATCCATACAGGTTATGCTTTTTTCTGGTGTTTGCATTTGTATGTCTCTTCACCAACATATGTACCATGAAAGGCAGCAGTACCTAAAGAGACTTCAAATTGCACCTTGACCATTCAGAAAACTCAGGCCACTGAGTACAGAGGCCTGTAAGATGCTTGTGTGAGTTGGTTGGAATTATCTGTTATATTGTGTCTATTACCACAAAGTGAAATTCAGTATGGTGCTTTGTACATGCCAGAAGATCCCCACCCCATCTAAGGTCTGAAGTTAAATTCCAGTGTTACGGATTCCATGGGGCTTGTATCTTTGCAGAAGTCAAATAAGGTTCAAAAAGCTTCTGTCAGATTTATATGGGCCTAGAAAACTTGAATTAATTTCACTCAAAGATTTGAAGATTTGGTTGTCATACAACTTTCAGAAGGTTTTTCCTACCAAAAAACGTCCCCAGGATTGCTGAACTAACATGATATTTAAAAGAAAAGGAGAAAACCCTACTCTTTCTGACTTGCAATCAAAAGCTGGTGAAAATGTCTGCATGTATCTCCATAAGCAGGAGAATTCTCTGTTTAGGAGAATTCTCTGTTTAGAGTTGCCTTTGAGGATTGAGCATTTGGTAAATGGGTCATTTCCTAGCATTTCCTTCCACTACACTGAAGGCTGTTCCCTATGAAACAGCAATCCCAGGACTATTCTGCTTTATTGCTTACACTGTCCCTCAGCCTGGAGTGGTTAAAAAGGCAAATCTGGACTAGCCATCACTAGGCAGGTGGTTTTCGAAACAGGTGTACAAAGGCAAAGCAACTGCAGGTCTACATATCTGCCCTCCTCCCTCCAGAGCAGGGGAGATGGGAAAGATGAATGGTTCAAATGTTGAGTCAAGGTCCCCTTCCTTCAAAATTTCCTCCAACGGCAAGGAAACAACAGCCACAGGAGGAGATATCTATGAGCAGTGACTCTGAAGGCAATGGACAGATGGAGAGCTTGCAGTTTTCATATCTCATGTTAAAGCTGCACCTAAAATTATAAATATCATCTTACATACTGCAATAGTGAATTCTGAACTGTGATTATGAGAAGAGTGAAAAAATGTGAATGTTTGCCTCTCTTTTGATAGTAATATCTCGTGACAGAGACAGCTTTTGTCAGTGCTCCGAGCTTCTGTTGTCTTTATTAAAAACTAGTAGCTGTACTAGTAACTTGCTTTGTTTTTTAACTCCTAAACATGAAAAGCAAATGTGAATCAGCCTCTTTAAATTAAATATGAGAAACAATTACATTTTGACAGTTTAATTGCATTCTTCCTTCAACGTGGCATTCTAAACAAGATACCACATGTATTTAGCATGCTGATTATATTTTTAGATTGTTTTGCAATTAAGGAAGTATCCCTAAAAGAGATAAAATAATTGGTTGACTAAATCACTATTTCTTGAGGGAACAATATTAAGAAATGAATGTTGAATGGCTATATCCATAATAATTAGCTTTTAAATCACTGCTTAAATGTTTTAGGTTTCTAGCCTTCAAAATTCTATCTGTCATTCAATTTGCTGCATATTATTCAAATTTGCGTATGTAAAAAAAAAAAATGCCGCTAACAAAACAGCATTCAGTGTAACTGACAGGATCTCATGACTGTGAACAGTGAAAAAAGAGCAAGCACTCAAAATGTCTTTTACCAGGACAGTCCTAGCCCATGTGTCTGATGGACATTGTGTTACTGATATTGCAAATAGAGAAAAAGGTACTAACTTATTGCAAAATCACCGACAATTGAAGCACACACTAATTTCCCAGAAGTGCTGGATGACCTTTACATTGCTTTTTTATTTTGCACAAGCCTCCTTCTTACTTTTCTAGAAAAAATACAAAATAAAATAAAATAAAGAATAAATACAGAAAGTTTTGTGAATTTCCATTGTTTTGCTCAATAATTCATTTAAATAGGGTGGTAGGATCTGAGTTTGAAAAAGAACACACCCATCCCCCAGGTTAAAACCACCATTGGATGACAATCTGAACCTTCATTGTAAAAATAAAATAAGCTATTTAAGGTGTGAAAGCTGGAATCAAACTCTCGATTCTGTTGAAACAAAATTGTGATTTTGTCATTTCAATCCACTTAAGTTTTCCAAACATTCTTTTTTTTATTTTGATAAAATATTTGCATTCAATTTTTCACAAAACAAACTAAAACAAATTCAACTTCTTCCAGTGAAATAAATGCAAGTTTTTCTTCTGATCATTTTCTATGTAAATTTGTGCAAAGCCAAGCCAGTATTTACAGAAAAGACACAGTAGGCTTGTGATTCACAACAAGACCAGATGGAAGTTCCTGGAACTTGTTTTTAAGATACCAAATAAAATCATATTTAGAAGGAAGAAAGTGAGAGGCTGAACTGCAGCTGAGCCTGAAGAAACATTTTTAAGACTTTTCATTAAGAAAATAAAGTTTGACCTGCTTGCGATGCTCTTTAAGATATGCTGATTTCATACATTTACTACTGAGGTGCTTACAAAAATATGTGGGTAGAGATGCCAGTAGTTCACAGAGAAATGATTTGTAAGGGGAAAGGAAGGTTAGCCCAAACATATGGGACAGAGTGAGGAAAACATGCTGGTGAGAACCAGAGTGCAACAACGCTGGATGGACTAATCACAAGAAAATGTTCCCAGGCCCTAACAGCAGTGCTATATCTCTGAGAGAGCCTGTTTTAGCAGGTTTAAGACAGGACCAGAAAGGTAGGTAGAGGGAATTGGGAATGCCCAGTAGATACAGATACACTAAATACACAAGCATCTCCACACACAAGCTCACAACATCGCACTTTACTTAGACAAAAAGTCTGGGGATGTGTCATCCACTCTGGTTGATGAAATAAATGCCTTTTGATTATTGTAGTGCCATGCAGTATTACAAAAGTAAAACTGGCAAACCTGAAATATAGTGCAATAAGAGAGGTTTATTTAGCACACAGTCCCAAGTGCAAGGTCCCAAAGACAAAACAGAGTTGTGAGATATACCTCATCATGAGATGGACTCAGATCTGTTATTCCAGGGGTTTGGAAATAGGTGTTAGTAGGTATAGCCACAAACCCTTTCCACCCAGCATTCCTGAACATGAAGAAAGTCATGATAGAAACCTGAAGGAAAGCTGCATGCCTTGTATGTGCTGCTGATTTTCCAGCAGTAACCGTAAAGGATACTGCCTCCCCAAAGACCTTGACATGCTGCAGTAGCCCAGGAGTCATTGGTGTACCCTGGCAGCCAAAATGGCCAACCATACCCGGGGGTGCATCAGGCTTGCTGGTCAAGGGAAGAGACTGTCCTGCTCTGCTCTGTGGTGGTGCAGCCTCACCTCAAGTAATGTGTGCAGTTTGGGGCATCTTGATATAAAAAAAGACATAAAACTGTTGGAGAGTGTCCAAAGGAGGGATACAAAGATGGTGAAGGGCCTAGAGGGTGAGATGTATGAGGAGCAGCTGAAGTCCCTTGGTTTGTTCAGCCCCGAGCAGAGCAGGCTGAGGGGAGGCCTCATGGCGGCCTGCAGCTCCCTCACGAGGGGAACAGTGGGGCAGGCGCTGAGCTCTGCTCTCTGGGGACAGTGACAGGAACCAGGGAATGGCTGTGTTGGCTGTCTGTCCCCATGGAGCTGGGACAGGGGAGGGTCAAGCTGGGTGTTAGGGAAAGGTTCTGCACTCAGAGAGTGGTCAGGCACTGGGACAGGTCACAGCACCAAGACTGACGGAGTTTGGACAACACTCTCAGACATGTGTTCTGATTTTTGGGTGCTCCTGTGTGGAGCCAGGAGTTGGACTCAATGATCCTTGTGGGTCCCTTCCAACTCAGATTCTGTGATTCTAAGATGAGGCTTCAGTGTTTCACAGGCTGAAAGACGACAATCTCCTTTGAAGTCAATGGTTGTCTCCTGACTGTAAATTGCCTAAAACAGTAGAAATATCACAGTGGCTGGAGCTGTGATTTAAAAGCTGAAATGAGCTTTCAACTAACTTTGGCTTTGATAGCAGTTTATCAATAGTTGACACCTGGGGTATTGATAGAAAGGAGCTGAGCAAAGATAGCTTCTCACATGCCATCTGAAAGGTGACAGCACAGACATCTAATTGACTCCTGTATGAAGAACCATTAGTGCCATGTGAACATTTCTGAAAAAAAAACAAAAACAAAAAAAAAAACCAATGGTCACTCCTAGCATGTCACTTGCTGATGGTACATCCCTCCCAAAAGCTGCAAAATTGGCACAATTATTTGGAACATGTTTAGCTGAGTTTGGCAGGAAGGGGAAGAGTCAGCACTTGTCACAAATATACTGTCTGTGATAACTGGTGGGAGAGAGTCTTGTGCTCCTGAGAATCTGCTAACCATCTCAATACAGCAGAGTATAAAACAAAAGATTTGGCACAGTTGAGACAATTATGCCACATGTGCAGAAGCAGTGGTGTGCAAAACTACTTAAAAGTCAAGCACTTGGAATTCCAATTGTTTCTGCGATATTTAGTTCAATGGATTGATAGAGGCACAAATTTATTTCCTACACCAAACAGCCAGTGCCCATAAAACAGATCTCAGCATCTTTTATCAAGCTCTCTCTATGAAGTGGAAACAGGGAGGCAGCTCAGGTAAGACTTCTGCCTTTGCACACTGCCTACAGGAACCAGACAACTATCTTCCTAACAGCTAGGAGGGTTGAGTCTGGGCCCCAGCTGTCACTTGAAGATGCAGGAACAGCAAGCTGGCTCTTTCATAGACATGCTTCTTCCTACTGCAGTTCCCATCACTAAGCTATGTCTCTTAGTGCTATTCCCACACATCTCTTAAATACTGTCAGGGATTAGGACTCCAGCACTTCCCTGGGCAGCATGTTCCAATGCATAACCACTTTTTCAATGAAGAAATTCATCTTAAAATGTAATCTGAACCTCCTATCTTGAGACTGTATACATGTATCTTGTCACTTCACCTGAGAAAAAAGACTGAAATCCTCCTTGCTTCAACCTCCTTTCAGGTAGTTATAGAGTGCAATAGAGGTTCCCCTCAGCCTCCTCTTCTCCAGACTAAACAACCGAAATTTCCTCAGGCGCTCCTCATATGTCTTGTTTTCTAGTCCCTTCACCAGTCTCATTGCTCTTCTCTGCATGCACACTTGAGAAAATATCATTTTTGTAGCAAGGGCATCAAAACTGAACACAATATTCGATGTGACACGTGCAAGGGGACAATCACTTCTCTAGTCCTGCTGGACACACTTTCTCTGATGCAGGCCAGGATGCCATTGGCTTTGTTTTCCACCTGGGCACACTGCTGGCTCATGTTCAACCTGCTGTCAACCAGCACATCCAGATTCTTTTCTGCTGGGAAACTTTCCAGATACTCTTCTCCAAGTCTGTACTGCTGGATGGGGTTATTATGACCCATGTGCAGCACTTATCCTTGTTGAATGTCATGTGATTGGACTTGGGTTATTGATCTAGCTTGTCCAGACTTCTCTGCAAAGCCTTCCTACCCTCAACAAGATCCAGTCCCATCTAACTTTGTATCATCTGCAAATTTATAGAGAGTGCACCCTCATCCAGGAGAATATTATGGGAAACAGTGTAAATCCCTTACTAAAATCCATGTAAACAATATCCACAGCCATTCCCTCACCTACTAAGCAGGTCATCTTGTCAATGAAGGAGATCAGGTTAGGCAGGCAGGACCTGCCTTTCATAATCCCATGCTAGCTGCATCTGATCACTTAATTGTCTTATATGTGCCGTGAGATGACATTCAAGACAATCTGGTCCATAGGCTTCCTGGGTACTGAGGTCAGACTAATTCCATGGATCTTTCTGCTTGCCCTTTTTATAGATTGGCATCGTGTTCATTAATTGGGACCTCCCCAGTTAGCCAGGACTGCTGGTAAATTATTGCAAGTGGCTTAGTGTAACATGTTGCTGAAATTCCTTCTTCAGCTGTCTTAGTTCAACAGATATAAACCACCCCAGAATCGCTGATGATGTCCAAGAAAAAGATATGGGGAACCTCTGGTTCAAAATTAGTCTTTGGACTTAAACCATAGCTAGTTTTTGCCACAGTGGACAGCTTTAAGTGAACACAAATTGGTGAGCTACAGAGTTAGAAAAGGGGAGAATTATTTAGATTCAGGCCAGACATTTTGGGGGAAACAGACCAAAAGTAATTCCAAGGGGAAATACTGATAGGCTGTGGAATTAAAGGCCAGCTCTTTCTTCTTTTTCCTTACAGTCTGGAGTATGCCTTATAGCTCATCATATTTTTGGCTTCTGGCACATATTTTATTAACTTCCATTATATATAGAAACAAAACAGACCACTATTTTAAAAAATGCTGGGAGTAAAAAAGAAATGTAATGGCATATTCAAAGAGTAATTAAAGACTCTCTTATGAAACTTAAAAGCCAAGAAGAGTTTGAGAGACTTTCACACACAAAATATTGCACAAAAATTATATGAACCCACTTGCATCCACATTTGTGAGCCATGTGACTCCCCCTGAGATTTAGTTTGGCTTTTCAGTTTAAAGCATTACAGATACTGAAAACAGAGGACTAAAAATTTGGCTTGCTATCAAACCCAAGCTTCAGTTTAGATGATGCAGGAGAAACCAATGGAATTGGACTTCACTTAACTCATTCCAGTCTGCGCAATTACTGTCACCATTAGAAAGGACTTCATATGCCAAAACCCTTTAAGCCCAACAAGGTCTGATAAAGATTCCTGCAAAGCTTTAAAAAAAAAAATGTTAAACTGTCAGCATAATGTGCATAGGCTAAACACCATAAAGGACAAAAGATATCCAGGAATACAGGTTTATTTTTCTTTTCTGTTCTTGCTATTCCAGAGATCTGGTCTTATCTCAGATACTTGTAAGTGGCACAAAGATCACAAAAAAGCATTAGCATGAAATATGCTATCAACTGTCTTGTGATCATACAGCTAGACTACAAGCAAGGTAAAGCCTGATAGCTCTGGCATTGGTGTTGCTACTCCTGTTATTCTCTCAGAGCAAGCAATTTGCTACACACAGAAAGCCCAATCTGCTCCTTAGTTTAGGTGTGATATAGGTTTAAGATGTTCTGTACATGCAAGAGAGTCCTCAGTAATTTTAACTATGTCCTGTGAAAGAGATTCCCACAAGAGAAAGGCCTATTTTAGCTTGTCACTGTTTCACGGACTTTAATGAAAAAGACAGAGAGGTTGCTCAGAAGTTTCTTCACCCTTTCTGAGCACTGCAGAAATTGGCATCACAGCAGCTCCAAAGACTTCACCTCTGTCATATCTACTGTAGACAGGAAAAGCTGCTGCTGTAAGAAAATGGTCCACAGAAATTACAGGTAGATTTCTTTGTAAACATGCTGAAAGCATCTTAAGTAAGTTAGGCAGGAAGGAGAGATGTAGGCTATATGGTTATTATCCAGTTTCCCTGAAAATAACAGGGAAATTATAATTACACCTGAATGAAATTTGCTGTGAAATCTGCAACATGGAACTCACTTGATATCTGATCTTGCAACGTGTTGAGATTCAATTCCTGGACCAAATTTTCAGTTAATATAAACAAATGCAGTTTCCATGGAGTAAATGGACCTCTGGCAATTCATCCCTGCTTAAGATTGGCCTGAATATTGGTTAAAAGATTTTTAGAATCTGCAGGTCTTTTCAATGAACATGTACCTTATCCCTAACAAAGTCTGACAGATCTGTAATTCTGTAGCAAACTTGATGAAAACCTACTCTTTTTAATGTGGTTTTAACCTGAAACCTTTTGTACTTTCCAGAAAAATTTTGTTTGAGACTTAGGACTCATTTGAACTTGAGAATCAAAGTAGAAGCATGAAGGAAAGGAAACCACATGAACTGAAAATAAAAATCCATGTATAATCACGTATGAATCTGAATCATAACCTCAAACAAGCACACCATAAAGTTTTAGGAGGTTCTTGGATCCATGACTTCAGCAGGACCAGGAGAATCTGAGTGTCTGTACCGCACGTGCGGCAGCTCCGGCAGCTCCACCCGTGGCTTTGCACCAGTGGACTTCTACATCAATGGTGTATTTGAGTTTACTGACTAACCCATTTAGTTTTTTAAGATTTTCTCACGTACTTGTCCTCTGCCTCTAGCTACAGGCTGCTGGGGAGGTATTAAATATCATGACACATGACTTTCACTGGATGATGCCTCCACAGAGGGACTCTTCCTCCTTCTGCCCCTCCTCAATTCATTCCAGTGCTGAAGATGAAGGAGGACAAGACCCAAACCTTAAAGCTTATTACATAAATAAAAGCACAATACAATACCTCATAGAAATAAATTATCTTTTCATATAAAAATCTTCTAAAGCCCATTTCTGGAAGAGTAATAGAGCTGCCAGTCCAACACCTGCAGGGTTGGAAATAATTTACTCAGCCTCGCTGACTTTTAGGCAGGTTCTTCACTTGACGAATGGCCCAATTAAACATCTGTTAATCACAGTGTTATCTCATCTCGAGGTGAAATACTTATTTCTCATATCCTATCTTTCTGCGAGATAACATCAGATGGTCCCTGATACACGAGGCAATCTTATGGTTTAAATAAACGTGCTGGGGAGCCACCTCCTCAGCCCGCCCGTCGTCCTGAGGAGACAGGGAGGCCTGCGCCATCCCTGCCCTTCCCCCCTCAGCACAACCTTCCCGTAACCTCGGGCTCCTGAACTCTCTTGTACGTTTTAGGCCTTGATAATAAAGAAACATCTGCAAACTTACAAGTGCTTTACTCGAGTTAATTGAGTAAATTGAAGCAAGATGCGGTGCAGGGGTGATCTATGATCCCAGGTTGCGGACCTAGAAGGGAGACAACAGATTTACTGCAAAGACAGTGGGCGGCCGTTTGTTCGGGGCCTGGTTCACGGGAAGTTTGAGGTCACGAGGGATTAAAATATCTTCAGAAACAAATGGAATAATTTGGCTGAAATATAAGGCACACAGTGCCAGCTTATGCCAGGAAACCAGGTGTGATTTATGTGCCTTCAATCCAACACATTTTTCTGATATCTGCCCCATTAGGTTGAATTTATAGATTATTGGGAGAATATGTGTCCTCGTCTCCCCTCTTTTGACATGTTTTTACTCTGGGGAGCAGTTCAAAGTATTGCAAAATAAATAAGGCTGCACATTACCTTGTGTTTGCAAGGATGAAGGCCTGCTCTATTTAAATCTCAGGGAAAAAGGAAAAAAAAAAAAAAAAGAAGGAACAAACCAAACCAAAAACCCAACCTCCCATTTACTATACTTGTTCAGGAATTACTTATTAAAAAAGACATTAAACAGGTAATGCTCTTTCTCCTATAATCTGTACAAGTCATTAAGTTTAAGCACAATTCGCCACCTTGAAGCAATTGGATACATTGTAATTTGTTTTATGGCCTCACAGATGCAAGGTATTTGCCGAGCTATAAATACATAAAAGTGGTTTATATGAGCAGCCCGTACCCTGCACGAGCTAGGAGACAAGAACCTCTCCTGGTTCTGCTATTCACATCCACACATCCACACACACGCCCACAAACACTAGTGCACCGTATATGTTTATATTATTTTTTTAAAAGGCTGGCTCACTTTTAGTGGGATATATTGTCCCTTTTGTAGTTTCTCTGCTGCTTTATTAAATCCCAAATTCCTTACAAAACTGTACAATTTTAATAACACAAATCCATGCAGGTCATAAAGCTGTCGAAATGTACATAGCACCAGCCGTGATCAGCTGCAGTGATATCATCAACCCTGATTAGCTAGAGCCGGTCACACGACAAGGTTTTATTACAAGTGTCATTTACATTTTTGACAGTTTTACAAGGCTTAATGGCTTTGTATTAAATACATTGTGTTTCAAGGAAACTGACAGTTCAGGGTATCTTGTAAATACAATGCTATGGCATTTCCTCAGAAGCAATACTCAGGAAAAATGAAACATCTAGTATTCATATTGTAAACAGGGACATTTCACACACACACACACACACACACACACACACACACACACACACACAAAAGAAACTTACCAAAACCGATCATTTCTCACATGGTTTTAATCAGAAATTAAGATGAAATTGGCAACATTGCCTCTGTTTCTACTTGGACTTTGGGTTCTTTTGGGTTTTGGCTACAGATGTATGGAAGCAAACCTCCTGCCCTTTGAAGGGCAGTACTACAAAATCCAAATCCAAATCTATGCTTTTTCATACACGTCAGTTATTTCCAAAATTAACATGAATCCCTCAACATGAAAACTCCTTTGACTTGAAATAAATAGGAATTTTCACAGCAAAATCCAGAGTAAACTGACTGTTGAGTCCTGCTCATCAAATGTAAGTTTTCCCCCTGCAGAGTATCCACTTACGCATGTAATAGTTCTCCAACTGATTAAATTTGTGCAACCTATTATTTACTATATGAATTAGCTTCTTATTCCCAGATGTATTTAATTCACTGCTGTTCCTGTGCCAATTTTTCAACAACATGGCACTAATATCCCTTATCATTTACATGCACAGGTTTTATTATTTTGATTACATCAGCATAATAAAAATGGTACAGGTTCTTTATGTTACATACAGCCTCTTCCTTACGTGGTGACCAGTATGAATTTACTCACACCATTAAGTTATACCAATACCAGTGGAATGAAAATTTTTGCTGGTATGGCTGAATACACACTAGAGATTAGCTATTTAGGTTAAATAAATGAACAAGGGAAAAATAGCAGTCCCAAATGAAACTGTAACATCATCATAAAAATGGTTTTACTGTGGGCCTTAAATAGTAAAAGACTGACACTTCTCCTTTCTCTGGCTGAATCTAAGTGAGGCATTAGAACCAATTCTGGTGCTTTTTGATTGTATAGTTCTTTAAATTGCCAGTTCATTAAGAAAAAATAATTCAATATCTGATAACTTACCATCTTCATTGATACCAAGGAGGAGCAAGGGAGCTTGTGCTGTGTTTTTGCCACATACACACTAGTCTAAAATTTAGATAATTCTGGCATCTCCCTGCATTTCTTTGCATGAGCTTTTCAACCATTCACTGATTACTTAAAAGAGGGTCGGCCAATTGACTTACCCAAATTCTACAAACATTATCACAAATGCTGCAGAAGTTCAAGAGGAAGGGTAGTATTTGTGATAAATTATGGCAGAGTACTTTTAGTAAAACAAATCTGTCATCACTTGCCCACTGAAGCTTGCAGGCTGTTGTGTCTCCTGTTCCGTACTTCCAGGCAGTGCTTTCTCCTAGAAGAAACCACAGGAAGGCTGAAAGTAATTTATGTTATTCTTGAGGGCTCTCTCCTCCCATCCTACAACCCATGGAGGCCCTCTAATGCTTATCCCTTTCACAAGGTGTCTCCTCCTGATTTGATGCCCAGCCAGCCACAGGCCAGCTAAGGGACAATCTCCCTTCCCATCTGTCACTGAATGTTTTGTTGGGGCTGTAACAAAGTCACCGTGATCTAATACCAGTGCTTTTCTAGATGGAGACCTGTCCACTCTAGAAGGAAAAGCTATTGGCTTGCATGATTCCAGCCTGACACCTAAGAGCGCTCCACAGTTTTTAGGTTGGTGATAAGGGAAGGCAGCAGCCAGTTCCAAGACCCAGTTGGATGACATATGAAATGCAGAGGGACCAGTTGCAGGATCATGTTTCCTTTTTCCCCATTCTCACCTCCACTGCCAACCCACTGGCACTGTGGCCAAGGGACCCCTCTGGTGCGTCACCTCCCCAAGCAACCAGTCCTTCCTTCTGCCTGTGGCCACCCGATCCAGAGCCAGCATCCCTGGCCTTCACTGCCTCAGCAGCAGGTTGTGGATGGGCTGTTCTGTATTAAAGTTTGGAAATGAAAGTGAAAGCACATGTGAGACCTGCTGAACAGAACAGCAGAACCGGAGACTTAGCTGTATGCCAGAAGCCACAACCAGATAGAAATCACAGGTTAGTCAGGAAATTACTTGCATTTAATTTGGGGCCATGTCTCCTGGGAGGAGGCTGGCCTTTTCCTGTTGTGCAGCGATGTTGCCCCTGGGTATAATTTGCCTTTTTCATAAGCAAGGGTGCTATCTCCTCCTTCCTCAAAGAGACCTTTCAAAGCCAGCTGAGGAGAATCAAATGTGGCACATTAGCAGCAGGACAATGGCAAAGTCTTTATAAACTTACTTCCTTACCATGAGCTTCAGTAATCTGGATGCATTACTAACGTGATTCTGCAATAAAAATGAAGCAGCTAGTTCCTCCACTTGAATTAAAAACACCCTCTCCCTACCACTTCAGAGAGGTAAGGCATGCTCCCATCTTCTGGGGATAAGGTACCTGGCAGATAAATCTTCCTCTCCTTATGCATATGCCCAAGGGAGGGTCCTTTCCCAGCAGGTGTGGACATGTCCACAGCATGTAGCGTGCTCTGCAAGTGTCAGAAGATGAAGCAGCACACTTCACCTTACCTCCTCCCACCTCCATGGCCCCAGCAGGCTGCAGGCCTTAAGCGATGGCAGCACAACTGCTGCCTCACCACATTTTGCCTTCCTCCCCAGAGGAGCCTGCATCGGTCATTAGAGGTCTTCCTAAAGACATAATTAAGAGATGGAGCAAAGGATGACGCCCTGTTCTGGTCCCCAAGAGCTGCAGCCTGAGGTCCTTGGTTAGACACATGCTTGCAGCACACTACGGGGCTGCTTGTGCCAGTGACTCCTAAGCAGAGCCAGGGCTGGGGAAGCCATCTTAAAGACGGCTGGGATGCTGTAAGGTAAAGCATCTGCCAATTTTTCCCCTTGTTTTTTTCTTCTCCCACTTTCCACACAAACAATGGCAGCTTTTACAAGCATGTGTCTGCTATAAAGTGAGGACTCACTGTAAAAATAACATTTCGTTCAGAGCAAATAGGTTTTTAAAAGTGCATTTTCTGCAGGGCAAGCTTTTTTACAGTTCTTGGCTCCAGATAGAATTCATTAAAAATGTTATTCTGGATCAAATGAGCAAATTCTTA